>NC_133618.1:450806195-451113104 GCF_048593235.1 Sminthopsis crassicaudata | reverse complement strand
AGATAGGAAGGGAGGAAGGAAGGGAGGGAGGGAGGGAGGGAAGAAGGAGGAAGGGAGGAAGGAAGGAAGGAAAAAAGGAAGGAAGGAGGAAGGAAGGAAGGAAGGAAGGAAGGAAGGAAGGAAGGAAGGAAGGAAGGAAGGAAGGAAGGAAGGAAGGAAGGAAGGAGGAAGGGAGGGAGGAAGGAAGGAAGAGAGGAAGAAGGAAGGGAGGGAGGAAGGAAGGAGGGAGGAAGGAAGGGAGGGAGAAGGAAGGGAGGGAGGAAGGAAGGAAGGAAGGGAGGGAGGAAGGAAGGAAGGGAGGGAGATAGGAAGGAAGGAAGGAAGGAAGGAAGGAAGGAAGGAAGGAAGGAAGGAAGGAAGGAAGGAAGGAGGAAGGAAGGAAGAAGAAAGAAAGAAAGAAAGAAAGAAAGAAAGAAAGAAAGAAGAAAGAAGAAAGAAAGAAAGAAAGAAAGAAAGAAAGAAAGAAAGAAAGAAAGAAAGAAAGAAAGATAGAAAGAAAGAAAGAAAAGAAAGAAAGAAAGAAAGAAAGAAAGAAAGAAAGAAAGAAGAAAGAAAGAAGAAGAAAGGGAGGGAGGAGGAAGGGAGGAAGGGAGGAAGGGAGGAAGGAAGGAAGGAAGAAGGAAGGAGAGGAAGGAAGGAAGGAAGGAAGAGAAGGAAGGAAGGAAGGAGGAGGAAGGAAGGAGAGGAAGGAAGGAAGGAAGGAGAGAAGGAAGGAAGGAAGGAAAGAGAAGAGAAGAGAAGGAAAGAAGAATAAGAAGAAGAAGAAGAACGAAAGAAAGAAAGAGAAAGAAGAAAGAAGAAAGAAAGAAGAAGAAGAAGAAGAAGAAAGAAGAAGAAGAAGAAAGAAGAAGAAGAAGAAGGAGGAGGGAGGAAGGGAGGAAGGGAGGAAGGAGGAAGGAAGGAAGCAAGGAAGGAAGGAAGGAAGGAGGAAGGAAGGAAGGAAGGAAGGAAGGAAAAAAGGAAGGAAGGAAGGAAGGAGGAAGGAAGGAAGGAAGGAAGGAAGGAAGGAAAGGAGGAAGGAAGGAAGGAAGGAAGGAAGGAAGGAAGGAAGGGAGGGAGGAGGAAGGGAGGAGGAAGGAAGGGAGGAAAGGGAGGGAGGAAGGAAGAAGGAGGGTAGGAAGGGAGGAAGGAAGGAGGAGGGAGGAGGGAAGAAGGAAGGAAAGGGAGGAAGGAAGGAAGAAAAAAGGAAGGAAGGAAGGAAGGAAGGAAGGAAGGAAGGAAGAAGGAAGGAAAGGAAGGAAGGAAAGGAAGGAAGGAAGGAGGAAGAAGGAGGAGGGAGGGAGGAAGGAAGGAAGAGAGGAAGAAGGAAGGGAGGAGGAAGGAAGGGAGGAGGAAGGAAGGGAGGGAGAAGGAAGGGAGGGAGGAAGGAAGAGAAGGGAGGGGAGGAAGGAAGGAAGGGAGGAGATAGGAAGGAAGGGAAGGAAGGAAGGAAGGAAGGAGGAAGGAAGGAAGGAAGGAAGAAGGAAGGAAGGAAGGAAGAAGGAAGGAAGGAAGGAAGGAAGGGAGGGAAGGAAGGAAGGAAGGAAGGAAGGAAGGAGGGAGGGAGGAGAGGGAGGAGGAAGGAAGGGCAGGAAGGGAGGGAGGAAGGAGGAAGGGAGGAGATAGAAGGAGGGAAGGAAGGGAGGGAAGAGGGAGGGAAGAAGGAAGGAAGGGAGGAAGAAGGAAGGAAAAAAGAAGGAAGGAAGAAGGAAGGAAGGAAGGAAGGAATGAAGGAGGAAGGAAGGAAGGAGGAAGGAAGGAGGAAGAAGGAAGGAAGGAAGGAAGAAGGAGGAAGGAAGGAAGGAAGGAAGAAGGAAGGACAGGAAGGAAGGAGGACGGTAGGACGGGAAGAAGGGAAGAAGGAAGGGAGGGAGGGAGGGAGGAAGGGGAGGGAGGGAGGAAGAAAGAAAGGGAAGAAGGAGGGAGGGAGGGAGGGAGGAAGGAAGAAAGGGAAGTAGAAGGGAGGGAGGAGGTGGAAGGAAGAAAGGGATGAAGGAAGGGGGAGGGAGGAGGAAAGAAGGGAGGGAGAAAGGGAGGAGGAAGGGAGGGAGGGAGGAAGGAAGAAAATTATTTCAATAGAAGGTTTTGTTCCAGACATGGGCAAGATCCCATAATAAAAACTAGCACTTAGTTGGAATTTTAAGGTTTTCACTTAACTCACTTGATCCTCACAACAATTCTAGGAGGTGGGTGCTATTATTTACTTTACAGATAAGGAAATAGGCAGAAAAGGTTTAGTGATATAGCTCAGAGTCATCCAAACAGGTAGATGTCTCGATTTTACATCCTTCTGGGGAATAATACATATTCAAAGCTAAAAATTAAATATATATATATATATTTTTTAAATATGAAGTAATTTGGGGGCAGATGTGAGTCTTAATTGGGGCTTTGTTTAAGATGAGTCTTGAAGGAAGTGTAGAATTCCAAGAGACAGAATTCCATTAGAAGTGTGACTGTCATTTTTTTTTCTTTTTAAATCGCTGTGTTCTAGGTTTCCAGATCTGAAAAAGCAAAGGGGAAGCAGGAGGAGCCAAGCACGTGCCCAAGTTACACACTGCAGCCTAGTAGCCATAACTCCTCAGCAGGAGAATAGGACAGAGTGACTAATTCCAGGACAAGGAACAGCTGGAAGCTGTTGAATCTCTGGAGATTCCTAAACCTTCCTGTTGTTGGCTGACTATATTCATGACCCTCAAAGTGGCTTGCTGTGGCTCAGTTGCTCCACACCCTCAGTCTGTTAGAGGCTCACTGTTAGCAGTGAGCTCCTGGTATGCCCTATGAACAGGAAGTCCTTGTTGTTCTATGCCTCCATCCCTCACAAGTCTGGATTGTGCCTCCTGCCACTGCTTTCTTTCTGTGGGGCCCTCCAGAGAGCAAAAGTTAGTCAGATTAGACAGAGTATTTGCAGGTAGGCCAGATACCAAACTATCTCTATGATATTACTGCCTTTGTATCCTAGGTATTTCTTTTTTTTTTTTTTTAAACATCCTTTTTAAAATTTTTGGTTTTCAAAATTTACTCTTATCAGATTTCTATTTCCTATTTTTTTCTCTCTCCTTCCTTCCCCTCTACCCTCCCCAAAATGGCAAGTAACCTGATATAAGTTATACATATAAAATCATATTATACCTATTTCCACATTAGTCATGTTGTGAAAGAATCAGAAAAAAAAGGACAAACTATGAGAAAGAAAAAAAAAGTGAACATAGTATGCTTCAATCTACATTCAGACTCCATAGTTCTTTCTCTGGATGTGGTAGCATTTTCCATCATGAGTCTTTTGGAATTGTCTTAGATCATTGTATTGCTAAAAAGAGTTATCAAAGCTAATCATCATACGATATTGATTTTACTGTGTACGGTGTCTTTCTGGCTCTGCTCACTTGACCCAGCATCAGTTCTGTAGTCTTTGCAGGTTTTTCTGAAATTCACCTGCTCATCCTATGTTATAAAAAGTAATATTCTATTACATTCACATACCACAATTTATTCAGCCAATGCCTAATTGGTGGGCATCCCTTCAATTTCCAATTTGTTATCATAAAGAGAGTTGTTTATAAACATTTTTGTACATGTGAATCCTTGTTCGTTTTTTAATGGTCTCTTTGGGATATAGATCTAGTGGTGGTATTGCTGGATCAAAGAGTTTTATACTCCTTTGAGCATAGTTCCAAATTGCTTTCCAGCATGGCTGAATCAATTCACAATTCCACCAACAATGTATTAGAGTTTCAATTTTCTCTCACCTTTCCAATATTTATTGTTTTCCTTTTCTGTTATAGTAGCCAAACTAATATAACCTTAGTATTTCTAATCTTGTTTCTGACAACCAGCTTGTGCTTAAGTATATTAAGACTGAAAAATAGTAAATAGTTTATATACAAAAAGACCTGGGAGTGGTGGTGGGAGTAGTAGGCTATAAGCTCAGAATGAGGTAAGAGTATCATTGAAGAACCATAAAATGTAATTATCAGTTGTATGGATGGAAGTAAACTGTCCAGAACAAGGGAGGTGATACCTCTGCTCTCTTATTCCCTGCTAAGACGACAGTCAGTTAATAAGCATTTGTGAAGGGTCCACTCTCTGCCAGGTATTGTACCAAGTACTAGGAAATATATACAAACAAGAGAGATGTAGGATAAATTGGAAATAATCAAAAAAATCATAGGTGATTAAAAAAAAAGATGTGAACAATGTTGGAGGGGCTATGGGAAGAGAGTTACATGATATACATACTGTTACTGATTAAGTTATTAACTAATCCTACCAATCTAGATTTCAGTTTTTAATTATGCAAAAAAATGATTAAACTGCCCATATCCTTTGATCCAGGGATCCCAATCCAAGGAAGTCAGACAGAAACAAAGGTATAATATATACCTGGAAAGCTAAATAGCACAGTGGATGTAGAGCCAGGCCTAGAATTAGGAAGACTGATCTTCTTGAGTTCAAACCTAACCTCAGGTACTTTGTCTAGTACCACTCTGGGCTAACTAGGTAACCCTGCTTGTCCCTTCACCCTGATTGCCTCAGTTTCCTCATTTTTAAAATGAGCTGGAGAAGGAAATGACAAATCCCTCTAGAAATTTTTTTCAAGAAAAACCCCAATTGGGGGCATGAAGAGTCAAGCGTGACTGAAAAACAACTGAATAAAAATAATATATACCAAAATAGTCACAGTAGCACTTTTTTGTGGTACAAAAGAACTATGAGTAAAGTGGATACCCATCAATTAGGGAATGGCTGAATAAACTATGGTATATGAATATAATGGATTATCATTGACCAATTAAAAAAATAATATAATTAGAGAAACATGGAAAGGTTTCTATAAACTAATGAAAGCAAAATAAGTAGAACCAAGTAGAACTAATGACTACCACAATGTAAATGAAAATTATCAGAAGGAAGAGGATCTCTTAAGTAAAGAGTCCTTTTCCCAGTTATTACTATCCACTGTACCACTTGCTGCTTTTGGCTCTTGCCCATCTAGTCTTTTTACCATTTGATCATAGTCCCAAAAACCATTGTTCCACAATAGAGTGTAAGGTCTGGTAATAAGGGGCCTCTTCAATTATTAGGATTCAATTCAACAAACATGTATTAAGTACCCATAATGTACCAGGTGCTGGACACCTAATGAAAGTGTCCCTATTTTCAAGTACTCTATAATGGAAATAACAATAGGGATGCAGATAAGTAAATATAAATGGACAGTCCAGTCAAGTAGAGAGAGGGTAATAAAAAGGGAGAGAGACAGACAGAATCAGGCAGACAGGTAAGCAAATATAAATGGTAGAGTTCAGTTCTAGGAGAGAGAAGGTAATAGGGGGGAAGGGAGAAAGAGTCAAAAACTCAGAGAGATGGAGAAATATAAAGACAGAGAACAAAAGAGAAATATACACAATAAGAAGGGGAAAATAGGAAAAAAAAAGTGAGAAATAAGGAGAAAAGGGGAGGACAATGGAGATGAAGACAAAGGGAGAGAGGCAAAGATGGAGAGATTCCTGTGCCTGGAGCTAAAATTCCTGCTCAGCTGATGGCAGGCCCCAGTGTCAACACTCATATTAGTTCTAGAAATAAGTTTCCTGTTGTAGTGGTAATTGTTTTTCCAGAAGATAACAGTACCCTAAGCCAGGATCTTGGCTCAGTCAAAAAGTAAAATTTATTGATTTAAGATTAGTTCTCTTGTTTTTCCGGCAAAGACCATAGCAATACCTTAGGATTTCAGCAGAGTCCAGAGCTCTGATCTTACAGCCACACACATGTACAAAAGCATCATGAGAATTTTATGGAAGGACATGGGGGAAGTGCCTTACTGTGAATACCAGAGGGCTAAGTGATCTCTAAGCTGTGCTTTTCATACTCAGGCACCTTTCCATTATCCACTCTTCCCATTAATGATGTGTGCATCAAATATTAGCCCAGAGTGGTACTAGACAAAGTATACAAAATAATTTCCTGAAGGAGAAAGTGCTAACAACCAGGAAGAGCCTGCATGAAGAAAGTTGTATCTGAGCTAAATCTTGAAAAAAACTCAGCATTCTAGGGAGGTAGGGGGAGGGAATTCTATGAGGAGGAAGTACATTCTGGGAACGGGAGATACAACTTGAATGGAATGATGTTTGGGGGAATAACAAGTAGGGCAGTTTAGCTGGAATGTAGGTTTTATGAGAGAAACTTAAGGAACTCAGTCTGGGAAGATAGCTTGGGAACAGATTGTGTTAGGCTTTAAATACCAAACAGAAGAATATTGAATTTGATCTGAAAGCATTCGGGAGTCATTGAATATTCTTGAGCAAGACACTGGCATAGGTAGATCTAATGTATTTGTCTCCAAAGGAGACAATAAATGTTTATCTAGTAATAGCACTATATTTCAAAGAAACTGAGTTCAAGTCCTGGATCTCCAATTATTATCAATAAATGGGAGGAACATGAGGCCTTCTCAGAAAATGACCCCTGCCATAGTTTAGGGCTACAGTTCCAGAAAACACCCCCTCTTGCCTGTATCCTTGCTTAATCTAGAACAAACCACTTTGTAATCTATAGTTGCTCTGTCCTTGTATCCTGAGGGTAGAGTGGATTCCTGTGACAGATTGTGAGTCCTGATACTAAGTCAGGGCAGCTGAGGCCCAAGTTCAGGGCTTAAAATACCCTGCTCTGTTGCCTGAGCTTTGCCTCTCTTCATTAGACGATACTAGTGAAGGTGACACCTTTTTCCTGCAGGAATTGAATAAAATGCTTTCTACTCTGGCTCTGAGAAACATCTATTTGAATTATTTTGGGTCAGTGGTTGCGGTCCCACACATTAATGATTCATCTTGAGTGAACAATTCCTCCCATTCCCTCAGTTAAAAAAAAATGGGGGATAACAAACCCTACTCTACATTCTTCACAGGGGTCTCATGGATGTCACAAAGATTTTTGGATTTAGAAGGTGCAGGGATCTTTGAGGTAACCTTGGGCCCTGCAGTAATAAGACCACCCTTCTGAAAATGGGCTGAAAAATCTCTAGGAGGCCAGAACATTTTTTTCTACATTTGTCTGGTCGGGGGCAGCTAGGTGGCGCAGTGGATAGAGCACCAGCCTTGAATTCAGGAGGACCTGAGTTCAAATTTGATCTCAGACACTTACTTAATACTTCCTAGCTGTGTGACCCTGGGCAAGTCATTTAACCCCAGCCTCAGAAAAAGAAAAAGAAAAAAAATACATTGGTTGATATTTGAAGTCCCCACAATCCAATCTTGCCTTCCCTTTCTCCTTATTTCCAACATTGACTCTTTGTTCCAGTTAGATGAGTATATTCACAGTTTTGTTCCTAGCACCAAGGCCATTATCAGACCATAGAATGTGTATTGGATCAGCCCAGGATTGTCCTGGGTCCTAGCTTCTTCTCTGAGACCTTGGATAGAGGAATAGAAAATAGGTCTCCAAATAAAAAGTGTTCATTGTCCCTTCTCAGGATGACTTTGTTCTAGCCTTGGTGATTGTCCTTAACGAGGTGTGAAATTCCACTGACAAGGTTAATTTTTCATAAAGTGTGAATTGTTTATGGGTATTTGTTGCCCATCCACAACATGCTGATGATGATCTAAGTGCTGATTCATAGCTAATGCATATCTGAGTTCTATCCTTGGGGTTCGACTTTAAAAGAAGGAGGGGGTAGGCTGAAGAAACAGAGAATAAGAACTGAGATGTCAGTCAGTCAGAGTGAAGCCAATTTTTCATAGAGGGTTACTTGGAAGAAAGCCTGCACAGCACACAGACCCTCCAGGGAACCAGGAAGCCCCAGGGATGCCTGAAGCTCATGGAGGCAATCACCAAACCACAAGAAGTTCCTGGGACAAGCTAGGAACTAACTGGAAATATAAGAAGGCACTGCTTCCCACTTCTTGACTGAGGTTATAAAGTAGAGGTAAAGATTGAGGCCCATTTTAGGACATGGAACATGGTGGATTTGTTTTACTTAACTATATTTATTGGGAATGGGAGAAAGGGAAAGGAGCAAGCATTGAATTAGGACCTACTATATCCAAGACACTATGCTGATCACAAATATTATCATGAAATGTAAGGAGATAAGGGAACAAGCATTTATTAAGCACCTACTATGTGCCAAGTACTGTGCTAAACATGCTTTTATAAATATTATCTCTGATCCTCACAACAACTATTTGTGTTTGGTGCTATTATTACAGTTGAGGAAAAAGAGGTAAGTAGAAGTTAAGCTACTTACTACAATCACAGGTGTGACTAAGTGATCTGAGGCTGAATTTGATCGCTGGTTATCCCAGCGTTTTATCCAATGCACTACTTACTTGCTAGAGAGGAGATGATAATGATTTTTCTAAATAGATTCTTTTTACAGGGTTCAGAACAGCATAGAATGAAGTTCAGAGAGGAACATGGACAAGTGGAACTAATGATCAAAATGCATGATATACATTTTTTTTAAAGGAGCATTTTATAAGTAATGGAGAGCCATATTTCCAAATTTCAATCTCTTTTTCCTATCTTTTATGTATGCAAATACTCCCATTTGCTGATGTTTATCAAGTTCAGAAAACCAATAACAACAAAATTTTAATTACTTTAAATCTCTCAATAGGTAAGAGACAAGGAAGAGGAAGGAAAAGAATTTAGAATTCAATTTTTTTTACAAAATACATGTTAAAAAATTTTTAAGAAATAAAAGGAAAAAAAATACTTCAAAAAATAGCAGTAGGGTTGCATAGTAGAAGAACAGAAGTTCCTGGCCCAGCAGGAGAGTTTCTGGGCCAAATAGAGCTGGAACTAAGGAATAGTAAGGAACAGGACCAAGATGAAGAGGGGGAAAACCTCAACCTTGTTCCTCACTGGTACTGAGTTATATGACTTATACAGTTCTAGGGATCTGCAACTAGGTGGTGCAATGAATAGAGTACATGGCCTAAACACAGAAAAACTCATCTTTCCAAGTTCAAGTCTAGCCTCAGACATTTACTAGTAGTGTGACCCTAAGCAAGTCGTTTAACTTTGCCTGTAAAATGAGCCAGAGAAAGAAATGGCAAACCACTCCAGTACCTTTGCCAAGAAAACCCCAAATGGGGTGATGAAGAGTTGGAAAAGACTGAAAAACCACTAAACAGGAACAGATCTAGAGAATTATTTTCTTCTATCAAGAAGGCCAAAATAGCATTAGAAGCTTGAAGATCTTTATAGGTGCTGAGAAAGGTGGGGCTCATCATAAGGATGAAGATTCAAATGTAGCAAGTGAAGGGACATGGAGTAGCAGAATAAATTTTAATTATATGGTTTCCTAGTGAGGTAGGGCTCCCAACAGAGGGGAAAAAAAAAAAAAAAAAAAGATTTACCTCGACTGCTGAAGGGCTTGTGTGTGAGCCCTTTGCATTTCTGTTGAAATAGATAAAGCCTATCCTAAATGTTGTAGCTTATTTGTCTTAAAACTTATGTGAGAGCTGATAGCCTTTGCTTTTACTATGTTCAAGAAGAAATGAGTTAAATTTTTATCGTCCTAAAGGAAATCCTAAGTTCAGAAATAAGATTTGTGGGTATATGGTGGTTCTTTCCATTTACACGGTGATGTGTATTTTGTTTTCTTGACTTTGCTTCCTTCACTCTGCCTCAGTTCATGTAGATTTTGGCATTCTTCTCTGTATTCATCACGTCTGTCATTTCTTACAACACAGTTACAGCTATATCCCTCAATTTGTTTAGCCATATGAGGTCTATAGGCCTAAGGAGATAGGTGGATCACTGTATTTCAATATCATTGGTTTGCTTTATATACTTATATATTTTATTTTCTGCATTAAAACCATTATCCTGAGAAAGGGTTCATGGATTTCACCAGACTGCCTAATAGGCCTAGAACACAAAGATCCCTGTTCTGGTCCAAAATCCTCATTCTAAAGATGGAAAAACTGAGGCCTAGGACTTGCTCAAGATTACAGATAGGGCAGCTAGGTGGTGCAATGGATAAAGCACAGACCCTGGAGTCAGGAAGACCCGAATTCAAATCCAGCTTCAGACATTTGCTAGCTATCACCCTGGGCAAGTCACTTAATATGTCTCCAAAAAAAAACCATATAGATACCACAGAACGAAGCCTACCTTTCTAGCCCAGACCCTCTGGGAAAGTGCAGTGTATGCACATGTGAGTCATTAAAAGGACCATAGACAGGGCTTTAAAAGCCTCCAATCTAACTACTTCAATTTATAACTAAGGTTAAACTTTGCACTAGGTTACATGGTAAAGTTTACTTATGCTGTTAAAATGTAAACAGTTTTTAGTGGCTTAGAAAAGCTGAATGAGCTCTGAGTTCACACTCAGTCTATAATATTGGTCTTTCTGACTCCAAGGCCAGTAATCATCCCACTAGGCCAAGCTTAGAATGAGAAAACTTGAGTAAATTGTAGCAATATCAGATATTAGGCTTCCACCTGAAGGTCCCATAAATTTCCTCTCCCTATTGGTCTCATTAATCAATCACCAGGCATTTATGACATACCATTAAGTGCCAGACACAATACTGAACCCTGGAGCTGCAAACACAGCAAACAAAACATTGCCCAACCGGCACAGCCTGAAATTCATCCTGAAACCTGAGACCCAGCCAAGAAAATGGAACACAATATCTTTCTCCATTCCTGCAGCCTCAAGGGTTAATGGCCATAGCCTATTTCTCAGCTTCCAAATCAGAGAGTCTGCAGTGGAGAGAACCTTCTGTTAGTGGCAGTCCTCTGTGTTAATACAAAATAGGGTCAACTGAACTACAGAAAGAGCTGGAGCAAGAAACCTGTTTGCTCTTTAGCTTTCTAAATCCATTAAAAACACAGCCATAGATTCCTGCTTCCAATAGAAAATCATACTCAAGATAAGTGCTGAGATGGTAAACTGATTCCTAAAGTATCCTGGATTTGAATTCAGGTCCTTCACTGCACCATCTAGCTGCCTCACCAGTGACAGTTCTTTATGCCCCATCAGATGTGATCTTCCTATTATCATTATTCCCTTTAATACAGAAGCTCTGAAGTAGGCACAGTTATTACCTGTGAGGTAGGTTGAGATTACTACCACCATTTTACACATGGGGAAAATGAGGTACAGATAAGCAAAAAGACTTCTCTAGTGCCTGGGCTGGGATTAGATTACAAGATTATCTACCAGGTCAGTGCATCTTAAAGTGACTCCTGCATAGTTGTCTCCTCTTAGGTTGATGCAGACTGAAATGGAGATGTAAATTGAGTTAGTCTGTCAATAAGCATTTATTTAGTGATTACTATAAGTGTCAAGTATACAAACATGCTGGGGAATACAAAGGGCTCAATAGAGCCCTTACCTTTCAGAAATTTCCATCCTATTTAAGGAGACAACATGTAAATAACTAGTTACCTAACCACTACACACCTCTCAGATGGACCAAGATGACAAGAAAAGATTATGATGAATATTGGAGAGGATGTGGGAAAACTGGGACACTGATACATTGTTGGTGGAGTTGTGAACTGATCCAATCATTCTGGAGAGCAATTTGGAACTATGCCCAAAAGGCTGTTAAATTATGTATACCCTTTGATTCAGTATTGCTACTTGGACTGTATCCTAAAGAGATCATAAAAAAGGGAAAAAGACTCATATGTGCAAAAAATGTTTCTAGTAGCTTTTTGTAGAGGCAAGGAACTGGAAACTGAGTTTCTATCACTCATCAGTTGAGTAATGGCAGAATAAATATGGTATATGAATGGAATGGAATAAGAAATGATCAGCAGGATGATTTCAGAGAGGCCTGGAGAGACTTACATAAACTGATACTAAGTGAAGTGAGTAGAACCAAGAGAACTTTGTACACAGCAACGACAAAGTTATGTGATGGTCAATTCTGATGGACATGGGTCTTTTCAACAGTGAGGTGATTCAGGCCAGTTACAAAAGTCTTGTGACAGAGAGAGCCATCTGCATCCAGAGAGAGGACTGTGGGCACTGAATGTGGATCACAATATAGTATTTTGACCTTTTTGGTTGTTGTTTGATTTTTTCCTTTCTCATTTTCCCCCCTTTTTGATCTGAATTTTTCTTGTGCAGCATGATGATTGTGGAAATGTGTATAGAATTGCACATATTTAATATATATTGGATTATTTGTTGTCTAGGGGAGGAGATGGGGGAGGGAGAAAAAGGTGGTTTTACGAGGGTAAATGTTGAAAACTATGTATAACTTTTTAAAATAAAAAGCTAAAAAAAAAGTAACTAGTTACCTATAAGATATATAGAATAAATGAAGATAGGGGAAGGCCCTGGCAGCTAGAGATGGAAAAACAAGGTAAGTTGAGTTGACTCTTGAAGGAAACCAAAGGAATCAAGAGGCAGAGGTAAGGAGCAGAGCATTTCCTGGGATGGAGAATAGCCAAAGACTCAGTGTCCTACTGGGAGAATAGTAAGGAGATTGATGTAGCAGAACCATCATAGAGAGGAGTAAAGTACAGAAAGCTTGAAAAGGTAGGAAGGAGCAAGGTTATGTCTATCCTTTGTTCTTGAAGAGGACCAATGATAACATGAGAGTGATGTACTGACGTGTGTGAATTGGATATGAAAAACACAGGGTTGTTCTAAGTCAACAGACTCATTCTCTCTTCCAGAATCATCAGAGTAGAGTGTGGTAAGACAAAAGTCAAGGTCATTGGCAATGGCCTGGCATGAAGAGCCTTAAATGCCAAAGGACAACATGACACAAATAGGAAGGCAAGGGAGAGGAAGCACCCTGAGAAAGACTGGAAAATGGTATGGCATAGAGATATTGGTTTTCCATCTCTAATGGCATAAGGCTACAATGCAGTATGTCAGCAGATGTGTAGTAGTCTCATTCCCAAAGGTACTCCCTTCAGTGCTCAAAATGGCAACCCATTTATACCTTTTCACTCTTTGTGCCTTAGTCGATTTCCTCCCATAGAGATCCTTCAAAAAGGGACACCTTTTTGGAGTTTTAACTTTAGGATTCAGAAAACTCCATGGGATGTTTATCATGACTTCACATATTATATGAGTGTCATATTGCTTGTCTTCTCAATTGGTGAGAGGGACTCAAATTTTTAAAAAATGAATTTTAATCTAAAAAAAAATTCTGTGGATTCCAGTACAGGACTTGAGCTACCTAAAAATTATCCCATTTCCATTACATGCCCATAGCCTTTTACAATCATACATGTCCCAACACTTTTACAATGCTTCTTTTCCACAGATCATCTTTGGTAATAAGATGTAGCTTACTTAGACATACCATTTCATTTGGGTAACCTGCAATTTTAACTCTTCAGAAATGTCATTTTATGTTTTCTAGACATAATAGCAAACAGTGTGGAGTCGTTGAAAGTGGTGTCCAATTTCTAAAATGTAACAAAGCATGCTTTCTTCCACTTAAGAATTCAGTTCTGGGAGGTAGCTAGGTGGCGCAGTGGATAGGGCACCAGCCTTGAATTCAGGAGGACCCGAGTTCAAATCTGGTCTCAGACACTTAAGGCGTCCTAGATGTGTGACCCTGGGCAAATCACTTAACCCCAGCCTCAGAAAACAAACAAACAAACAAACAAAGAATTCAATTCTGTTCCCAGTCTACAATGCATCCACAGTATCTGTCCAAAGTATGTCTACAAAGTATGTAATAGTGTTTGGACCACCAAAATACATGCCATAGTCCTGGGCAATAGACATTGTTCATCCACTTGATTTTCCTTGCGTGGTTTTTTAGACTGATCTCTTTGGAATGGTGGTACATCTCTTTAAGGAGGCCCTGTAGTACTCTGGGGCTTGACTAAATCAACATAGTATCATTCCCAAATAGAAAGAAGTGTCTAGGGCACTTTCTCATCTATGGGAAGCTACTTTTTTCATGAATCTGACAAAAGACTTTAGTAAAAACACTTTCACTTGACAGGAGTCAGAGAAAACTTAAGGAAAAGAGGTCAACTGATTTGGTCTGTGGGAGAGGAAGAATTTCAGCAGATTATTATAGAGGAGGAGGGAAAAGCTCACTGAGGTAATGGTGATATTCTATCATATCCCTATGCCCCAATTTACTTAACCATTATCTAGTTGATGGATGTCTTACTGTCCAGGTTTTTGGTACTACAAAAAGCATCCATGAGATCTTTTTTTTTTTTTTTTTCCTGCCTTTGACCTCTTCAGCGTTCATAACTTATAGTGAGATCTATAATTTCAAACACTTCAACCCTGTTTTTGAAGTTACTGCTTTTCTATCACATTACAATGCAATTTTCATTCTGCTGTCACTTTTCATCTTTATTGTGTTTGGTACTCGTTAAGGTCCTGAGAACCCCTTTTGCCACTTACCTTCCTTCAGCCTATATCTAGTTCTGCCTTTCCTTCCACTGTGAGTGACCTTACAAAATAAGGGGAAGCAGTAGGCAAAGTGGTGAGTATTGGGAGTCAGGAAGACTTGACGGTGTGATCATGGGAAGATACTCACTCTTTCTCAATCTGTTCTGCTATCTGTAAAATGGAGAAAATATTAACACCTACCTTTTAGCATTACTATGTGGCTCAACTGAGATTATACATGTAAAGCATCTACAAACCTCAATATATAAATGCTAGCAAATATATAACACGTATAATTTTATAAAATTAAATTAATATAGTATAAATAAAATACATAAACATAAATAAAAAGAGATGCCAGCAAAGAGAGGGAATATCTAAAACTTCGATTCCGTTTTAAAGTCTTTTCTGGTACTATATTCTCTATTTTAGCATCCCTTTCAGTACTGATATTCTTTATTAGTTTTGATATTGCAAAGTACAATTCCTTAGTGGAAGAACAGAGCCTTCAGAGGAGTTTCTGGGCCAAGGAGAACTAGGATTGAGAAAAGACAAAGAACAGCCAAGATGCAGGGGAGTAAATCCCAACCTTATTCTTCAATGGTACACAGTACTGGAAGGGAAGAGGAGAAAGGAACATGCATTTATTAAGCATTATGTGCCTGACACTATGCTAATCTCTTTAAAAGAATTATCTTCAACCCTGGAAGGTATTATCCCACTTTACAGATGAGGACACTGGAGGCAAAGTTTAAGTAAATTTCCCAAAATGACAGCTAATAAATGCCTTAGGCTGGATTTGAACTCAGGTCTCCCTGATTCTAACTCCATTTGCCTTTAAAATGCTGCATTTGAGAGCTCTAAACCAGCAAAACACATTTTTTCTTTAATCATTTAAGCTCTTAGGATCCCTTAAACAGTTGAACTCGTCAGGTAGTTTCCCTTCCAGTCTTTCATCAAAGAAAGGCCAGCTGGCACAGTGAGACCACAGGCCATCTGACTGGCTCAGTCAGGAGTGTTCCTGAAGATGGCAGGATTGAGAAGCAGCTCTGGTTCTGTCTGAAGAGGACCACAGGCTTCCAGGCAGCCTTTCACCACAGCCAACTTGCTGGCTGGACAATTTGATTCTAATAGGCTGAAGTTACATGATGTGTGCCATGGTGGAGACTTTTTTTTTCTTGTTTTGCTGAGGCAATTGGGGTTAAGTGACTTGCCCAGGGTCACACAGCTAGGAAGTGTTAAGTGTCTGAGGCCAGAATCGGACTCAGGTTCTCCTGACTTCAGGGATGGTGTTCTATCCACTTCGCCACCTAGCCGCCCCCAGGGTGTAAATTCTTGTGCTGAAACCCTAAGACCCACAGCTGCTTCCCTCCCACCCCACTATAACCTTATTAGAATCCACTTTTTAAAGACTGAAATTAAGTAGGAATTAGCAATGCATCCGAGCAGCAGCCCCTCTCATCAACTCCTAGATCCCCTCATACCAGAACTCCCATCAGCCTGTGCCACCTTCCATGGAATACCAAAGATCCTCGTGCTGGATTCAGGCAGCATTTTTGTCTCTCATGTTTAGAATCTACTCTCTCCGTATCTCAGGGTCCCTTTCTTCCTTTAAGTTGCAGCTCAGTCATATATATATCTTCTGTCTTTCTGCAGCTTTCCCAAGACCCCCAGCCACTAGTGCCCTTTTACCCAAATTCCTTTGTATTTTACTCTGCATATTTTTGTATTTTTAACTTTATTATTTATGCTCTATATTTTTTTTATATGTATTTGTTATCTCCTCCAATAGAACAAGTTCCTTGGCTGTGGCAATTTTCATTCTTGCATCCTTAGTATGGTGTTTAATGTGTTATCTGTGGGGGCAGATGTTGCTGTGGGGTCCAGCATGGATCTCGAAATGGGTTAAGGAGATTGGTGATAAAGAGAGACTAGTCTTTTGAGAAATTAGGAGTACAAGAGAAAAAATCCTGAACTGAGCCAGGTTTGTTTTTATTTTTTAATCCTGTCACTGCCCAAAGGCAAGCTACTTCCCCCTCTGGGAAACATAACTTTTTCCTCTGTAGGGAAAAAAAAAAGTAATTGGCAATGATCAAGCACAACTCCAGAGGACTCATGATGAAACACACTGCCCACCTCCTAAAAAAGATGATGAACTCAAATGTGTAAAATCCTTTTTTCTTTTTTAAACATGGCTAATGTGGAAATTTCCTTTGCTTGAAGATGTTTATAACATTTTGTTTTTCTTTCCCCATGGGGAAGGGAAGGAAGTAGAGAGGGGTAGTGAAAAAAAAAAAAGACATCTTCAATTGCAAATAAAATTTAATTTTTTAAAAAAGTGATTGGAATGAAATAGGTTTCTGAAGAATGCAAAGGCCTACAGTAGGATGTTTTCTATACCTTTGCAATTGGATTTTTTTTTTCCCTTTTCTTTTTTTTGGGGGGGGAGGGGAGAGGAATTAAGGGAAGAGTAAAGCCTCACTAAGAGCAAGGCAATCTGTCTGGGATATTGCCTGGTTAGTTTTTTCCTGATCCAGGTGCCAGTCCTCTTCAAAGTAGTACCTCTCTTACCTAGAACTCTGCTGGGAAAAGCCAGAGAATAATAATGACAATACTAATCACATGGGAACCTATTTTGCCCAACACTTTTTAGCAACAGAATGCTGGACTTAAAATGCTGGTTTCAAATCCTGCTTATATTTTAAGAAGTCTGTGACCACAGGCAAGCCATTTGCCCTCTAGGATACATCAAATTCCCCATCTGCAAATCAATTCCTAAAGAACCAAAGAATTTTGTGAGACAGACAAAAAATACATAGAAAGCACTTGGCAAACTTCAAAATGCTCGGTCAGTAGTTTTTGTTTCCAAAGGTGCCCCCTCCTGCCCCTGCACTTTACTGTCACATTACTTTTTCCATTTTACAGCTAAAGAGACTGAGGGGAAGTGGTTTATCCAGTCTCCTAAGTCAGGAACTGAGTTCTTCTCACCGCCCAAATCACAGATATGATTTCAAAGGTTCATAGATAACTCTACATTAGGACCTTAGAAGTCATCTGGCCCAATCCTCTCCATTGGGAGAAGTCCAAGGTTATGCAGATAGTAATAGATCTAGTCTAGGCCTCCTATTTTATAGATGAGGAAACTGAGGTATGGAGAGTAAGCAAATTGTTCAAGAACCCAGAGAGAATGAGAGAAGTAGGATTGAATATAGATTTTCTGGCAATCTCTCTACCAGGTGCCTACCTCAACTTCTT
This sequence comes from Sminthopsis crassicaudata, assembly GCF_048593235.1. Classification (NCBI taxonomy): domain Eukaryota; kingdom Metazoa; phylum Chordata; class Mammalia; order Dasyuromorphia; family Dasyuridae; genus Sminthopsis; species Sminthopsis crassicaudata. The sequence goes on along the minus strand of NC_133618.1, from coordinate 451,095,529 downwards.
GGCTCTACACCCCACTGGGACTTGGGAACCAAATGCACATCTGGCAGTGGCCCCAGGCTCTGCTGAAGGAGGGGGAGGGCTGAAGGCTGACAACAGAATTCTAGGAAAGGGAAGAGGGAGAAGGATCTTTCTTTCCTTTAAAGCTGCTCCGCCCACCACACCGAAGGAACGGGTTGAGAAGCCTCTGAGGAATTAAAAACCACCAAAGATACACAGCTTAGTTCTCCCCACCGAACTGGAAGGGGCCCTTATTTCCCTCAAAGTCAGCTGTCCGGGCAGATTAACTCCTGGCTCAGTGGATTTGACTGGCAGCCGGAAAAACTGGCAGAGCACAGGACACCACAGGAGGTCAGCTGAGTCAGCTTTTCTACCTGTCAGGAAATCATTCCCCACCCCACCATCCCCAACGCTCCACTGTGGCTAACCCCTGGCCTGGGCCAAACCACTATCACAGGGCAGAACCACCAACACTCCTTGTGACTGCCTCTGTGCCACCCACATCCAATAATGCCACCTTCATCTCTCTTCCTTGTCTTCTTGGTTGTCTGTCCGGCCCAGGGTGCCCCTATGCAGAGACACTGTGAAGCAAAATGTCTGGCCATCACTCAGACACTTGGGGAAAAAGGCTGGACTTACAGTCAGCTCACCTTTCCTGAATTCAGAAATCAAATTTGAGCTTGATTTTGAGATTTAGAAAAGGGTGATAACAAACTCATACTTGGGTATTTATCTAGTGAATTTGCTGATAAAATAAAGGAGATACATCAGCATGTCTGCAAATGTGGCCTCTTACACCCCCCTCCTTTCCTGCTCCCAGCATGCCTTTGTAACACAGGTTTATTCAGGAGCTGGCCAACTCTGCCAAGCAGAACTAAAGGCTGACTCTGAATGGTCCAGTTGAGATGAGGGTAGTAGGCACATTCCTTTATACAGGAGAGTGAACAAGCTATCTAAATGCATTTTACAACTGTTCTGATCTAGGGTATGAAAATCCCATGTACCTCTGACTACATCAGATAATCCCACACACCTATGAATATATTAGGAGGCAGATAAGAATGCATAGGAGGCTGCGTACAATGTAGTCATGCTTATGGATCCACCAATCACTCTGACCTTTTTTTTTCAGACAAGGGGATCTGAACCTGGCTCCATGATCCCTCTAAGGTTCAAGTATAGATTTCAGGGGAACTGTGAACTTAGATGGGAAAACATAATATTTTTACTAAGTTCTAACTGAAATTTTGCATTTCCTCCAACTACACATTTATTTTAAAAAGTATTATTGTGAGAAGGGGCCCCTTCACTTCACTAGACTGCCAATTTTATATCCTCCAGGATATAAAATGCTTTAGAGATTGTCTTCAAGGGTTCTGGTGGAAGGGGCCAAGTCTGACACCTGGAAAGCCCTAAGTGGTTACCAGTATGTGGTGGGAGGGGAAAGACAGGACTTGACCCTAGGTCATTCCATCTCTGAGGAGAGCTGTCTAACTACTGTTTCTACTGTCCCCACATTGTTAGGGTAGGCACTTTCCAAATGCTAACTGGGAAGAAAAATGCTTGTGGGATGTTTCTGCTCTACTTGACTTCACACTGACACCATCAGTCCTTCTGTGAACTTGGCATGCCTCATTTAGAAGGGTCTTTAGAATGACTAAATACACTTATTCCATTTCCCTTAAATACATGTGCCTATCTTCTTCTTGTCTGTACCCACCCTAAAACCTCCATCTGCTGAAGCTGTGTTGCTCCACTGAGGCCTAACTGGAAGTCAAGCTCCTTCAAGAGGCATTCACTCATTCACTCCCTGAAGCAACCAGTCAGAACCTGTGCATTGGTCATGGGGGTGGCCTCTGCTAAAATCCATCTTTGCACAGGTGGGTCTTACCATTCACCTAAGCATGAGCTCTTTGAGGGAGGGAAGGACCAAAGCTAGTATAACCTGAGGAACTTGACACTTTGCTCTTTACCCTCAGGATCACAGAATTGGTATCGAAGAGCTGAAAAGGACAGTAATCCCTGGATCTACCCACTAACTAAAGCATGAATTCAATCAACTATATCCCTTGACAGGCAACATATCCAGACTAGGTCTGAAAGCCCTTACTGACTAGGCATTTGGGATTTTTCCAGACTCTGTGCCCTCCACTCATAGAGGGGTTTAAGAACCAGATTTTGGAACTCTACCAAGGGAAGGTTAAAATAACAATAACTAAATCAGGAAAATGGAGTGCTAATAATGTCACTTCAGGGAGTTCAGAAAAAGACAGACCGGTAGTAATTGGAAAATTGGAAAAGAGATGGTACTTTGGGAACAGGCAGAGTATCAGAAAAGGCATTCATCATTGCCAAGGTAGGAATGACCAGGAGGCATTTTGGGAAAAGGACTCAAAAGGGGGCCTGAGATAGGAGGGTTCAGTCCTGGAGTCAGAGTACCTATTTTGGTTTTGCAGGGCAATCAGGATTTAGTGACTTGCCTAGGATCACATAGCTGGTCAAATGTCCCAGGCTACATTTGAATTCAGGTCCTCCTGACTCCAGGGCCAGTGTTCTATCTACTGTACCACCCAGCTGCTCTAAACCTGGTTTACAATCTGGTTGCAACACTTCAGCTGGAAGCTGTAAGTAAGGCAAAGTGGGGAAAATTTAAGTGAAAATTCTACCTTACACTGTGACATGGTTTCCTCATCAATAAAATGAATGAGTTAGGCTCTTTAGCCTTTAAGGTCCTTTCCTATTCTAATTTTATGATTCTATGACAGTGGATGGGGTTACTTTGTCTTTATGAAATAGTTTCTCTTCTGTAAAATGGAAATAGGAAATTTATGGGATGTAATCAAAGCAGCACTTCCAGGAAAATTTATATCTCTAAATGCTTACGTCAATAAAATAGGGAAAGAATCAATGAATTGAGCATGCAACTAAAAAAAGAACAATTAAAAACTCTCAACTCCAAGTTGGAAATCCTAAAAATCAAAGGAGAGATGAATAAAACTAAAAGTAAGAAAACCACTGAACTAATGAATAAAAGTAAAATCTGGTTTTATGAGAAAATCAATAAAATAAGCCATTGGTTAATTTGATTAAAAGAAAGAAAACCAGGGGCAGCTAGGTGGTGCAGTGGATAGAGCACCAGCCCTGAAGTCAGGAGGACCTGAGTTCAAATTTGATCTTAGACACTTAACACTTCCTAGCTGTGTGACCCTGGGCAAGTCATTTAACCTCAATTGCCTCAGCAAAAAAAAAAAAAAAAAAAAAAAAAAAGAAAGAAAGAAAACCAAATTACCAGTGTCAAAAATGAAAAGGGTGAATTCACCACCAATCAAGAGAAAATTAAAGCGATTATCAGGAGCTATTTTGCCTAATTATAATGAATACTAATAGAAGAGGAAATAAACACATTTAAATAACCCTATCTTAAAAAAAGAAATTGAACAAGGAATAAATGAACTCCCTAAAATGGAAGTAGGAAAGTACATACTCCTCTAAAAAAGCTACTACATTAACATGACCAATTATTAGCTAGCCCTGTTGGTTGGGATCATGCTTGCTTTCGGAAGAAATGAGTTTGAATAAATTGTGGGACAGATTTTTGGAAGATCCTGAACAGCAGGTTCAAGAGTTTATTTAGTTGACAAAAAATTTGTAAAAGCACTAACTTGCAGCAAATTCAAGCAACCAATCAAACCATCTTAATTAACAAATAAGAAAACTGAGACCCATAGACAGTAAATGACTCAATGAAAAGAATGGTTTTAAGCATCCTCTGAGATACAATTCTTATTAATCAGCCAACCAACATATTTTAATTGAGGGTCTACTTTATGTTCCATTCCATGCTAAAAACTGTGAAGAAGCTATCAGAATAAAACATGTCTCTGAGTCTTAAATTTCTGTCTTGAAGACAAATGGCTGCCCAAAAGTCTAACTGAATTCATACTTTGTAGCTAGGGAGGAATCTGGGGTCAGATGTTCAATCCATTATCAACAGACAGGGATGATATATCTATTATGCAAACTAGGTGGTATGGATACAAAAGTTATAATACTTAACCCACCAGATATTTATTACTACAAAGACAAAATAAAGTGACACATATCAATAACAGTGCAAAGAAGTCTATTACTGCTAGAGTAGAGTAGTTAAGCACAATGAAAGCTCCAGTGGTGAGATAGGAGCAAGATTTTGAATAAAGCAAAGCAGTAGGGGAAGGGGGGAGGAGTCCATTCCTGCCGCAGAACAGGGCATGATTAAATCAATTAACATTCACCTTTTGGGCTCAAGGGATCCCAAAGGGGAAGAGCTGATTTCGGGAGAATTGGAGTCTCTGAAGAGTGGAACAGGGAAGTTCAAACAATGTTTGTGGAAGATTAATATGATGATCATAATAAAATGGGTTATGAGGGGGTATGAATTACTGAAAACAGATAACCAGTTAAAAAATTACTAAAAACTAGCCCAGGCATGAGGTAGCAACCAAACTAGAGACAGGTACAGAAAAAAGTGGAATGGGGAGACATATTACTTTCTACTTAAAGAATCCAAGAATGCTAGAGTTGAAAGGAACTTCAGAATAGAGACTATTAGATCTGGAGAAGACTTTAACACATAAGATGCAACTAGAGGATCTTAAAACATAAAATGTTATAGGTTGAAAGAGATCTTAAGAAGTAGACCCTCAAAACGAAGAAGTTATTTCAGAAAATAGGGTAGGAAGGAGCCATAAAACATGGAATGTCAGAGATGGAAAAAATCTTAGGACACAGAGTACTAGAAGAAGGGTTTAAAAAGAATTTAAATTGGAATGAGCTTAAAAAAAAAAAAAAAGAATCTGGATTGGAAGAGGCCTGAAAACCATGAATTTTGGAGTTGGAAGGGTTCATGTAACCCAATTTTCATTTAACAACTGAAGAAAATGAAGCTAAGAAAGGAAAATGAGAAAGAACTTAATATCACATTTAGTTCTGTCCCTGAAAATCCAGAACAAAGTTTTAAAAAAGTCACCACTTAGAAACTCAGGAAAATTCACATTTAAGCAAGAACACCATAAGGAGTTAGATGAATGACAGAGAGAAAATTATAACACCGACTTAAAATACCTGAGTAACAATGATGGTAAAGTGCAGAATCAAGGGAAACCTACAATACCTTTGGCTGAGTATGTCCTTTCTCCATGTTGAAGCCCATGTGTATTTATTGGAAAGTTGAGTTCATGTACTTTTGATTCATCCATATTTAATTCATTCTTGGGCTGGCCTGTAATAGGCCTCTTTCTGATGTGGAAGTAGCCTTAGTCCATAAGTCTCTTTAAGCTTTTGTTTAGCCAATGGTAGATATACTAAAATCTCCAGAAATGAAAAATGAAATTCCTGATTGGATTTTGACTCTCAACAGGTCACATAAAGAGTGAGACATCTAGAGATAAGCAACATCAACAGTGACGCTAGGCAGCAAAAAGAACAATGGGCAGTACTGGAAGATCTGGATTTGGGTTAGCCCCTAATTCATTGTGCATCTTTCACAGAGCAATTTTCTCCCCGAATCTGTTTCCTTACCTGTAAAATGGGGAAAGGTGGTGGATTAGACACTTTCTTTAAAATAAAAAACATTACAATGAATTTGACCAGTATCAACCAACATGTACATTTCCTTATAAAATAAAGAACAACAAAATAAGATTGACTAATCCACTGAGTCAAATTAGATCAGGATCCTCAACCTTTTTTGAACCATGAAACCCTTCTCAGCATGTTTTAAAATGTAGATAAGGTATACAGAATTCCAAAGAAAATCAAGCACAGTTCAATAATTATATTAAAAAAAAATTTTTTTTAAGTTCATGAATTACAGATTAAGAAACACTGGATAAAATGATTTGGAAATTTTACCCCCTTACCTAGAAATGCTGCAGTCCAAGACTCCTTCAAGTTCTTAATGTTCTAATCAGAAATTAGTGAAAAATGAAATACTAGGCTGGACACTAAAGTCTCAAGTAAACAGCAAAGTATATACAACTTCTTGTGGAAAAAGCAACATGGTACAGAATGACAGATTTGAAGTAGGAAGGTCTAAGTTTAAATTCCAGCTCTGCCACCTGTATGAGGTAGACAAGTCTCTGGGTCTCAGTTTCCTCATCTATAAAAGGAGAATGTTAGACCAGATGGCTTCCAAAGATTTGAAAGAGGCTCCAAATCAATGGTCCTCTTTTCCTCAAGGCTTTAACCTGAAAGCACTTCTGCCTTGGTCCTGCTCCTAGCCTGTCCTTAAGAGTACAGTGATTCCCTTCTGCCTCATCCAAACCTTCTGTTCAGTCCCAACCCAATCTTTAATCATCTTGTCTCTCTAAATTGTTAGAAAATGGAGGGATCTTTAATCCAGGACACATAGACAAGAGGATCAAGGCCTCTTCTTCAAACCTTTTATTAAACACTTAGATAAGGCAGAACTCTGTTCAGTGGCCACTCAGCCTGGGGAAAAGACTCTTAAGGAGGATCAGATGGGCAGATGCCAAAGAAGAGACTGAGTCAAGGCCTGCAAAGAACAGAAGTCTTTGAAAGAGGAGCTCTTGGATTTACATATTGATATATGGTCTTTAAAATGGTGTCTCAAATGAGAAAATCCCCACTATACATGGTAAATGCATCATTTTTTTGTTGTTGTTGTTTCAGATTCTGGCTCTCAGGATGCTAACAGTTCGATCCTCCTCTGACTAATTTTCAGGTTAACTTTGTTCTGTAATTAGACTGCTGATCTTGGAAATTTGAGAAATGGGAGTTCTAGAGGGAGGGAAAGGAGGAGTGTCATCAATAGGCTTACTTTCTCCCTCTCTCAATGGTTTAAATATTGGAGACATGGCCTATGTGATGAGTGGTTCTTTCATGAATCATGAATTTATGTGGTAATTGTATTGGCCTTCCTAGTACATACAGAACTATGACCCTCTAAGACACCACAGCCCTCGAGCTGTTATAGAGCAGGCCACAAGGATAAACAATTTATCCCTCTGAGCCTTCTTCCTCCATCTTCAGCAGAAACACTCCATGCTGGCTCGGACACGTTCCATCTCACTCAGGAAGTTATAGAACTGAGGCAGGGTTAACTCTAGAGAAAGAAAACTAAGCGTCAGGTAAATGTTTCCAATTTTTATAGACTCCTCAAAGGATTATTTTTCATAAATAGCTTTTTTTTTTTTTTTTAATTTTCACTTCTGGTGAACCTACAAATACTGAAATGACAAAAAAAAAAAAAAAAAGAAAAAGAAAGGCAGGGAGGAAGGTCAAAATCCTATAAAAGTGAAAAAGTGGCATTTCCACAGGATTGTCTTTAATGGTGTTCTGGATATTTTCTTTCCTAATTTTTTTTTAATAATACCTTTTTACTTTTCCAAATCTAGTTTTCAACATTCACCTTTGTAAAATCTTGTGCTCCCAATTTTTCTCCCTCCTTTCTCTCCCTCCCCTCCTCTAGACAACAATCCAATATAAGTTAAACATGTGCAATTCTTCTAAACATATTTCCACATTTATCATGCTGCAAAAGAAAAATCAGATCAAAAGGGATTTTTAAAAAAACTCGAAAAACAACAGCAAAAAACCCCCAAAAAGATGAAAACTCTGCTTTGATCCATATTCAGTCTCTACCATTCTCCCTCTGGATGCAGATGGCTCATTCCATCACAAATCTATTGGAATTGCCTTGAATTACCTCACTGTTGAAAAGAACCTCTTCCATCAGAATTGATCATTACATAATCTTGTTGTTATTGTGTTGTTAACAACTGTGTTGTTACTTGTTACAACTATTCAATGTTCTCTTGGTTCTGCTCTAATCAACATCAGTTTATGCAAGTCTTTACAGGCTTTTCTGAAATCAGTTTGCTAGTCATTTCTTACAGAGCAATAATATTTCATTAATTCATATACATAACTTATTTAACCATTCTCCAACTGATTGGCATCCATTCTATTTCCAGTTCTTTGACACTATAATAAAGGCTGCTACAAATACTTTTTGTCTTTTTTATGATCTCTTTGGGATGTAGACTCAGTACAGACACTGCTGGATCAAAGTGTTTGCACAGTTTTATAAGTCCTTTGTGCATAGTTCCAAACTGCTCTCCAGAATGATTGGATCAGTTCACAAATCCACCAACAATATATTAGTGTCCCAGTTTTCCCACATCCCCTCCAACATTTAACATTATCTTTTCCTGTCATTTTAGCCAATTTGAGAGGTGGTAACTCAGAATTTTCTTAATCTACATTTCTCTAATCAATAGTGATTCAGAGTATTTTTATATGACTAAAAATGGATTTAATTTCTTCATATGAAAATTACCTGTTCATATCTTTTTGTCATTTATTAATTGGAGAATAGCTTGTATTCTTATAAATTTGAGTCAATTCTCTATATATTTTAGAGATGAACACTTTTATCAGAAACTCTGGGTGTAAAAAAATTTTTCTCCGCTTTCTGCTTCCCTTCTAATCTTGGGTTCAACCTTTTTAATTTAATATAATCAAAACTATCCACTTTGCATTTCATAATGTTCTCTAGTTCTTCTTTGGCCATAAATTCCTTCCTTCTCCACAGATCTGAGAGACAGACTCTCCCTTAAAATCCTCATTTGCTTATAGTATCACTGGTTATGTCTAAATCATGAACCCATTTTGACCTTATCTTTATATAGAAAGTTAGGTGTTACTCAATGCCTAGTTTCTGTCTTAGTATCTTCCAGTTTTCTCAGTATTTTTGATCAAATGGTGAGTTCTTACTCCAGAAGCTTGAGTTTTGGGGTTTATCCAAACCCAAGCATAGATTACTATAATCATTGACTATTGCATCTTGTGAGCCTAATCTACTTCACTGATACACTACTCTATTTCTTAGCTAGTAACAAATGGTTTTGATTTCTGCTGCTTTATAATATAGTTTTAAGCCCTGTACAGACCACCTTCCTTTGCATTTTTTTTTTATTAATTTCTCTGAAATTCTTGACCTTTTGTTTTCCCAGATGAATTCTCTTACAATTTTTTTTCTAGCTCTATAATTTCTTGGCAGTTTGATTGGTATGGCACTGAATAAGTAGATTAATTTAGCTATTATTATTATTATTCAACACCATTATATACAGGATATTTTTCCTAAAAGGAAGACAATGACAAGAGTTCCTGCTTCCATAGTCTTCTCTGTTGGAGATTCCTATACACAAAGGTTGCCAAGGGTGGTGTAGTGGACTCTGAGCCTAGAATCAGGAAGACCCAAGTTCAGATTTAGCCCCAGACAATTACTATGTGACTGGGCACCACCTTTTTGTCTCAGTTCCTTCAACTATAAAATGGGAATAATAATAATAATACCTCCCAGGGTTGTTGTGAATATCAAAAAAAAATATTTGGGGGCAGCTAGGTGGCACAGTGGATAGAGCACCAGCCTTGAATTCAGGAGGACCCGAGTTCAAATCTGGTCTCAGACACTTAACACTTCCTAGCTGTGTGACCCTGGGCAAGTCAGTTAACCCCAGCCTCAAAAAAAAAAAAAAAAAAAAAAAGAAAAGAAATATTTGTAAAATGTTTCACATAGTGCCTGGCACATAGCAAGTGCAAACTATTATTATCAATATTATTATGAATGGAAATGCTCTCATGTAACTAAGTACCCTCACTTCACAGAAGGAAAACTAAGGTTCTGAATAAGGAGATGGTTTGTCAAAGCTTACTGGTGATACCAGCAATTCTTGAGCCCCAACCCCCTGACTGCCACTCCTTTTTTACATTAGTCCTTTCACAAGACCTCCACAAATGAATATGGCCTAAATATGACCACAGAGAAGTTACAGAGAAGAAATGCTTCTATTATATAATAGGAAAAGGGAGATAGGACTCACCTATATATACATTTTCAGTCTGGTTTCCTTTTTTAACCACCAATTTCAACTGACAGAGAAAAAGAAACAAAATCCAAAGCTGTCAGCTTTTAATTTCATAGTTCCTTGTGAGCAATCTGATTCCTCCCAAAGTTAAGCTTCCTAAATGTATCCCAGTATCTGGTAATCAAACATTTTACAAAAGCCAATTGGGTTCCATTAAACAGGAAACATTCATCAGTCACCTCCTTCCTCTAGTCCCCCAAAGAATCCCAGAGTTGAAGAGTTTAAAGAGAGCTCAAAGGTCATCTTATCCAACCCAATTTCTCATCAAAGCCCAGTCCTTACACCACTTCTTGACAAGGGGTTGTCAAGGGTCCTGTGCTGGATGCCTGCCTGTGATGAAGCCCTTTATTCTAATAACAAGTCAGGGATCTATGGAGAGTCCCATAAGTATTAGTGCAGTTTAAGCTACTGAAGCTTAAATTTGCTAAGCAGTAAGACTTTGGGGACTCCCTGTATCTGTTTCTATGAATGTTCTCAGGAAATATAATGCAAATTTAATTCTAACTACCGTTATTTTAAGAGATTAAATGACAAAAGCATGCACATTACCAAAAGGTCTTTTTTGGGGGGAGGGGGAGAAGAGGCAGAGAAGAAAGACTTACTTGTAAAAAAATACTCCCCACTTTCTGTAGTTCACTGCTCCCTGATGTCACTGTGACAGAAAAGGGAAAATCAAGAGAATAAAATATATCAAGAGATACTGCTAAAGGATTTGGGAGTATCTGAGAAGCTCTATTTATACAAACATCCTATTGAGCAGCTTTTAGACAGCAGTTTTAGGATTCAGGTGTTCTTCTATGTGCTATTCCATTTTATAGATGAGAAAAAGACTCAGAGAGATGGAGGGACTTTTCCATTGCCACTGAGGACACTTTAAACATCAGAATGTGAAGCCAGGTGCTGCTGACTACAAATCAAGCCTTCTGCTCCTTATATAATGATGCCACATTGGCTTGCCATGGGAAAGGCAATAAGCAAGCTACTGGCCCAAGAATTACTCAGAAGATCCACAACAGATCATGTAATAGATCATTAGGGCCAAGTAAAGACAGCAAAATTAGAAGATTTCCCAGCTGGAAATGGAAATTACTAGCACCTAAAAACTAGAATTAGAAATCATTTCTGAGTTTACACAGTACAGTCCCCAATGAATTAATATAAGCACCCTTCTATGAGAAGGCAACATCTTCCCCATTTGAAGTTCCCTTTCTTCCAAAGGAATTTATCCACACACCTCCCTTAATCCCACTCTGCATTAATTTCAAACCTAGCTCAAGCTAGTTACCTCCAAATTTCCATTCCATATCTATAAGCTGGTTGATCATCAATGTCTGTCCTATTGCCCATCGTGCAAGTGTGGGAGATTTCTGTTTCCACTGTCAGAATAAAAACAAATTAAAAAAAAAAAAATCACATGAAAAGAAAAATCTTTCTTCTCTCTACCATTTTCCTCATTTCCCAATACCCTCCCACCAATAAAAGATTTAGTTCTAAACAGTAAGACATAAGAAGAAGGCCTACATGCCCTATCCAAAAAAGGAAGAGGGAGGAATTTAAATATCTTCTTTCTTTTCAACATAGCAATGGTGGTTGGTATAAAAATAGTGAAATACCATTTCTTAATTCTGAAATGTTTAAATTCAGCCCAACAGGATAAAAAACAGATGCAACGAAAGCATCACCCCATTTATATAGTGATAATAAAAGCTCACAGTTATATAGCACTAAAAAGCTCTGTCTTGAGAACAATCTTAATGAGTAGTACAAGTATTATTAACTCCCTTTTAATAGACCCAGAGGTCAGAATTTGGGTCTTAAAACAAGTCTCCTGACTTAAAGCTCAGTACTTTTTTTCTTTTTCTCTTCTGAGCAATAAGGAATACCCAATTCCTCTACTCAAGTGGAGAGAATAGGCACCTGCTCCACAACACATATTCTTAGAGATTTAAAGATAGGGGACAGGAGAGACAACAGGGAGAAATGACTTGCCAGGGGTCACACAGCCAGCCTTTTTTATCAGACATGGGGCTTGAATATAAGCCTTCTTAACTGCTGTGCTGTATCCTACCAGGAAGCCTTTCCCCAGTTCTCTTTTCTATGACTATCTATCCAACAAAAACTATTAAGCCAACAGAAGTTATCTGTGGTTGACTGTTTTCTCCAAATCAGTATGTTTCCTTTTATGAAGTAAAACATGAATACCCACATGAATGAGATCACAGATGCACTGGAGTATAGGAAATAAAACAAGAAATCTTAATTAATCCTGATTAAAAGGAATTGAGATACCTTTTCAGAAAAATAAGTGGCTTTCTCTTCACTGAGCCCTGAGGGAGAAAAGAATGAGGATTAGCATAATAAAAGGCACCAATCACTTAATATTTAGCAGAGGCAAATAAAGGGCCTACCCAGAGTAATGAAATCTGCTCTGACCTGCTCAGCAGTCATATTCTTCTTCAAGGCACCTAGGAAGCAGAAAGATAAACTCATTTTAAACCTGAGAGCAGTCAGCCTTTGCAGGTTTAATGAGTGTCCTGGGCTGTGCAGGGAAACCAAAGAAATGCAAGACTTAGACTCAGATAGGACTTAAAATCTAAAATGGAAAAAGGAAACAGGCAAGAATTCATAAGACAATTTGATTAAATGGATATATATTAAGCAATGTACAATACACTGTACAACCAGGTACTAGAGAATACAAAATCCTAAGATCTCAGTATTTCACCACAAAATCCTAAGATCTCAGTATTTCACCACAAAATCCTAAGATCTCAGTATTTCACCACTGAAAGGACAGAAAAAATCATTTTTAAAAAAATTATTTTTTAGAGAAAGAAAATAATTTGCCCAAGGAAACAAAGGAGCAAGAATGAATTATAAGCCCACTGCATGAAAGACCTGGGCAGCCCCCAACCAAAAATTAAACTTGAAATACAAAAATTAAAAGGAGAAATCAATAATATTGAAAGTAAAAAAAACTATTGAATTAATAAATAAAACCAAGAGTTGGTTTTATGAAAAAGCCAATAAAATAGATAAACCTTTGGTAAATTTGATCAAAAAAAAAAGAAAGAGGAAAATCAAATTGATAGTCTTACAAATGAAAAGGAGGATCTTTCCACCAATGAAGAGGAAATTAGAGAAATAATAAGGAGTTACTTTGCCCAACTTTATGCCAATAAATTTGATAACTTAAGTGAAATGGATGACTTCCTCCAAAAATATAAGCTCCCTAGATTAACAGAGGAGGAGATAAATTGCTTAAATAGTCCCATTTCAGAAAAAGAAATAGAACAAGCTATTAATCAACTCCCCAGGAAAAAATCCCCAGGGCCAGATGGATTCACATGTGAATTCTACCAAACATTTAAAGAACAATTAGCCCCAATGTTATATAAATTATTTGAAAAAATAGGGGATGAAGGAGTCCTACCAAATTCCTTCTATGACACAGACATGGTACTGATACCTAAACCAGGTAGATCGAAAACTGAGAAAGAAAATTATAGACCAATCTCCTTAATGAATATTGATGCTAAAATCTTAAATAAGATATTAGCAAAAAGACTTCAGAAAATCATCTCCAAGATAAGACACTATGATCAAGTAGGATTTATTCCAGGAATGCAGGGCTGGATTAATATTAGGAAAACTATTAATATAATTGACCATATTAATAATCAAATTAATAAGAACCATATGATCATCTCAATAGATGCAGAAAAAGCATTTGACAAAATCCAACATCCATTCCTACTAAAAACTCTTGAAAGTATAGGAATAAATGGACTATTCCTTAGAATAATCAGGAGCATATATTTAAGACCTTCAGTAAGCATAATATGCAATAGAAATAAACTGCAACCTTTCCCAGTAAGATCAGAAGTGAAACAAGGTTGCCCACTATCACCATTACTATTCAATATAGTACTAGAAACACTAGCCTCGGCAATAAGAGCCGAGAAAGAGATTCAAGGAATTAGAGTAGGAAATGAGGAAATCAAACTATCACTTTTTGCAGGTGACATGATGGTATACTTAGAGAACCCCAAAGACTCTGCTAAAAAGCTACTAGAAATAATTCAAAATTTCAGCAAAGTGGCAGGATACAAAATAAATCCACATAAATCCTCGGCATTTTTATATATCACTAACAAAATGCAACAGCAAGAGATACAAAGAGAAATTCCATTCCAAACAAATGTTGAGAGTATAAAGTATTTGGGAATCCATCTACCAAAGAAAAGTCAGGAATTATATGAGAAAGATTATAAAACACTTGCCACAAAAATAAAATCAGATTTAAATAATTGGAAAGACATTCAGTGCTCTTGGATAGGCCGAGCGAATATAATAAAGATGACAATACTCCCCAAACTAATCTATTTATTTAGTGCTATACCAATCAGACTCCCAAGAAACTATTTCAATGACCTAGAAAAAATAACAACAAAATTCATATGGAAGAATAAAAGGTCGAGAATTGCAAGGGAACTAATGAAAAAAAACTCAGAGGAAGGTGGTCTAAGTGTACCTGATCTAAAGCTATATTATATAGCAGCAGTCACCAAAACCATTTGGTACTGGCTAAGAAATAGAACGGTAGATCAGTGGAACAGATTAGATACAAAGGACAAAAAAGGGTACATCTATAGCAATCTAATCTTTGACAAACCCAAAGAAACCAACATTAGGGATAAAAATTCATTATTCGGAAAAAACTGTTGGGAAAACTGGAAATTAGTACAGAAATTAGATATGGATCCACACTTAACACCATATACCAAGATAAGATCAAAATGGATCCATGATTTAGGCATAAAGAGGGAGATAATAAATAGATTAGAGGAACAGAGGATAATCTACCTCTCAGACTTGTGGAGGAGGAAGGAATTTATGACCAGAGGAGAACTAGAGATCATTATTGATCACAAAATAGAAGATTTTGATTACATCAAACTAAAAAGTTTCTGTACAAATAATACTAATGCAAACAAGATTAGAAGGGAAGTAACAAATTGGGAAAATATTTTTAAAAACAAAGGTTCTGACAAAGGTCTCATTTCCAAAATATATAGAGAACTGACCCTGATTTATAGGAAACCAAACCATTCTCCAATTGATAAATGGTCAAAGGATATGAACAGACAATTCTCAGAGGAAGAAATTGAAACTATATCCACTCACATGAAAGAGTGTTCCAAATCACTACTGATCAGAGAAATGCAAATTAAGACATCTCTGAGATACCACTACACACCTGTCAGATTGGCTAAGATGACAGGAACAAATAATGATGAATGTTGGAGGGGATGTGGGGAAACTGGGACACTAATACATTGCTGGTGGAGTTGCGAAAGAATCCAGCCATTCTGGAGAGCAATCTGGAATTATGCCCAAAAAGTTATCAAACTGTGCATACCCTTTGACCCAGCAGCGCTACTACTGGGCTTATATCCCAAAGAAATACTAAAGAGCGGAAAGAGACATATATGTGCCAAAATGTTTGTGGCAGCTCTTTTTGTAGTAGCTAGAAACTGGAAGATGAATGGATGTCCATCAGTTGGAGAATGGTTGGGTAAATTATGGTATATGAAGGTTATGGAATATTATTGCTCTGTAAGAAATGTAAGAATACAGAGAGGCTTGGAGAGACTTAAATCAACTGTTGCTGAGTGAAATGAGCAGAACCAGAAGATCACTGTACACTTCAACAACAATACTGTATGAGGATGTATTCTGATGGAAGTGGAAATCTTCAACATAAAGAAGAGCCAACTCACTTCCAGTTGATCAATGATGGACAGAGGTAGCTACACCCAGAGAAGAAACACTGGGAAGTGAATGTAAATTGTTAGCACTAATATCTGTCTGCCCAGGTTGCATGTACCTTCGGATTCTAATGTTTATTGTGCAACAAGAAAATGATATTCACACACATGTATTGTATCTAGACTATATTGTAACACATGTAAAATGTATGGGATTGCCTGTCATCGGGGGGAGGGAATAGAGGGAGGGGGGGATAATTTGGAAAAATGAATACAAGGGATAATATTATAAAAAATATATATATATAATTAAAAAAAAAAGTTATATGTGTACAAGTCACTACAGCTGATAGAATGTAAGCTCTTAAGGGCAAGGACTTCTTTCTTTTTACCTGTATATCCCTGGTGTTTACAACAGTGAGTAAGCATACAACAGTTGCTTAATAAATGATAGTTGAATGGCAAAAAAAAAAAAAAAGAAAGACCTGGGCAGATACAACTGTAAAATGACATAAAGAGTCCCAAATTGGGCCCTCAAGAGGTTTCTATAATAATCAACAAGTGAATGAAGACAAGGGCCCTGGTATGGGTATCAACTTTGAAGAAAAAGAGTGCTCTGTGTGAACCAATGTTCTGATTCTAGCTTGGCATATTATTACTCTTCTCTGGATGTCAGTTTTCCCCTCTCTCAAATAAGGGCATTGAACAAAGACCTTGAAGTGTAAAGGGAGCATGAGACAGGACTAAAATGGGTCCTAAGGAAGGTTTTCTAGAAAAGGCATCAATTTACTTGGGTCCTTAAAGGATGCCTGTTATGAATAGATTTAAAAAGAATAGGAGAAGAAATGACATCTAATAAAATTCAAAGCAAAATAGTTTACAGGGGAAGACAAGAGAGGTTTTACAAGACAACATTTTATAGGTTATACTGAGCTTCTAATCAACTTATAAGACATATTATGCCTTTTTTTTGTAGATTCTACTTGTTTAAAGATATCAGCTGGATCCCATGGGAACCAAACTTGTGGCTCAGCTATCAACCCTCTGGCTAACAGCAGTTTCAATTCTCAAGTTTCTTTCTATCTGACCCAGCCAAGCTATCCTCCTGAAGCACTGTGGACCAGCCCCTGCTGAGTTTTCAAGCTTAGTTCTGAAGTTAAGACAAAAGACTCCAAGTCGCTCTGACGTGGTGCTAAGGAGACCAAGTTTTCAATCAAAATTTGACAATAAAAAGTCACAAATAAATGCCTGGTGAATTTACCACTGGCTTGATAAGACAATTAAAGAACAAAAAGTGAAGCTAAAGGCTCTTAAAGGCCCCTAACTGCCTCCTTGCCTTACTTCTCTAACTTTACATGTCTATGCCACAAACACCTTAACAGAAACCATTTAAACAAAGAGAGGAAATCTTTCATCTCAGAAATCTGACAGGATAAGGAAGTCTAAAGTGGAGAAAGCTGAAATACCAGGAAGTATCATGAGCTTTTGCCAGCCTGGACAGGCTCAAAAGAGTCAGCCAACTATCTCATCTAAACTCTAAGACACTAGCTTCAGTGAGGCTACTCTGAAGAACTTATTGGGTACTATGGGAAAGGACTATGCTAAGTAAATTCTAAAGATAACAAGGAGAAAAATAATGCAATCTTGGCTCCCAAGAAGTTCATACTCTAAATCAAGAAGATTGGACATGTTGTTCAGCAACAAAACAATGTCAAGGGCTCAAAGACCTAAGGGTATAGCTACAAGATTTCTAGAAAGACCCAGATGTCTTTTTCCCCCCCTTAAATAATAGGTTTTTTTTATTTTCAAAATACATCCAAAGATAAGGCCCTGATGTTTTAAGGATGCATTGTAGTAGCTGCCTCATAGAAGTAGCCTACTACCACTGGAGAGGGAAAGGGCAGGGACAGCTAAGTGGAGCAGTGGATAGAGCACCAGCCCTGAATTCAGGAGGACTCGAGTTCAAATCTGGTCTCAGACACTTAACACTTCCTAGCTGTGTGACCCTGGGCAGGTCACTTAACCCCAGCCTTAGAAAATGAGGGGGGAAAAAAAAAAAAAAAAAAAGGAAAGGGAGCCTAAGGGTTTAAGTGGGAAGGGGTTTCTGGGTTCCTTCCAAAAAGGGTAAGAGAGATAGTAGCAGAAAGTTGATATAGTAGCAGAAAGGCAAGTAGTTGAGTTCTGCACTAAATTCTTGGGCCTTCTATGCTTTCTGTCCTTCATTTATCATATCTTTGAACAAAACTTAACTGAGCACTCTCTGTGTGTTCTGTACTTCGCTAAAGCTATATATAGATATATAAAGAAAATCCCTACCCTCATGGAGCCAGTGGGGGGGGGGGGAGGTTATGTTATACATGCCTTCACAACATACATACATAAACACAAAGGCTAAACATAGGATTTCATTGATGAAGAGAATTTCTAGGTTTGGAAATTGCTTTCTACCCAATGTATCAGTCCCTAATCGGGAACTTGGAAAGTTGTCAAGAGCCCAGCTTCTTTAAACTGAGGTTCACAACTTCATATGAGGTCTGGTAACTAAAGGTGGGAGTTGTGAAATTATGATTTTCAATAACTGTTTGATTTGTACACCTATTTTATATACCTATATATGTAGAGTTACAGAAAATTTTCTTGGGCAAACCAGGGTCACAAGTAGAAAAAGTTTAAGAAGCCCTGGTCTATGAATGTAGATCAAAGTACAATATTTTCATTTATTTCGGTTGTTATTGTCTGCTTGTTGGCTTTTTCCTTTCTCATTTTTTTCTCTCCCCTTTTGATCTGATTTTTCTGGCACAACATGAGGAATAAGGAAATACATTTAGAAGAAATGCACATATTTAACCTAAACTGGATTGTTTGCTGTCTTGGGAAGGGAAAGGGGAAAGGAAGAAAAATTCAGAAAAAAACGAAGCTTTACAAAAATGAATGGTGAAAACTATCTTTGCATATGTATTTGGAGAAAAAAAAAAAAAAAAAAAAACCTATGAGTTGATTCAAGCCAATTCTAACAGACTTGTGATGGAGAGAGCCATTTGCATCCAGAAAGAGGACTATGGGAACTGAATGTGGATCACAAAATAGTATTTTCAATTTTTTTCTTGCTGTTTACTTGCTTTTGCTTTTTTCTTTCTCATTATTTTCCTTTTTAATCTCACTTTTCTTATACAGCATGATAAATGTGGAAATATATATAGAAGAACTGCACATGTTAACCTATATTGGATTACTTGCTGTCTAGGGGAAGAGGGTGGGGGCAGGAAAGGAGAAAAAATTGAAATGCAAAGTTTTGCAAGGGTGAATGTATTATATGTATTTTGAAAACAAAAATCTATTATTAAAATAAAGTTTTTAAAAAGCTACTAATGATGGATGTGGCCATTTTCAACAATGAGATGAACCAAATCTGTTCCCATAGAGCAGGAATGAACTGAACCAGCTACACCCAGCAAAAGAACTCTGGGAGATGACTATGAACCACTACATAGAATTCTTAATCCCTCTAATTTTGTCCGCCTGCATTTTGAATTTCCTTCACAGGCTAATTGTACACTATTTCAAAGTCCGATTCTTTTTGTGCAGCAAAATAACTGGACATGTATACCTATATTGTATTTAATTTATACTTTAACATATTTAACATGTATTGGTCAACCTGCCATGGCGGCGGGGGGAAGGAGAGGGAAAGTTGGAACAAGTGGTTTGGCAATTGTCAATGTTGTAAAATTACCCATGCATATATCTATTTATTAAAAAAAAAAAAAAAAAAAGCTATTAAAAAAAAAAAAAGAGCCTCTAGTCTTAGAGTGCTGAGAAGGTAGTGACTTGCCCAGGGTCAAAAAGTAAGAATGTGTAACAGGAAGTTTTCTTTCTAATTTTCTCTCTATCCACTGAGCCATCATGAAAAAACTCAGTGATCAACCTAGACCCTGGGACTTTTATTTTCTGCTAAAACTTAATCTGTCCGGGTCCTTTTTCAAAGCAGGGGTACTCAAGAAGATATTAAGCCTAATACAATGTTCACTGTAATAGGTGACTGAATTGACTAAAACATAAAATAAGAGGCAGCTAGCTAGGGAATTCAGTGGGAAGAGCACCAGTCCTGGTGTTAGGAGGGCCTGAGTGCTAACTTGATACTTACCTGTAGTTGTGTGACTCTGGGCAAGTCACTTCATCCTGAAAGAGGGAGAGAGGGAAGGGAGAAAGGAAGGAGGAAGGGGAAGGGAGGGAGGGAAGGAAGAAGAAAAGAAGGGAGGAAAGGAGGAAGGAAGGGAGGGAAGAAAGGAGGGAGGAAGGAAGGGAGAAAGGAAGGAAGGGAAGGGAAGGAAGGAAGGAAAGGAAGAAAGGAAGGGAGGAAAAGAAGGAAGAAGGGAAAGAAAGAAAAAAAATAAAGAGAAAGGGGGGAGGGGAGAGGAAGGAGGAAATAGATGAATGGGAACCTCAGTTTTCTCATTTGTAAAATGAAGACAGAACTCTTCAGATCCCTTCCAGTTTTAAAGTATTATCTTAAGCTCCTATATAAGCAGAGAGAGTTATAAATCATTGAATCCCACCAGGGAGGAATAATTAAGATTTTATCACCCTAAACATAGATAGTTCTCAATCTTAGAAGCAGGTAGATGATGCAGTAGAAAGAGTACTGGACTTGGAAGAAGGAAGACCTGAGTTCAAATCAAGCTTCAAGCATTAGCAATATATGGCATGGGCAAGTTATTCAGCAACTCTGCCTGCCTCAACTATAAAATGGGGATAATAATAGTATAGTTCCTAAAGTGGTTGTAAGGATCAAGTAAGATAATATTTATAGAGCACTCAGGACAATGTCTGGCATAGAGAAGAGGTTTAATAAATTCTTGTTTCCTTCCTTCTTAGATAGTTTTACAGGATGCTACAGAACCTTGGCCTAGGAATCAAAACAACTGGGTTGAGTTCCAACTCTAATATTAACTTGCTGTATGATGTTGGGCCCAGGTAACTTAACCTATTGGAGCTTCAGTTTTCACATACAGGACTAGTAGTACTTGTCCCACCAATCTTATTAGACTATGGGAAATGAGTTAATATAAAAGAGTGCTAATATGAGCCATTACTAAAAAACCTCAGAGTCTTATATTTCAAAGACAGAGAAGTTTTGATTAGAAGTTCTGGTATCAGTATGAGGATTCAAAGGAAAGCTAAGGGAAGAGCAAAGATTTGCTTTTCTTAAAATTTGTTACAAAGTTGGTAAATATTGTTCCTAAAATTATCAATCTATGTGCTTTTGTTTGGTGCAACAAGGGAAAAGAGATACCAATGTGAGGGCTCTTGTGAAAAATCTCCAAAGAAAGGAAGGATGGAAGGTGGGGATAGGGAAAAAAATTAAAATGCCCCAGAGTCTCAAGGATTCAATAAACACATTTTAAACAGATGATGTGGGGATACCTCACATTAATATCTACTTAAGCTTCTTAGAACCCCTGTTTCTCTTCTAGGTTCAATGGCTGGGCCACTTCCTTTATGAAACCCCAATTCTCCCAGATGAATCAGAAGACTCTTTATACTTGTATACGTTGTTCTCTAGCAAACCTGGCCAATATAAACTCCTTGAGGTCAGGTGCACACTTCTATTTTTGTCTTTGCTTCTCAACTCCTAGGACTGTGCCAGACATAATCTAGCACCTATTAATTGTTGGGTAAAGCTTTAAAAAAAAAAAAAATGATTTAATGTACCTGGCTCTCTTCATACACTTGGCTAAGACCTTCCCATGAAAATCAAAAAGCACAATCTCTCAGTCAATATTGGGGAGGGAGTTTTAGAGACAACTATTTCTGAAAACTTGCTGAAATAATGAAATATAGGACTATGATAGGCTAAGGATTAAAGAGATAAAGAGGTATAAATGGAATATAAGGAACTTTAGCTGGAAAAAAGCCATATATCATAAAATAAAAAAACTGTGTTACAATTATTATTTAAAAAAAAAAAAAAGTCTGGCCTATTACAATAAGCCAGACAAGAGGTAGTGAGCTGAATGCTCATGGTGGCTTCATGAAGGAAGAAGAGGTTGAGAGGTGTTAAGGAGTTAAAATCAATAGGACTTGGCAACTGATTAAATGTCAGTGAAGAAGAGAGTTTTGAAAACAGGTCAAAAATGTTTCAGATTATGAAGCTATGTCCCTAAAAAGATGATGGATGATGCCTTCAAAAAAAAAAAAAAAAAAAAAAGAGAGAGAGAGAGAGAGAGAGAGAGAGAGAGAGAGAGAGAGAAATTTTCACGTGTGAGGGGCTTGGGGAGAAAAATAATCATTTCTATTTTAGACATTTTAGAAGTTTGAGGTACATCTATCTGAAACTTTTCTAGAGTGCTACAAAACTACATATTACAAGGAAACATTAAGGCCAAGTGTATAACTCTGGAAGTCGTATGCACAAGAAATAGATGATGACTCTACAAATGAAACTGGATGAGGTCAACCAGAGAGTCTAGAGAAGGAAGACAACCCTAGAAAAAGCCATGGGAAACACTCATTCTAAGAGAATGGGAAATAAAGAAGCAAAGGAGACCAGGAAGGAATAGTTGGAAAAGAGATAGAAGAACTAGGACACAACAATGTCACAGAAGTATAGGGATGAAAGAAAGGAGTTTGAACGTAATCCTGTAGGATGGTTATTCTCTAAGTGTGATCCTTGGGGGAGGGAGGGTCCACCAAGACCTTAGGGATCAGTGAGTTCAAAACTACATTCATAATAATAGAATATTTAATTTCTAATGGAGTAAATTCTAATCAAAATAATACACATAAATTAAAGCACTGAGAGAGAGAAAGGGAGAGGAGTCCCCCTTGGTAATTTTTAAGAGTATAAAGAAAATCTGAGATCAAAAGCTTTGAGAAATGAAGCAATGAAAAGTTTCAAAACAGGGGAGTTACATGATAAAAGCAATGTTTTAGGACAATTCATGAGGCATCTGTATATAGGAAAGATTAGAAAGGGGAAGACTGGTGGTGAGAGAACAATGATTGAATTATTTCCCTCCTACTTTACTTACTACAATAAGTTCAGGTCTCCTCTATGCTAAAAATCTTTCACTTTACCTTGGTATTCATTTCAATCACCCTCCTTACTCATTGCTTCCATTTCTTCATTAGCCCCTCTTTCTTCAATTCTTTGCCACATAGCTTTGAACTCCAGTACTATTGAAATTATTATCTCCAAAGCTGCCAAAACTACGTCACCAAAGTCAATCTTCTCTTTCTTTCTTCTTTTGACTGTTTTCATTTTTTTTCCAATAGTATTTTATTTTTCCCACTACATGCAAAGATAGTTTTCAGCATTCACCTTTGTAAGACCTTGTGTTACAAATTGTTCTCCCTTTCTTTCCCCATCCCCAAAACAGCAATCCAATAAATGTTAAACATGTGCAATTCTTCTAAACATATTTCTATATTCATCACGCTGCACAAAAAAAATCAAAAGGGAAAAGCCCATAAGAGAAAAAAACAAGCAAACAAATAAAACAAAAGGGTGAAAATACTCTCTGCTTTGATCCACATTCAGTCTCCATAGTTCTCTTTCTGGATGCAGATAGCATTTTTCATCCCAAATCTATTAGAATTGGCTTGAATTACCTCAGTGTTGAGAAGAGCCAAGTCCATCCCAGTAAATCATTACATAATCTTGTTGTTTCTGTGTACAATGTTCTCTAGATTCTATTCATGTCACTTAGCATCACTTAATGTAAGCCTTTTTAGGCTTTTCTGAATCAGCCTGCTTTTCATTTCTTCAATACTCATCTTCTTCAAATCTTTCTTTGAACCATCATCTGACACTATTGGCCACTCACTTCCTTTTGGGATACTTTTTCTCCTCTCTTTCATTCTGTGACATCAGACCAATCCAGGATTGGTGCCCTAGTTATAAATTTGACTCATAGCTGACCCTTGAACATGAATATCAAATCTACATCTAGCCATAACCCTTCTCATAAGCATCACACTCAAATTTTCAAATGATTGATAGCTATATTTTGAAATCCTCCCAGTATTTCTCACTCCACATATCTATAAAATAAAGTTATCTTCTTTGCCCAAAATTTGCTTCTCATCTTAACTTTCATATTTATCCTAATAGCAACACACACATATTGTTCTAATGCTAAATTCTGATTTCAAATCTAATTAACTGTCAATTTTCCCTTATTTTATTTGCATCTCTTTTTTCTGTTTTAGATATCCTTATACTGCTTCCCCTCTGGGTCCAGACTCTCTGCTGGGTAAGTTACTTACTGGATACACTGGGCTTGAACTGCTGATTTCCAAACTCTCCTAAAGCTTATAATAGCTCTCTTTTTAGTTACAGGGACCCTACTCCTCAAAGCTGCTTCTAATAACTCTTTTGACTCCCTGAACTTGCTCCTTAATGAATATAATTTCACCATGAGCAAGCAGCTTTGCTATAAAATGCCAGATCCAAAGGGAGAGTGAAGAAAAAGAGAAAAGAGAAATCTCTCCATACACTCAAGGGGAAAAAAAGATATCAATTCCTGATTAAAAGCTAGGTTCTTCCTCTATAGTTTTCTTCTAGATTGCCATCCTGTCCAGAGTATCTCTAAGGCTAGCAAATTGTCTTTATAAAGTTTATAATAGCAAAGTACCCTTTTAATTCTACCAAAGAACAACACCCTGACACTTTATTTAAAGGATAACAAAATGACAATCCTTTTTTGCACTTTGTTCAAGACATTAATATCTAGTAGTTTCTTGTAATCTGATTCATTTGTGATTTCATCAACTGGGGGGTAAGGAGATGGAGGGAGAGAGAATAAACAAATATGATTGATCAAAGGTGTCCCCACATATAAACATTATAAATACTTTTATCTGTTTCACCTCTACACTCAGGTTGCAATCTCCTTCACAGAAAGAACAGATATTGTCATAGTAACAACTTGAACACTTAACACTGTGCCTATCATATAGATGTCCCATATTTGGTGAATGTCAAGACTATTGTAGCAATACAGACATAATTAAAAACCTTCCCTGGAAAAGAAGAGATTCACAAAGGAAGCTACTATGAAAGAAGAATTGAAAGAGTTTGTTAACTTGAGAGAAAAGAGAATGAAAAGTTAAAATTAATTCCCTTTTTCTTAAAGCTTAGGTGACTAATAGAAAAAGTAAAGCCAGGTTTGGGGCAGAGAAAATAGGAGAGAATAACCTGCACCCAATCAGAATATCAGTGAAAAGATATTTCTTTAACACAAATTAAAGAAAGGGGGGAAAAGGCTAGAAATAATAATGCTTGAATCTATTCAAAGTCAAGGATGTTCCAACTAATTAACACCTTTACATGAAAACCTGAGAAAAGATTAGTTTCGGGCTCAGAAGAATGTACAGTTAGCCTTTTCCCTTACAACAATGAACATTTTATATAGAGAAATGAGTCAAATTTATAAGAATACAAATCACTCCCCAATTGAGAAATGGTCAAAGGATATGAACAGGCAATTTTCAGTCAAAAAAATTAAAGTCATCTATAGTGCTATGAAACAATGCACTAAATTACAATTGATTAAAGAAGTAAAAATTAAAATAACTCTGAGGTACTGTCACACATATCAGCTTAGCTAAAGTGACAGGAAAAGATAATGATAAATTCTGGAAGGGATGTGGGAAAATTTTTAACACTAATACATTGTTAGTGGAATTGCAACCTGAACCAACCATTCTGTAGAGCAATTTGGAACAAGGCTCAAAGAACTATAATACTGGGTCTATATCCCAAAGAGATCATAAAGAGTATATAAAGATACATATGTATAAAAATGTGTGTAGTAGCTCTTTCTGTGGTGGCAAAAAACTGAAAATTGAGGGGATGCCCATCAAGTGAGGAATGGCTAAATAAGTTGTAATACATGAACAGACCTCATTTTATAAGAAATGATGAGTAGGCTGATTTCAGAAGCCTGGAAAGATTTACAGGAACTGATGCTGAGTGAAGTGAGCAGAACCAAGAGAACACTGTACACCGGAACAAGATTATGTGATGATCAACTGTGATGGACTTGCTTATTGTCTTGGGGAAGGGGGAGGGAAAGAGGAAAAAACTTGGTACTCAAAATCCTTCAAAAATGAATGTTGAGAGGCAGCTAGATGTCACAGTGAATAGAGCACCAGCCCTGAAGTCAGGAGAAGATTTGAACCTGAGTTCAAATCTGACCTCAGACACTTAACACTTCCTAGCTGTGTGACCCTGGGCAAGTCACTTCAGTGGAAAAAAATGGATATTTCATTTAATATGTTAGCCTTATTTTGAGGAGATAAGTGAGTGAACTGTTAAGATTATGCAATTGTTGATAAATGGTCAAAGGATATAAACAATCAATTTTCATTCTAAGAAATTAAAGCCATCACTAGTCATATGAAAAAATGCTCTAGCTGTGGGAAAACTGGGACATTAATATATTGTTGGGAAGTTATGAATTAATCCAACCATTCTGGAAAATTATTTAGAACTATGCCCAAAGAGCTATAAAATTGTACATACCCTTTGATCTAATAGTGTCTCTACTGGGTCTGAATCCCAAAGAGAGTATAAAAGAGGGGAAAGGACCCAGAGGTGCAAAAATATTTGTAGCACTACAAATTTTTGTTGTGGCAAAAAACTGGAAACTGAGTGGATGTCCATCAGTTGGCGAATAGCTAAATAAGTTATGGTATGTGAATGTTATGGAATATTATTGTTCTATAAGAAATGATAAGCTCTATACTCAAAAAGTTATCAAACTGTGCATATCCTTTGATCCAGCAGTGTTTCTACTGGGCTTATATTCTAAAGAAATATTAGAGGGAAAAGGACACGTATGTGCAAGAATGTTTGTGGAAGCCCTTTACATAGTGTCAAGAAACAGGAAACTGAATGGATGCCCATCAATTGAAGAATGGCTGGGTAAATTGTGGTATGTGAATGTTATAGAATACTATTGTTCTGTAAGAAATGACCAACAGGATGATTTCAGAGAGGTTTAGAGAGAATTGCATGAACTGATGCTGAGTGAAATAAGCAGAACCAGGAGATGATTATACACAGCAACAAGAAGACTATTTGATGATCAATTCTGATTGATGTGGCTCTCTTCAACAATGAGATGATTCAAACCAGTTCCAATTGTTCAATGATGAAGAAAGCCATATACATTCAGAGAGAGGACTGTGGGAACTGAGTGTAGACTGCAACATAGCATTTTCACTCTTTCTGTTGTTGTTTGCTTGCATTTTGTTTTTTTTCTCAGGTTTTTTTTTTTCTTCTTGATTTTTCTTGTGAAGCAAGATAGCTGTATAAATATATATACACATATTGGATTTAACATATATTTTAACATATTTAACATGTATTGGACTACCTGCCATCTGGGGGAGGGGGGGGGAAGGAGGGAAAAATTTGGAACAGAAAGTTTTGCAAGGGTCAATATTGAAAAATCACCCATCTATATGTTTTGTAAATAAAAAGCTTTAATAAAAAAAAAAAAAGAAAAAAAAAAGAAAAAAGAAATGATGAGCATCTTAGGAGAAAAGAAGCCTAGAAAGTCCTCCTCCATGTATAAAGGGAAATGTACTATACATGACCAGTTGTAAATGACTTTGTTATTCTCCGCAGTACAATCATTCACATCTACTAGAAGGACTTATGAAGAAAAATCCTATCCATACCCAGAGAAGGAACTGCCTGAATACAGATTGAAGCATTCTCTATCACTGACTCTCTCTCTCTCTCTCTCTCTCTTTATTTTTAACTTAATTTTTCTTGAGGGTTTTAATTTTTATTAGGGTGAGAGAGTTATGTTTTCTTTCACAATTTGACTTTTATGGAAATGATTTGCATAACTTCACATATATTTCTTAATTGTGAGTGATGATAAAGGAGAGAACCTTGAACTTAAAAATCTTAAAAACAAATGTAAAAAACTGTTTTGAATATAACTGGGGAAAATATTAAATGAAAAAAAAGAAATGATGAGCATGCTAATTTCAGAAAAGCATGGAAAGATCTGATTTTTCTTGTGCAGCAAGGTAATTGTGAAAATATGTATAGAAGAATTGCACATGTTTAACATATATTGGATTACTTGTCATCTAGAGGAGGGGATAAGTGGAAAAGAGGAAAAAAATTTGGAACACAAGTTTTTGCAAGGGTGAAATGTTAAAAATTATCCATGCATATATTTTGAAAATAAAAAG
The DNA here is from genome assembly GCF_048593235.1 of Sminthopsis crassicaudata. Classification (NCBI taxonomy): domain Eukaryota; kingdom Metazoa; phylum Chordata; class Mammalia; order Dasyuromorphia; family Dasyuridae; genus Sminthopsis; species Sminthopsis crassicaudata. The sequence continues at coordinate 451,067,607 of NC_133618.1, read as the reverse complement.
CTTTAATAAAAAAAAAAAAAAAAAAGAAAAAAGTACTTCTTCCTTTACATCTTTGCAGAGGTGGGGTATTATGAGGTAAGATGCTGCATAGCCGGCAGACCTGACTGGTGTTAATTTTGCTGTGTTTTTTTTTTTAAACTCTCTTTTTAAAAGTCATGAACAATGATGCCAAGATGGCAGAGTCTCAAGGAAGAAGTATAGCTAAGCTCCATATATAAATGGGTACAGAAATACATTTCATTCAATAGGAAAGCAAGAGGGAAATGGGAGAAAGAAGGAGGATAAATTAATCCTAAGCAAAAAACAAAAAACAAACCCACACCCAACTCTTAACTAAAAATGTAAAAAACTATTTGTAGCAATTCTTTTTGTGGTTGCATAGAACTAAAAACGAGGGGAATGCCCATCAACTGAGGAATGTTCCTCTAATATCCTCGCCTTTGCTCTCTCCTCACTTCCATCTCTCAGAAGCCCTTTCTTACAAGCTTTCTCAAAAGTCATGTCCATAGGAAGCCTTTTCTTGGCCCCTTTGTAGCTATCAGTCTCTCTTTAAAGTTACTTTCTTCTGACTCTATAAAAAGCTTGTATGTACCTATTTATAGATATGTTTCTTCTATTTCTTCTTTTATTACTATATTCAAAGGGCTATAAAATTGTGCATATCCTTTGATCCAGCAATGTCACTTCTGGGTCTATATCTCAAAAAAGATCATAACAGAGGGGAAAGGACCCATGTGTGTAAAAATGTTGTAGCAGCCCTTTTTTGTAGTGAAAAGGAACCAAAAATTGAGGCGATGCCCATTAGTTGGGGAATGGCTAAATAAGTTATGGTACATGAATGTAATATATTATTGTTCTGTAAGAAATGATGAGCAAGCTGATTTCAGAAAAGCCTACAGATCTACATGAACTGATGCTAAGTGAAATGAATAGAACCAAGAGAACACTGTAAACAACAACATGATTTGTGAGGATTAACTGGGATCAACTTGTCTTCTCAACAGTGAGGTGATTCAAGGCAATTCCAACAGACTTGGAATAGAAAATGCCACCTGCATCCAGAGAGAAAACTGTGGAGACTGAATGTGGACTGTTTGTTTTTTTGGGGGTTTTTTTGGTCATGTTTCCCCCCCTTTGATATGATTTTTCTTGCACAGCATGATGCACATGGAACTATGTTTAGAAGAATTGCACATGTTTAACCTGTATTTAATTGTTTGCTGTCTTGGAGAGAAGAGCAGGAGAAAAATTTGAAACACAAACTTTTGCAAAGGTGATGTTAAAAACTATCTTTGCATGTACTTGGAATAAAATACTATTAATTTAAAAAAATTAGAATGTAAGTTTCTCGAGGAGCAGCACATTGCCTGGCACACAATTAGCCCTTAATAAATGCAGACTGACTGATAGAATACTTAAAAAAAAAAAAAAAAGTGAACACTAACTTAAGTGGGGGAAGTCATTACTAACTGTAGAGAGCTCATATCAAGGAAGTGGTATGTAAGCTGAGCATTAAACACTAGGTGGGCATTTAACAAATAGAAGAAAAAAGGGAAAGGGCTCTGGAGAAGAAACACTGAAAGCACAGCAGGAAGAGTCCAAAAAGAATATTCAGGGAAAAGATTCCAACTTGGTCAGAGCAGACAGTATAAGGAAAGAAGTAAGATTAGACACAGGTGAAAAAATATCATGGCACCTAGACTGTGTGATGCCAGCAAAAGATTTTAAACTCATTTAGTAGGCAACAGGGACCTACACCACTGAAGAGTCAGGGTTCACACAGTCAGAGCTAGAAGGGATGCTCAGAAGTATTTAATTCCAACATCCCTGATGGTGAGGAAAAAGACATCCTGAGAGTGATGTGGCTCATTCACAGGTACACTGTAGAGCCAGGATTGAAGCCAGGATATTAGAATCCTTCTCCCTATGTACCACATTCTTTTCAGATCTGATGGGACCAGGTTTAAGCTTAAAGAAGATAAATTAACAACACATAATGGACCAATTGGATGGAAAAAAAGATGGAGCTGGGCATGATTAGGGGGCGTGAGAAGGCAGATGAGAAGTCAGGTATAAAAGACACAGCGTCCATAGAATTAACAAGACTTAGAAGTCATTATTTAGGGAACAGATGAACCAATAATATGTAATAGAATACCAAAGTACCAAAAGACTGGATGAAAAGAATAGAGAACACAGGAAACACTGTAAGAACCAATACTGAGTGAATTAAGCAAAGCCAGTAGAACAATTTATACAATGACAACAAAACTGAAAAACAAAGAAAGGATTAAGAACTCTCATCAATACAATGAGTAACCACTATTCAAGAGGACCATGAGAAAGCATGCTACCAATCTCTTAATAGAGAAGGGATGTATACAAGACTAGGAATGAGCAATAGGTTTTTTGGGCATGGTCAATACAATAATTTGTTTTGCTTGACTCTAAGTGTTTGTTATGAGAATTTGATTTTTTTTTCTTTTTTTTTTTAATCAATTGGAGAACAGGGAAAGTGAGAGGAAGAGAAAATAAATGCTTAATTGAAAAAAAAGAATTTATTTTGATTTATATTTTTTCAAAAGATCAGAAGCCTAAACAACATATGAATAATAAGGGAGAGGGAAGAAAGTCCATTAAGTTTCTAACATAAGAGACTAAATAGTAAAGTCAATAACACAAGCATCAAGGGCAGACAATATTCATTCACTCACCATTAGGCACTAAGAGAACGCTTTTCACAATATTCTTTAAGGGTCCAAGGCTGATCTGATTGGTGGCAGCAAAATCAGACAATTTAGCCAGGAATGTTTCAATCTGTAGCATAGAAAGAAGACAAAAAAACCACCACTTAATATTTCTTATATTTTTTTATAACCTTAATAATCAAACACAAACATTTTAATATATAATGAACCAAAAAAAAAAAAAAAAAAAAAAGAGGATTGTTCGTGAAACCATGTACTTCTATTATGTGCAATCTGCTTTAAAAGTTTTTGTTAATGCATAACCTATATGCTTGCTGTCTTGGGGAAGGAAAGTTAGGGAAAATCTGGAACTCAAAGTTTTGCAAAAATGAATGTTGAAAACTATCTTTCCATGTAATTGGAAAAATAAAATACTATTGAGGGGGGGAAAAGTCTATGTTAAAAATAACATAGTTATATAAAACTTCTACACTTTTCTTTTTGTTTTGAAAAGTTCTACTGATACTTTTTCCTCTTTTTCTTTTGTTATTACCCAATAACTGCCTTCTTAAAAAAGCCCTCCTTTGTAACAAATAAATATGGTTTAATAAAACATTAGTCATATCTGAAAATGTATGTCTCATTCTAATCTAGGAATTCTTTTTTTTTAATTTTATAATTATAATTTTTTGACAGTACATATGCACGTACATATGCAATTTTTTTTTTTACACACCATTATCCCTTGCATTCACTTTTCCAAATTTTCTCCTCCCTTCCTCTACTCCCTCCCCTAAATGACAGACAATCCCATACATAGTAAATGTGTTACAGTATATCTTTAATCTAGGAATTCTTAATTTTTTTTCTGTTACAGACTCCTTTAGCAATCTAGTAAAGCCTTTTTCTGAATAATGTTTTTAATTGCATAAAATAATATACATAAGATTATAAAGGAAACCAACTGTATTGAAATAAGATATAATTCTATCTACAGATGCCCAGGTTAATAACCCCAGCTTCTGTGCCAAGAAGTAAAAAATCCTGTTACTTTTTCAGGCTGTCCAGGAAACCAGCTTCCCAGTCAAACACTTCTGGTCATCAAGTAAAAAACCTTACCTCCTTGGGTTGAATCAAAAAGTAGAAAATCACTTCGGTCAGCGTTGAAAACTGCTGTTAAATTGAAAATAAGAGTTTCAGTACATTCATCTACTGTATCAGATTCCTGATTCAACTCCACCCAAGGCTGCAGTCTCAAAAGAGTCCAACAAGGCAAGACCTCATCTAGCAGCCCCAAACATCAACAACCTTTTCCTCCCCCCCTCCTCCTCTTGGTTCATTTCCCAAACCAACCTTTGCCTCCAACACCCTGAAATCTCTTCCCAACAACATATTACCACCTGCATCCAGTTCACTGAAGGAATGTTATTTTAAAAATAGCTCATCAACACCAAGGAGTTTGATACAGCAGTTGCTGCTACATAAAACTATGAAGATTCAATCTCCATTCTGCTACGGACTCCAGTTCCAGGACATCTATTATTCCACAAAAAGACAAAGCTTCAGTGCCATCTTTTTAAAGAAGGCTCCCAAGTGCCTTCCAGCATAAAGTATAACAAAGAAAGCTGGATTTAAATCAAATTAGAGATCTAAATTCAAATTCTGGGGTAAGTGACCCATTAGGATTATAGGATCATAGATTTAAAGACAGAAAGAACTTCAGAAGCTACCTTAGTCCTTAACCTCTCTGGGCTTCCTTCCAGCTGTAAATCTATATTTCCCTTTGATCCACCCCAGTTGAAAGCAATCTTTTTCAATTGATTTCATAGTGCTCCTCCATCTGTGTGCATGAGACAGTCAGCAGAGACTTAGGTTTGAATATCTCCTGGCACAAGCTTTGTGCCCACTGATTGGTTAATCACAGAAATGTCTGAGTCTCTATTACCACGTCTATAAAATAGGGCTAATACTATTTAAAATCATTATGTCATGAAAAATGTGAGAATTAAATGAGATGACAAATGAATATAAAATATTGTTATTTCCCACATAGACTGCAGGCTCCTTGGGCATAGATCTGGGACTTCCTTTAGCCCACCACATAGATGATAGAACAGACCCTTAATATGTGACTATTAAATAGATAAGAGAATGTCAGAATTAGAAGATTCTTGGGGCCCTCTGGTGCATCCCAACCATAAGATGGTTGACTGATCTTTGCTAGAAGACTTTGGGTGATGTTAAGTTCTTTCAATATAAAGAAAGGGGGGGAGGGGAAGCAGTCCCTGTTGGAGGGTGGGAGTGGGAAGAGGAGACAACAGACAAATAATGATATACAAACAAGACAGTTTCAGGACAAGGATTTAGGAAAGTCTGCTTGCAGAAAGTGAAGACGGTTTCAGGATAAGGACTATGAAAGACTTCTTGCAGAAAGTGAAACTTTAATGAGATCAGACAGGAAGACAGGGTGGGGGGCAGAGAAGACAAGGAAAAATGCTCCAGGCATAGGAGGTTAGCCAGTGAAAATGATCTGAGAAAGGAGATAGAGAATCCAGTTCCAGCAATAGCAAGGAGGGCAGCACCAAAGATCCAAAGGAATGTGAAGAATAAAGTATAAGAATAGAAAAATGTTAGAATATGGAGAAAGGAGGAGCCAGGAAAGGGTCAGGGTGTGAAGGGCTTTGAAAGCCCAACTAGTAGGTCCTAGCTCTCTCCTCCAGAGTCATTACATTAAGTGCCTTTTCCAAAAGAAAGTCTAATATCTAAAGACCATGTTCACGCTGCCCTATTCCTTAATCTGTTTCTCTCACAATTAACTCAATATATATAATCTTTATTGAAATTAACTGAGAAGGATTTGAATTCTTTTAGACTCAGCTCAAAGATTTTTTATGGATTCAGCCCAGCCTTTCACCCCACCCCCAACCCTACCAATAATCTTCAGGAAGAAGTAAGCCTTCAGGATATGCAACCTGGCTACTGTGGAGGTGCAGTAAGTCCCCAACTCCTTAGCAGCCAGGGCTAAGGATGACCAAGGAGGAAAAAAATCTCATCAAAGTTGTTGGTACCATCTAATAGTGCAACATCAAAAACAAATGAAAATTTTATCAAAGGAAATGATACCAAAGGACCCAGGGAGAGTAAGAACCTCATAGGTTGCCTTAGATGGCTTCTTAGTAACTGGGGAACCATTCAAATTATGGTACTAAGAATATAACAGTATTTAAGAAATGACAAAAGAGGGGGCAGCTAGTTGGTGTAGTGGATAGAGCACCAGTCCTGAAGTCACTTAATTCCCATTGCCTCAGCAAAAAAACAAAAACAAATAAACAGACAAAAAACAAATGACAAAAGAGAATTTCAGAGAATTAGGGATATTACGAACTGAAAGTAAAGAGAACAACTGATATAAGGGCAACAACACGATAAAGGAAAATAAACTTCAATTAAGACTTCATTTCCTTATTATTGTTCAGTAAGAAATAACCAGCAGGGGGGCAGCCAGGTAGCGCAGTGGACAGAGCACCAGCCCTGAATTCAGGAGGACCGGAATTCAAATCTGGTCTCAGACACTTAACGCTTCCTAGCTGAGTGACCCTGGGCAAGTCACTTAACCCCAGCCTCAGGGGGGAAAAAAAAAAAAAAAAGGAAGAAAGAAAAAAAAAGAAAAGAAAAGAAATGACCAGCAGGATGATTTCAGAAAGGCCTGGAGAGACTTACATGAACTGATGCTGAGTGAAATGAGCAGGACCAGTTATATACTTCAACAACAATACTATATGATGGTCAATTCTGATGGACGTGGCCCTCTTCAACAATGAGATGAACCAAATCAGCTCCAATAGAGCAGTAATAAACTGAACCAGCTACACCCAGCGAAAGAACTCTGGGAGATGACTATGAACCACTACATAGAATTCCCAATACCTCTATTTTTGTCCGCCTGCATTTTGGATTTCCTTCACAGGCTAATTGTACACTATTTCAAAGTCCGATTCTTTTTGTGCAGCAAAATAATTGTCTGGACATGTATACATGTATTGTATTTGATTTGTACTTTAACATATTTAACATGTATTGGTCAACCTGCCATTGGGAGGAGGGGGTGAGGGAAAGGAGGGGAAAAAATTGGAACAAAAGGTTTTGCAATTGTCAATAATGAAAAATTACCCATGCATATATCTTGTAAATGAAAAGCTATTTTAAAAAATTAAAAAAAAAAAAGACTTCATTTCCTGTCAGAGAGGTGATGGGCAGAAAGTGCAAAGATGGACATACTTTTGTGGACATGGGCACAGAGAATGGGTTTCATTTGCTGGCCCTTATTACAAAGGTTTTTCCCTCCCTTAGTTTCTCTGTTGATGGAAAGAGGCATGTTAAGGTAGGAAAAGAGCAAGTGATTAGCAACTGTGACATCAAAATTTAAAAAGATTGTTGTAGCATTTTTTAAAAATGCGAAGAGAACATGGAAGTTCAGAAATAAGCAAAATCAAACTGGACAGTTTTGAAAGTAACTTGCACAATTTATTACATATTTAAAAAAAAAACTATTGGCATGACATGAAGATTCATGATTTTATGTAGACTTTTTAAATATTCTGTACTGTGTATGGAAACACTTTAAAAAATATTTGTTCAGAATTTTAAAAATAATTTAAATTACAACAATGAAAAAGCATTGCCATCAGATTGGCTCCAGCAATCTAAGGACCAAGGAACTCTTTCCTTCTGACTTGAGGTTGAAATCTTCACCCTAAATGTGAGTGTGTCCCATATTGCAATAAGAGGTCTGTCAGGAAGAGCAAGGGCTGTTTTTGTTTTTGTTTTGTTTTTTTTTATTCAATAAATGTTTTTTTTCCTTCCTTCCTTTTGACAGTTCATTCATAAGAATGTAAGCTCCTTGAGGGCAGGAACTGTTTTTTGCTTTTTTTTTCTTTCAGTAACACCAGTACACAATAGTACCAGAAATGTTTATTGCTAGATCACTAGCAGAGACACAGCTTCAGTGTAGTCACAATCTATAAAATGAGATTTATTTTGCTTTAATTTAATTTCAATAGGTGGCTAAGAGATTTAAATACAATTTGCTAATAAGAAAATTATCATTTGTATTACCTCCCTAATAGATTGCAAACTCCTTGTAGGCTAGGGTAGTCTCCTCCATTTATTTATTTATTTATTTATTTTCATCTCCTTTTAACAGATAAGCACAGAACCATCACAGATTAAGTACTTAATAAATATTAGTAAAATGAAAGACTACATATAGGACTCTCCAATTTACAGCCTAGATGTGTTTGCTCCCTTTGGCCTAGGCTTCCAGCCCCAAAATAAACCCAGCTCCAGAGTCAACCATAAAACAGCAATACCAGGGAAACTTTCTACATCGAGTTAAAGTTTCAAGTCAAATTGCTTACAGTCTCTGGGAAAGAAGAAGTGAGGAAAAGGGAGAGAAAAGTCGGGGAGAGGCAGAGAGAGAGAAAGACAAGTAGGATGAAGAGAAAGAGAGAAAAAAAAAGAGGGAAAGAGAGGGGGAAGGAGGGAGAGTACTGGAAGAGAGGGAAAGGGAGGGGGAAAAAATTTGGTACGCAAGGTTAGGGTGAATGTTGAAAACTATCTACATATATTTTGAAAAATAAAAAGCTCTCATTATTTTGAAAAATTGCCTTTGTATGTAATGGTGAAATAAAATAATACTTAAAAATAAGAATTAAAGTTTGTGGCATGTTAATTGGTACAATCACTCTGGAAAACTATTTGGAAATATGGGAGAAGAGTCATTAAACTATTCATACATTTAGATCCAAAGATCCACTACTAGGCATATATGTGAAGTGATCAAAGACAGAAAAGATCCATTTTTTTTAATGTGCCACAATATTCATACCATAATTCTGTGGCTAAAGAAAAAGTGTCCATCAAAAAACATTTATTAAGCACTGCTATATGTGAGGAACAGTTAGAGGAAGTGGGGATACAAAACAAAAGTGAAAAAGTCTGCCCTTGAGGAGCTTAATTACATTCTATCCATAGAGAAGTATATATAAACAAGTAAAAAGCAATATACACACACATACATACCCACAAATATTACCTTCTAAAATGTATTGCTGGAGAGAGGTATCAGACTTCATGTAGAATGTGGCATATGTAGCTTGAACTGAGCTTTGAGGGAAATTAGGTTGACAAAGATGAATACATTGTTTATAAGAATGAAGAAATCAGTGCAAAGATGGGAGATAAGAAGGCTATTTGTTCAGATCCTAAAGAATGCTGGGAAAATAATGTATGATAGGCTAGAAAGACAGTTGATTAAAAAGGTGGTGAAGAACTTTAAATGCCAAAGAAGAGTTTCTATCTGACCAATTTTAAGTATGTAACACCTGCTCTTTAGGGGGAAAAATATTAGTTTTGGTGGCTTAGAGGATAGACAATTAAAGAAAGATTTAAGACAAGGAAACTAATTAAGCTACTACAATAGCTCTGACAAATGATGACTGGAGTTTGAAGTTGAGAAAGAGAAATAGAATGGATGAGAAACACAGGCTTGTATGACTGGATACAGACAGTAATGTAAATGAAGAACACTAACAAAGTCAAATGTGCTATAATTTTAATAACTAATCTTAGGAAACAAGGAATTGCACCTTATTCTCTTTTCTAGGAGAGTCGAAGATAAAGGAAATTATGAGTACAGAAGCTCAGCTCACGTCTCATCTCCTCAAAAAGAACTTTCCTAATTCCTTTAGATGTTAATTCCCCCCTAACCCTGAAACTATTTTGTGTATACCTTATATTTACTTGTGACCAGGACATTAATCTCCAGGAAGGTAAGCTCCTTGAGGAGAGGGATCTATGTTTGTATTTGTATCTAATATGCCCCAATGCCTTAGTATGTCCTTTTTAAATACTTTGCTAATTGATATTGCATATATACTATCTGATGTGGTCATCGTATAAGTAGGTTTGGCTTAACTGTGTTACAAAGAAGTTGAGTGTGTTAGTAATGGTAATGTATTCAAAAATGAATTCTGTAATTAAAAAAAAAGGAATCAATAAAAATGTTCTTTTATAAAGGGGTTTGGATCTTAGTTTTGATTTTCAGTAAGAAATATGGCTTATCAATGCGCAATGTTGGAGGGGATGTGGGAAAACTGGGACACTGATACATGTTGGTAGAATTGTGAATGCATCCAGCCATTCTGGAGAGCAATTTGGAACTATGCCCAAAAAGTTATCAAACTGTGCATACTCTTTGACCCAGCAGTGTTACTACTGGGCTTATATCCCAAAGAGATCTTAAAGAAGGGAAAGGGAGTTGTATGTGCAAGAATGTTTGTGGCAGCTCTTTGTAGTGGCCAGAAACTGGAAACTGAGAGGATGCCCATCAATTGGAGAATGGCTGAATAAGTTGTGGTATATGAATATTATGGAATATTATTGTTCTATAAGAAATGACCAGCAGGATGATTTCAGAAAGGCCTGGAGAGGCTTACATGAATGATGCTGAGTGAAATGAGCAGAATCAGGAGATCATTATACACACTTCAATAACAATATTATATGATGACCAATTCTGATGGACATGGCCCTCTTTAACAATGAGATGAACCAAATCAGTTCCAATAGAGCAGTAATGAACTGAACCGGCTACACCCAGTGAAAGAACTCTGGGAGATGACTATGAACCACTACATAGAATTCCCAATGCCTCTGTTTTTGTCCGCCTGCATTTTGGATTTCCTTCACAGGCTAATTGTACACTATTTCAAAGTCCAGTTCCTTTTGTACAGCAAAACAACTATTTGGTCATGTATACATGTATTGTATTTAACTTATACTTTAACATATTTAACATGTATTGGTCAACCTGCCATGGGGGAGAAGGAGGGGGAAAGTTGGAACAAAAGGTTTTGCAATTGTCAATGTTGTAAAATTACCTATGCATAAAATTTTTGTAAAAATTAATTAAATTAATTACTTAAAATAAAAAATATAGTCAATGACCACAGTAACCTAGTGTTTGATAAATCCAAAGAATCCAGCTTCTGGGTTAAGAACTCACAAAAATTTCTGAGGAAACTAAAAATAATAAGGGAGAAACTAGTTACCAACATCTCACAACCTATACCAAGATAAGATCAAAATTTTACAAAAATGAATGTTGAAAACTATTTTTACATGTAATTGAAAAAATAAAAATACTATTGAATTAAAAAAAATGGGGTTTATTCTCATATTTAGTGCTTGGGTGTTCTCGTCTTCATAATCTTAAATGTTATCTTAATTTTTATAGAAAAGCTATATCAGACAACTAGGGAGACAACATCCCGCTAATAGAATGTTGAGGTGTTTGCTGATGGATTAAATATAACTTTTGTTCCATATGCCACTGCTGTGCGAAACACTGAGAAAAACTATTCAGTAATAATAATATCTCATTGGATACAAAAAACTGGTTAAAGACAGAACTAAAAATATCATAGCATCCACTTAACAGGGAAGCAAACGAAGCGGAGGTTCAGTTAACCGAATGGCTTAAACGGCACAAGAAGTGGTATCTGAGGGCAGGTTTCTCCTGCCCCTCGGCCCAGAATTCCTTCCTTCCCATCGGCCCTGGCTGCCTCGGCCCTCACGAAGCTCACAAACCAGTCAGAACGCTGCAACTTCAAGGAATGTCAGGGATGTAGAGATCATGAAGATTTCTTAACTTGTAGTCCACACTTTCTTTAAACTTTTGATAACTTATTTCTCAAAACTAACTTTTAACACTCACTTGTATAAAATTTGAGTTCCAAATTCTCTTAATAACGATATTAATACAATTGCTTTCCTTCATAACTCTGCATGTGGTATGCATTTAAAAACGTTTTTCTGAGAAGGGGTTCCTAAATTTCACGACTGCCAAAGAGGCCCAGGACGTAAGATTTACAAGACCCTTGCCACATAATATTATGGTTGATCCTCACGGAATCCTGTTATCCCCATTTTACAGCTGAAGAAACTAAGGCGAGCGGAGGTTCCGTGGGGGTAGGCTCGCCCAGCTAGTTTGAATTCAGTTCTACCAGACTTGAATCCAGCACTCTCCGCTGCTGCCACCTGGCTGCCTATAAAAAACATTACTTTAAGTCAAAAAACCCTTTCTTTCTCCCTGTCCGCTCCTCCCCAAACCGATCCTTTTAGAGGACTTCCTTTTACACCGAAGACTTCCCCAGGCTTGGCTTGGATAGGGTTCACTCCCAGAAGCCCTCCCTTCTTGTCTGCTTAAGTGCGCCGGCCTCCAACCTCTGGCTGCACTTTCCAATTTCTACGGTCACCCTCGTCATCCCACATTCACCCGAGGGCCACCCCATTGCCCTGATCCTCCTCTCCCTTTGGTCGCCCACCGCTCCCCATTTCTCCCACTCCAAAATTTCCCTGGCTTTAGTTCTAAAGTGTTTTTCCCCACTGGGCTTCACAGGATCAAAGATTTCGAAATGGAAGGACGCTAGTTCACCCCATCTTATGTTACAGATGCGATTTACAAGGCCCAGAGAGGGCAGGCGATTTCCCTTAAGTCACACAGCGATGCACGAATAGGATTCCCCGAGCCCCGGACTCCAAAGCCCGAGCTCTCCACAAAACCAATCCAGGCACGCGGAAGAAACGGATACGCAGGCGGGCCCCACCCCCGCTAACCCCTCGGGGACGCATCTTGCCCTCCCCCACTCCCAGGCCGCGCCGCGCGCACCTCCGCGCTGAGCTGGTTCAAGTGCAGCATATCGCTCCCTATGGACTCGGGGATGGGGTCCCGCGTGAAATGAAGGCGTCCCATGGTCACACGCACGTGTGCGCGCGCGCGTCACCGTCTAGCTAGGTGTTTCCTCGCCCCGACCACCGCCGCAGCCGCTAGCCTCGGTTTCGCCACCGCGGTGGAAAGTTGCGCGCGCACCAGCGTGTGCCCCGCCCCCTCCCCTGCCCTGCTGGAGGCGAGCCGGGCTACCTCATGCCTGAGCGCATGCGCTACTCCAGGCAGCTGCGTCCCACCCCACCCCAGCTGTGCAGGAGTGTTAACTCTCTCGGTAGCCTCTGGTATGCCTTACACGCCCCGAATTTCCCCCAACTTGGAGATCGTCCAAGGTAGCAGGGAAGCAAACCAAAGCCGGAAGGGTGAGATGTCCAGCCCAGGAAACAAACATTTATCATTACGTTCTTATTCTGCGCCAGGCTTTGGGAATTGGGATACCGGTAGAAAGGCGGTCCTTGTCCTCAAGGAGCTTACAGTCTAACAGTTAAATGGGGAAACTAAACTTAAAAAGGAGCTGCCTAGCAGAGAGACAGGGGGGAAGTTCGCCTTAGAAAATCCCAGAGTCCGGTGTGCAGAGAGGAACGGAGACTGGCTCTCCCGGAAGAGTTCCTTCTGCCCCCCCCCCTTCCGGTTTTTTGAAAATGATAACGGCTTGCTCTAGTTCGGCCCGGCTTCCTTCCCGACAGTCTTTGTGCGGTGCCAGAAACTGCGGCCCCCTAAAGTCTCGTATCTAAAATAGATTTGTGCAAATCCCAGCGCCCGCACAGAAGGTCCGCTGCGCGCGCCTACTCAGCATGCAGCCTCCACGTGAGCTCCGGGACCCATCAATCCTCTCACTTGTAATTTTTGGACTGGCCTCCTCACGGGCACGTCCTGGGGAATGGTCTCTATAGGAGAAGCGAGAGTCGCTAACGTTATTTCCAGAATAATTAACTTTTCTGGTTTAATTTAATTAACATTTATTAAGCAGCCATGTGTATCTAAAGCTCTGTGCTAGGTGCTGGTATTAAAAAGTGAGAAAGGAAGAGAAAAAAAGAGAATTTGTATTCTAAAGGAGTTTTGGGGGCTTACCGGCTGTGTATAGATAAGGATTTAGGAGTAATTATTATAATAATAATTACTATATGATATCATATATATTATGTAACATTATAATAGTATTGTTATAATAATAATTATAATTATCATAATAAGTAGCTCTAGGATGTGCAAAATAGGTGGGGGTTTTTTTATTTTTTCCCCCCTGAGGCTGGGGTTAAGTGACTTGCCCAGGATCACACAGCTAGGAAGTGTTAAGTGTCTGAGACCAGATTTGAACTTGGGTCCTCCTGAATTCAGGGCTGCAAAATAGGTTTTATGTTATCCCATTTGATTGGAAATTATACTATCTTTTAGGGGTTCTTAACTTGAGATCCTTCAACCCTTTAAAAAAAAATTTTAAGGCAATTGGGGTTAAGTGACTTAGCCAGATTCACAGTATCTGGATTTGAATTCAGGTTCTCCTGACTATGGGCTACTGTGCCGTCTAACTGCCTCTTCTTCAACTTTTCATCACTTTCTCTTTTTTTATTTTTTTGGGGGGTTGCTAGGCAATTGGGGTTAAATGACTTGCCCAGAGTCACACAGCTAGTATCTGGATTTCCAGGGCCAGTGCTTTATCCACTTTATCATTCGCTGCTCCTCTCCTCCAACTTTTAAAACAAATATTCTGACAACTATATTTCAATATGATTGGTTTCCAACACTATTTTAAGAAAAAGTAGATAGTCTTTACCATTCCATCAAAGACCCTATGACCAAAACAAAAGTTAAAATTGGGGCAGCTAGGTGGCGCTGTGGATAGAGCACCAGCCCTGAATTCAGGAGGACCCGAGTTCAAATGTCAGACGCTTAACACTTCCTAGCTGTGTGACCCTGGGCAAGTCACTTAACCCCAGCCTTAGGAAAAAAAAAAAGAGAAAAGTTAAAATTTCTTTCCTAGAAGTAATGGGGGAAGAATTCATAGCCAAACAAGATAGAGGTGTTCACAGGAGGTAAAGTCAGTAATTTTGATTCCATAAAATTTAAAAATTTTTGCACAAATAAAACTAATGCAGTTAAAATGAGAAAAAATGGAAAGTGGTGGGAAATTTTGCAGCAAGTTTCTCCGATAAAGGTCTTGCTTCTCAAATAAATAGGAAACTGAACCAAATTTATGAGAATAAGAGCCATTCTTCATTGAACTCATGAAGTTCAAGATTTATAAACAAGCTGTTTTCATCGAAACTATCAATAATGTATGAAAAAAATGCCTAAATCATAATTGATTAGAGAGATGCAATTTTTTTTACATTTTTAAAATTAATTTTATAATTATAACATTTTTTTGACATTACATATGCATGGGTAATTTTTTACTTTATTCCTTGCACTCACTTCTGTTCCGAATTTTCCCCTCCTTCCCTCCACCCCCTCACCTAGATGACAGGCAGTCCCATACATGTTAAATGTGTTATAGTATATCCTAGATACAATATATGTGTATAGGACTGAACAGTTTTCTTGTTGCACAGGAAGAATTGGATTCAGAAGCTAAAAATAACTTGGGAAGAAAAACAAAAATGCAAACAGTTTACACTAATCTCCCAGTGTTCCTTCTCTGGGTGTAGCTGATTCTGTCCATCAATTCATCAATTGAAACTGAATTAGATCTAGAGAGATGCAAATTAAAACAACTCTTGTGATACTAATTTATACCTATTAGATTGGCTAAGATAACAAAAAAAAAGGAAAATGACAAATGCTGGAAAGGATGTAGAAAAATAAGTATATTAATGGTCTGTTGGTAGAATCATGAACTAGTCCAACCAGTTTGGAGAGCAATTTAGAACTATACTCCCAAAGCTACAAAATTTTGCATGCCCTTAGATCAAGCAATAGACAGCTTTTAGGTTTATGCCCCAAAGAATCAAAAGGGAAAATATTTATATTACTTTTTCTTGTGGTCATAAAGAATGGGAAACTGAGGGGATGCCTGTCAACTATGGAATGGCTGAATATGTAGTTTATGAGTGTGATAGAACACTATTGTACTGTAAGAAATAATGAAAGAAGAGGCAGCTAAGTGGTACAATGGATAGAGCACCTGCCGTGGAGTTAGTAGGGCCTAGGTTCAAATGCAGCCTCAGACCACACAACTTAGTAGCTATGTGATCCTCAGCAAGTCTAAAAAAAAAAGAAGGGTGGGGGGAGAAATGATGAAAGGGATAGTTTCAGAAAAATTTACATAACTGCAAAGTGAGGAGAACCAACAGAACAATGTACATAATAACAATATGTGAAAGATTTAGTAACAATTATCAATAATTTGCCAAACTTTCAAGGACACAGAAGGAAATGACTATTCACCTCCAAATAGTGAACTGGGAAACATCTAACAAAACAAAACACATTTTTGCATGTCTTCACCAGCTTTAAAACAAAAAGCAAACAACCCCCCCCCCCAAAAGCAAAAAACCCAACCTCCAATTGATCTGACAATCTATATATATCTTTCATCCCTCTCCTGAAGAAACTCAAACAAGCCATTTACAGTCAGTGCCTCCATTTACTCTTCTGGCTTTCTTCTAAATCTTTAGTAATTCGGCTTTACAGTTCGTTGAATTGAGAATGCATTTTCCAAAGTTGCCCATGATCTATTTTTTAAAATGTGATGTTTTCTTTCCCCCTTAATTATAGATAAAAACAGTTTTAACATTTTTTTTCAAACTTTGAATTCCAAATTCCCTTCTTGTCTCCCTCTTCTTTCCTCTCATTGAGAAGGCAATCAATGTGATACAGGTTTTAATATACAGTTTTTGATAGAGGAAACAGTTATTTTCCTATGATGTTTTAATTGTCATATCTAATGGACTTTTCTTCATCTTCCTTCTTGCTATCTTTGTAGTCTCTGACACTGGCAGTCACCCTTTCCTCTTGATAATCTGTTTTCTCTAGGTTTTTATAGCATTGTTCTTTCCTGGTTTTCCTTTTACTTGTCTTACTATTCCTTCTCCGACTCTTGCATCTTCATCCAATCCAGGATTTAGCCACAAATTATGGGTCTCACCTAAAAATCTGTCTTTTGATTTCCCCTCACCTTTTCCTACAATATTATCTTACTTCTTTATCTAATCAGCACTCATGAATTCAATTATCATCTCTAGAAAGGGGATTTTCAGATCTATTTGTCCAGTCCTAACTGTTCTTTATTATTATTATTATTAAAGCTTTTTATTTTTAAAATATATACATGGATAATTTTTCAACAATGACCCTTGCAAAATCTTGTGTTCCAAATTTTACCCCCCTTCCCTTCCCCTCCTCCCCTAGATGGCAAATAATATAATATATGTTAAATATGTTAAAAAATACGTTAAATCCAGTATATATATATATATATATATATATATATATATATATATACATATATATATATATATATATACATATACACATATTTATATAATTATGCTACGCAAGAAAAATCAGATCAAAAAGGGAAAAAATCAGAAAGAAAATAAAATGCAAGCAAACAACAACAAAAAGAATAAAAATGTTATTTTGTGATCCACACCCAGTTCCCACAGTCCTCTCTCTAGGTATAGATGGTTCTCTTCAATCCTAACCACTCTTAAATCTGTCCTATGTATTGGGGATACAAAGAAAGGCAAAAAAAAAAAAAAAAAATTCTTATTCTCAGGGAGTTCATTGGACATCTTGAACTAGATGTTCCATAGACATTTCAAACTCAGCATACCCAAAAAGAACTCCAAACCATCCCTTCTTCCAAACTTCCCTATTACAATTGAGGTTATTACTATTCTTTTCATCATTTAGTTATCATCTGCATCCAGTCTATTGCCAAGCCCTATTGTTTCTAGCTTTGAAACATTTCTTGGGGCAGCTAGGTGGCGCAGTGGATAGAGCACCAGCCTTGAATTCAGGAGTTCAAATGTGATCTAAGACACTTAACACTGCCTAGCTGTATGACCCTGGGCAAGTCACTTAACCCCAGCCTCAGAAAAAAAAAAAGAAAGAAACATTTCTTATATATGTCCTTCTTCCTTTTCTGACATAACCCCCATTCTGTTATCTGCATCAGTTCATGAAAGTGATCCCAAGTTTCTCTCACTCTATGTCCTTGGTTATTTCTTATGAAACCATAATATTTCATATGCCATATTTGTCCAACCATTTTTCAATTGATGGACACTCACTTTGTATCTAGTTTTCAATCATCACAAAAAAGTACTGCTATAATTTCCCTACATACACACATATGGATCCTTTCCATCTGTCTGTGATCTCCTTGTGGTACATACATGGCAGCAATATTGATAGGGTAAAGTCATAGTTTAGTGACTCTTGGGGCATTGTTCCAAATAACTCTCAGAAGGATCAGACCAATTCACAGCTCCATAAACAGTACACTAGCATTCCTATCTTATAACAGTCTCTCTAATAATTATGATTTTCTTTATTTTTACCATTTTTACCAATCTGGTAGAGAAGGGTGACCCACTCAATGGATCTGTGCTCTTATCAATGTGGGTATTCTCTCTCATCTCTTTTCATGCTTTTTTCAGTCATGTTCAACTCTCTGTGACTCCATTTAGAATTTTCTTGGCAGAGATATGGGAGTGGTCTAACTTTTTTTTTTTTTTCATTTTTGTTTCTTTTTTTCAGTTCCTTTTGTAGATGAAGAAATTGAGGTAAATACATTTAAGTGATTTTCCCAGTCTCACACATCCAGTAGGTAGTTGAGGCCAGATATAAACTCAGAAAGATGAGTATTTCTGACGCCAGACTTAGCACTCTATCAGCCTATTTCATACTATTGCTCTTGTCAGTATGCTTTTGCAAATCATCCATGAGGCCCACACACTAGGGACTTTACTCAAGGTCTCTTCATATTACATAGGCTGTCCACTTACTAGTCTACTGTCTAGTCTACTTGTTTTTCTGGAATATATTTCTTTTCTTTCTTTCTTTCTTTTTTTAAAGCTTTTTATTTTCAAAACATATGCATGGATCATTTTTCAGCACTGACCCTTGGATAGCTTTATGTTTCAGATTTTCTCCTCCTTCCCCCAATCCCCTCCTCTAGATGGAAAGCAATCCAATATCTGTTATACATGTTAAATCCAATATGTGTAAATATATTTATACAAATCTCTTGTTGCATGAGAAAAATGAGATCAAAAAGGAAAGAAAACGAGTAAGAAAACAAAATGCAAGCAAACATCAAAGAGACTGAGAATATTATGTTATGATCCACATTTAGTTCCCACAGTCCTCTCTCTGGGTGTTGATGTCTCTCTTCATCACAAAATCATTGGAGCTGTTCTGAATTATCTCATTGTTGAAAAGAGCCACATTCATCAGAATCGATCATTGTATAATCTTGCTGTTGCTGTGTACAGTGATCTCCTGGTTCTGCTCAGTTCACTTAGCATCAGTTCATGTCAGTCTCTCCAGGCCTTTCTAAAATCATCCTCCTGATCATTTCTTATAGAACAATAACATTGCATAACATTCATATGCCATAACTTATTCAGCCATTCTCCAACTGATGGGCATCCATTCAATTTCCAGTTTCTTCTAGCATATTATTTGGTGACATTATTTTTTATTAAAGCTTTTTATTTTTAAAATATTTCCATGGATAATTTTTCAGCATTAACCCTTGCAAAACGTTATACTTCAATTTCTCTCCCCCCTTCTCACCCCCTCCCCTAGATGACAAATAATCTAATATATGCTAAACATGGTAAAAATATATGTTAAATTCAATATGTATACATTATTTATACAGTTATCTTGCTGCACAAGAAAAATCAGATCAAAAAGGAAAAAAATGAGAAAGAAAATAAAATGCAAGAAAACAACAATAGAAAGAGTGAAAATGTTATGTTGTGATCCACATTCAGTTCCCACAGTCCTCTCTCTGGGTGTTGATGGCTCTCTTCATCACAGATCATTGGAATTGGCCTGAATCATCTCATTGTTGAAAAGAGCCATGTACATTAGAATTGATTATCATATAATATTGATTTTGCCATGTACAATGATCTCGTGGTTATGCTCATTTCACTTAGTATCAGTTATGTAAGAGTGACAATGTTCTTGTACAACAGATAAAAATCTGTTGGACTTTTCTGCATCTCTCCATTGCCTTTTGTGTAATTTCAATTTTGCATTCTTGGAAGATATGGTATGTTATAATTCATAGCCATTTAATACCACTGGGAGAACATTGAGGTTTAAAAGATTGGTTTCTCCAAGAGAACACTGCACACAGTAAGAGTAAGATAATGTGATGATCAACTGTGATAGATTTAGCTTTTCTCAGCAATACTGTAATTCAAGACAATTCCAATAGATTCTGAGTTCTATTGTTCGTTTATTTTGTTAACTATGTCTCAATTATAAATTTTATTTAATATTTTTTCCAGTTACCTGTAAAACAAATTTTTTAACATTTTTTTAAACTTAATTCCAAAAGATTTTGGATGTAAAATACCATTGGCATTCACAGGGAGAATTATGGAGACTGAATGCAGATCAAAACATACAATTTTCACTTTTTTGTTATTTGTTTGCTTTTTTTTTCTCACTTTTTTTTCTCTTTTCTGATTTGTCTTTCACAACATGACAAATAAGGAAATATGAAAATTGTTATATACATCTAACCAAAACCTGCTGCTGTCTTGGGGACAGGGGAACTAAGAGAGGGAGGAAGAAAAAAAATTGGAACTCAAAATCTTACAAAAATGAATGCTGAAAAATTATTTTTATATGTAATTGGAAAAAAATTACTATTGAGAAACAAAGAAAAAAATTAAAATAAAATAAAAGATTGGTTTCTTTTTTAGGGAAAAATTTGAGGATACCAAAGTGCTGAACAAAATTTCCCAAATACAGTGAAGCTTATTGTCTTCTTCCTATTCAGTTCTGGTTCTAACTATTTCTATATCATTCCTATCTAAAGATATGTATGTTGGTGAGATGATATTTTTTATAGTATAGTTTCTTAGGTCATACTCCTTAAAAATGTTTTATTGCTACATTTTGTCTTTCCAACAGAGGAATTACCCTCTCCCTAACTCCTAAATTG
The DNA here is from genome assembly GCF_048593235.1 of Sminthopsis crassicaudata. Lineage (NCBI taxonomy): Eukaryota > Metazoa > Chordata > Mammalia > Dasyuromorphia > Dasyuridae > Sminthopsis > Sminthopsis crassicaudata. The sequence continues at coordinate 451,046,996 of NC_133618.1, read as the reverse complement.
ATCTCTCCCTTGTGACAAAGAGTAATAATTAAGCAAAAATATCTGATATAATAACTATACCTGGCAATACACACACACACACACATATTTCTGTCCAAATCTTTCTTCAAATCTTAACTGAAAGCTCACATTCAACAGAAAATCTTTCCCAACTCCCCTTAATATTAGCATCTTCCTGAGCAGAGCCAAGAGAACATTGTACACAGTAACAACAAGATTGTGTGAAGACCAAGTTTGATAGATGTGGCTCTTCTCAAAATGTAATTCAAAGTAAATCCAATAGATTTAGTATGGAAAGAGCCATCCACATCCAGAGAGAGCTATGGTGACTGAATATGGATCAAAGAATAGTATTTTCACCTTTTTTTTTTTGGTTATCATTGTTTCTTTGCTTGTTTTTCTTTTTCTTTCTCGTGTTTTTTTTCCTTTTTGAGCTGATCTTAGGAGTATAGCATGTCGAATGTGGAAATATGTTCAGAAAAATTGGGACAGCTAAGTGGTGCAGCCCTAGAGAAGCCTCAGGAGGACCTAACTTCAAATCTGCTCTCATACAATTAACACTTCCTAGCTGTGTGACCCTGGGCAAGTCACTTAACCCCAGTTGCCTCAGGGAAAAAAAATTGCATATGTTAAACTATATTGGATTACTTGCTGAGTTGGGCTGGGGAATAGATGGGAAGGGAGGGTGGAAAATGTGTAACACAAGGTTTTGCAAAGGCAAATATTGAAAACTATCTTTGCATGTATTTGGAAAAATAAAATACTATTATAAAAAATAATAGTATTTTCCCTCTGTTGATTAGCTCTAATTTATCATATATACATGATATATATCATGACATATATATATACATATACATACATACATATATATACATACATATATATATATATACATATATATATATATATATATATATACATACATATATATATATATATATATATATATACTAGTATATATGGAAGCTAGGTTCAGGAGATAAGAGTGTTGGTCCTGGAGTCAGGATGAACTGAGTTCAAATCTGACCTCAGACACTTAGCTTTATGATTCTGGATGTAACTTTGTTTTTCTTAGTTCTTCAACTATAAAATGGGCTGAAAAAGGAAATGGCAAACAACTCTAGTACCTTTATCAAGAAAACCCCAAATTTAAGACAACTCTGAGATACCACTACACACCTGTCAGATTGGCTAAGATGACAGGAACAAATAATGATGAATGTTGGAGGGGATGTGGGAAAACTGGGACACTGATCCATTGTTGGTGGAATTGTGAAAGAATCCAGCCATTCTGGAGAGCAATTTGGAACTATGCCCAAAAAGTTATCAAACTGTGCATACCCTTTGATCCAGCATTGCTGCTATTGGGCTTATATCCCAAAGAAATACTGAGGAGGGGAAAGGGACCTGTATGTGCCAAAATGTTTGTGGCAGCTCTTTTTGTAGTAGCTAGAAACTGAAAGATGAATGGATGTCCATCAATTGGAGAATGGTTGGATAAATTATGGTATATGAAGGTTATGGAATATTATTGCTCTGTAAGAAATGACCAGCAGGAGGAATACAGAGAGGCTTGGAGAGACTTACATCAACTGATGCTGAGTGAAATAGAACCAGAAGATCTCTGTACACTTCAGTGTTATATGAAGATGTATTCTGATGAAAGTGGATATCTTCAACATAAAGAAGATCCAACTCACTTCCAGTTGATCAATGATGGACAGAAACAACTACACCCAGAGAAGGAACACTGGGAAGTGAATGTAAATTGTTAGCACTATTGTCTATCTACCCAGGTTACTTATACCTTAGGAATCTAATACTTAATGTGCGACAAGAAAATGGTATTTACACACATATACTGTATCTAGGTTATATTGTAACATATGTAAAATGTATGGGATTGCCTGTCATCAAGGGGAGGGAGTAGAGGGAGGGAGGGGATAATTTGGAAAAATGAATACAAGGGATAATATTATAAAAAAAATTGCTCATGCACATATACTGTGAAAAAAATTATAAATAAAATTTAAAAAAAAAAAGAAAAAAAAAAAAAAGAAAACCCCAAATTTGGTCACAAGGAGTCAGAAACAACTGAAATGACTGAACAGTAGCAAATCTCATTTTCTGTCTTTTTCTCTTTGTGTCTCTGTCTTTTTCTGTCAGTGTATGTCTCTGTCTATCTGTTTCTCTCTCTCTCTCTCTCTCTCTCTCTCTCTCTCTCTCTCTCTCTCTCTCTCTCTCTATATATATATATATATATATATATATATATGTGTGTGTGTGTGTGTGTATATATATATATATATATATATATATATGCACACACACACACACACACACACACACATAGCTTGTTACTACTTTGTTGTTTCCCTGTTGACTCTTCCATTAGATTGTGAACTCTTTGAGGCCAGGGATTGGTTTCTTCTGCCCATCTTTGTGTCCCAGAAGCTAGCTCAGTGCCTAGCATATTATTATTCTTTCCAGTGCCTGACATGCTGTAGACGCTAATAAATAAATGTTATTAACTATTTGATTACCTAGGAATACCCTCATCTCTCTGCTCTGAGGAGGAAGATAGATTTAATTATGTTCTCTGGTACCTTTACTGATTTCTCATTAAATTTTCTGTCACTGTTAATTGCACCATAACTTTCCTAGTCACTCAGACTCACTACCTCAGAATTATACTTAATTTAGTGATCTTTTATTTATATTATACTAATCATTGAGTATATTGTCCTTCTGATTTGCTTATTTCTCTGAGCACCAATTCATGAAAATCTTACCATTTTCCTGAATTCCTCATATTTGTCATTTCTTATTGCACAGTAACAATTCCTTATATATGTAAGCTATTTAGCATAGCTTTTCCACCTATTCCCCAAATGATGTGTACTCAATTTTGTTTCCAGTTCTTTATAATATAAACATAACCACTATGAATATCTTGCTACATACTAGGCTTTTGTTCTTGTTTTTGATTTTGAGAAGTGAATCTTTGGGTCAAAGAACATGGACAGTTCAATCCTTTTTCTTGCATAATTCCAAATTGCTATCTAGAAGAGTTAGGCTAATTCTTAGTATCTGCCACCAGGTATTATTGTTTCTGTCTTGTCCCATAAAAGCCATGCCTGGGCTCCTGCAGTTGTTTTCCCTCCTTTCAAGTTTTTTCCCCACCGGCCCCCAAATCCAGACTATCCTTTGGTCTGTCAAATTAATTTTTTTTAAAAGCACATGTCTGACATTTCACCTCTCTATTAAATAACCTCCAGTGGTTCTCTATTACATCCAAAATAAAATTTAAATTCATCTGTTTTCAGCACTTTTCAAAGCACTTTACAATCTGGCCCCTTTCTACCTTTCCAGTTTTCAATATTTTACTCTCCTCCACAGTATCTAGCACATAGTAAGTGTTTAATAAATGCTTATTGCCAAATTACTGAGAATAAAATAATTGTATGATACAGCAGAGAACATGAGACCTGAGAACTTTAACAAAACGTTAGAATATAGAATGTCAATTCTTAGAGGGACCTTATAACACAGAATGTCAGAACTTAAAGCCATTAATAATTGCATGGCTCAATGCCCTCCTTTTACAGAATGGAAATACATTATATTTCTTTTCAAAGGAAGTTGTTTCATTGTATTTATTTCCCCCACTTCTTAGCGCTGTGCCTGACATAAGTAGGTTGACTGATAGACAAGAAAACAGAGGTTCAGTTAAATTCTAAGTTGTAAAATATAACTTGTAATTCCATCTGTAACAAGATGTACCTCTGGTACAGGTAAAGAAGTTTCTTTTCTTTCCTAGAGAAAGATTAAAAGAAACTATCATAGGTATGTAATTTTTATTTATTTTTTATTCATGTAGTAAATCTTAAAACTACCAGTCCTTCAAAGTTTACTTTGAGTTCCTTTTCTTGCAAAAATTTTTCATTCCATTCTAAACCATTTCTGAATCCTCATATCAATGTATGTATTTATTCCCTTTCTTCCATTTCTCTCTAGTTGTTTGATAGAGGAAGGAGGATATAGAAGAAAGAAAACTGAATTGAGAAATCAAGTGAACTGATTGGTTGCATTGCTTTTTAAAAATATATATACTTTATTTTTAAAATTCTTTTTTTCTTTTGGGTTTTTAGTTTCAAATTCTTTTTCCTTCACCTTCCAGCTCTCTCCTATCCCTTGAGAAGGCAAACAGTATGATTTCAAGTATATAGGTAAATTCATGCAAAATTTATTTCTGTGCTATTGTTCTATAAGAACATGATGAGCAGTATATCCCAAAGAGATCTTAAAGAAGGGAAAGGGACCTGTATGTGCAAAAATGTTTGTGGCAGTCCTTTTTGTAGTGGCTAGAAACTGGAAATTGAATGGATGCCTATCCATTGGAGAATGGCTAAATAAGTTATGGTATCTGAATATTATAGAATATTATTGTTCTGTAAGAAATGACCAGCAGGATGATTTCAGAAAGGCTTGGAGAGACTTACATGAACTGACGCTGAGTGAAATGAGCAGGACAAGGAGATCGTTGTATATTTCAACAACAATATTATATGATGATCAATTCTGATGGATGTGGTCCTCTTCAACAATGAGATGAACCAAATCACTTCCAATAAGTCATCAGCGAAATGTATGAAATGATGAGCAGGCTGATTTCAGAAAAGCCTGAAAAGACTTACATGAACTGATACTGAGTGAAGTGAGCAGGACTAAAAGAACATTGTACACAGTAATAGCAAGATTATGTGATAAACAACTATAATAGATTTAGCTCTTCTCAGCAATGCAATGATTTGAGATAACTCCAATAGACTTGGAATGGAACATAACATCTTCATCCAGAGGGAGAACTATAGAGACTAAATGTGGATGAAAGTAATCTATTTTCACCTTTTTTTTAATTATTTTTTGCTTTTTCTTTCTTGTGACTTTTTCCCTTTTGTTCTGATTTTTCTTTCACAATGTGACAAATATAGAAATATGTTAAAATGATTATATATATATATATATATATATATATAAAACCTATATCAGATTGCTTGCTATCTTGGGGAATAGGGAGCTTTGGAATGAAGGAGGAAAAAAAAAATCTGGAACTCAAAATCTTACAAAAATTAATGTGGAAAACTACCTTTACATGTAATTGTAGAAATAGAATACTATTAGGAATACCCTTTTTTTTTTTTGTTGAGGCAATTGATGTTAAGTGACTTGCTCAGGGTCACACAGGTAGGCAGTAATAAGTGTCCGAGGCCAGATTTGAAATAGAATACTATTGAAAAAAAAAAAAAAGCTGAAATATAAATGAAGGTCAGAGAACTTAAAAAAGCAACCATATTTCCACATTAGCCATGTTGGAAAAGACAAAAAAAATAGCATGACAAATAAAGTGAAAAAACGTATATTTCAATCTGCATTTAGAGTTTTCAGTTTTCTTTTTGGAGACGGATAGTAATTTTCATCATGAGGCCCTAGAAATTATCTAGGATCATTGTATTGATTAGAGTCTAGTGGCACTACTTTGAGGAAGTCACTTCACTTCTCTGACCCTCAGTTTGCTTAACTGTCAAATGGGGCTAATAATCCCTATCCGGTCTCCCTCACTGGGCTTTTGTGAGGTGATAGAATGAATGTGAAAGCAGGGCTTTGTACTTGGTAAAATGTGACTGAGTACACACAAATGAAAGTTTTTATCATTATTCATGCCTCCCCAAAAAGATTGTGATTTCTTTCCAGTCTTTCAGCTTGGTGCTCAGTTAGAATTATAGCTCATTTAGCTGTGGTACTTGATAGATAACAAAGCGCTTTTCTCTCTATGTATGGGTGAGACAGATGATACCTGTATTATCCCCATTTCAAAAATGAAGAAGGAGGTGATTTCCCCAAGACCATACAGCTCCAGCTGCACACCCAGGACTGCAGCCCAGATCTTCCTTCCTGCATTTTTCCCTTAGACCCTCTATTCCCCTCAGCACAAATGCTTTCTACATTTTTACTGAATTAAAAAGTTAGAGTGGGTTCAAGTGAAAGCAGAAAACTACAAAGCCAAGGGTATTCTTGTCATAAATCTAGGACCCCTCATTCTTCTACATGCATAAAAAGAAAGAGTAGATTGAAGGGACTCAGATTGAGTTCAATCTTAGCTTAGCCTGTATGACCCAGGCTATCATTTTGCCTTAGTTTCCTCATCTGTAAAATGGGGATAATAATAACACCTACTTCCTGAGATTGTAGTGAGGATCAAAAGAGGTAGAATAGATAAAGAGTTTTGTAAATTTTAAGTAAGCTAGCTACTATATTATCTTTAAGATCTTTCTGGCTCTGATATTCTATAATTTCTCATTCTCCGCTGCTATCAATTGATAGAAACTTCCGATGGGATAGTGAATAGTTGCCACAGATAAAGAAGAAGAGATTTTTATCTTTAGATTAGAAGCTAAAAGTTGATCATTTCTAGGACTTCGTTTCTGCATTTGCTAAGATAATTTTTAGCTAATGAAGTCAGATTTCAACCCTATATATGGAAAAACCTTAACAATTAGAGCTATCAGAAAAGGGAAAAGAATTTCCTCTGGAGGTCATCTCTAAAGGTCCCAGGAGGTAGAATGCTGAAGAAGCCAGAGAAGAGATTAAGGCTTCAAGATGGACTAGGTATTTCTGAGGTCCACTTTAACTCAGAGATTTTCTGAGTCTATAATAGAGGATCTCAGAACAGTGGAAGAATAGAGAATAGTGTAGAATTGAAGGTGTGATGGACTAGAATAAAATTGAGGGACAAAAGCCTTGAAGTTTATTGTGAAGACAAACTGTATGTGGAAACAAGCATTTATTAAATACCTACCAAGTACCAGGGATTGTGTTAAGCCTTACAAATATTATTTCTTAGTAGATGTAGGAGTAGTAAGGAACAGGTAAAGATAGAATGATACAAGATTATGATCACATAAAGGAAATTTGCCATAATATTAATCTCATTCGATAAATAAAAAACTGAAGTAATACAGTAATAGAGGCAATGTGGTACAGTGGAAAGAACTTTGGAATCAAAGGCAGAGGACTAAGTTTGAATCCTTCCTCTGCTACTTCCCATTTCTCTGATCTCAGGCTGTCAGTTAACAATCATTAACTTGTGTTGCTGTTGAATCCTTTCAGTGATGTCTAACTCTTTGTGACCCTATTTAAGCTTTTATTGGCAAAAATACTGGAATGGGTTCCATTTTCTCTAACTTATTTCACAACTGAAGAAACTGAGGCAAACAGGATTAAGTGATTTGGTTAGGGTCACAAAGCTAGAAAGTGTCTGAATTCAGATTTGAACTCAAGAACATGAGTCTATGATTCCAAATATGGAACTCTATCCACTGTGTGCCAACTAGCTGCTCCCATTGAGCACTTAGTGACTGTCTTGGTTCCTCGGATTTGTATTCCTAACTCTCAGCACAGTGTTTGACTCATAGATTGATAGAGCATACAATGATAGGCAAAAACACCATCCCTGCTCTGGAGGAACATGTACCATGATGGTGTACTAAATATATATATATATATATATATATATATATATATATATATATATAGTTGTAAATGGAAGGTAATTTTGGAGGGAAGAGGTAAATGGGGGAACCTAGAAAGATCTGCAAAAAGTGGGACTTGAACTGGGATATGGAGGAAACTAGGAAACTTAATCTTTGGGGGCCTTAGTGTCTTCTCTGTAAAATGAGAGACTTGGAATAGATAATCACCTCTAACATACCTCTTACTTCTTAATCTATGATCCTGTTCTACCCAGAAAGGTTAAGACACTTGCCCTGCATCATGGGTTTTATCTCATGCTTCTTCTTCAAATCCTAAGTCTTTATGATCCCCAATCTTGTTTATCTCATGCTTCATGCCAGTCACCACATTGGACCCTTGGAAGTAAAGATTCTATGAAAAAGAGCTTCAAAGTAATGAAGCTAAGTCCCTGAGACACTCACTTATTTAGAGGCAGACAGTAGAGGCAGAATGTTGCCTACCCTGTACCATTTATTCATTCTAATTTCAAATATTTTATTTCTAAGGAATAATGTGCACAAGGAGTATTCCAGTTGTCCTGTTAGACATAATGACTGATAGTTATCCATAATTATTTTTTTTATTTGTTACAAGGGTAAGTCCTAAGGTGGAGGAGAGTATGTAAAGGAAGCTTGTGTATAAAGTAAAGAAAAAGTATTAGTAAAAAAAATTTTTGAACTAAATTTTTTTTTAAAGAGCATTAGAAAAAATGGGGATGGGGTGGGAAGGACAGCTAGGTGGCACAGTGGATAGAGTGCCAGCCCTGAAGTCAGGAGGACCTAAGTTCAAATCTGACCTCAGACATAAACACTTCCTAGCTATGTGACCCTGGGCAAGTCACTTAACCCCAGCCTCAGGGGGGAAAAAAAAAGAAAAGAGCATTAGGCTAAGACTCAAAGATGAATTTATGTCAACGCAATTGATTAGATACATGACTATGGAGAATCATTTCACCTCTCTGAGCTTGTTTTCTCATCTGCTGAATGGAGGCAATAATACCTACTTTACTCACATTACAAGGCTGCCTGATTTTCTTCCTAACTACTGCTATGATTATTAGGATTATGACAGTATCACTCTTCTACTAAAAAATTTTGGTGATTTTCTACTCACTGTCTACTTAAAATATAATCTCAAAACTCTGGCATTCAATCTATCCTCAAGCTAACTATCTAGCCTTATCTTGCAGAACTTTCCTTCATATGGCCTATGTTCTATCAAACTGGACTTTTTCCCTAATCCCAATTTTCCTTATGTCTTCTCCCCTTTCCATATAAACTAAAACTCCCTCTGTTCAATTTAATAAGCGTTGCTTAAGCTCTTACTATGAGCTAAGCCTTCTGCTAGATGGTAGGGACAGAAAAATAAACATAAAAAGCTTATAGTCTACTGGAAGTATATAAGCATATACAGACAAATTAATTCCAAGTACAAGATAAACATGAAGTAATTGCCAGGAGTACTAACAATTAGGGAAAAAAAAGTCTTATGTTGGAGGTGGCACTTGAACTAAGCCATAAAGGGAAATCTCTTCCTTTAACTCCCAACTCAAGCCTATCAGTTAGTAAACATATAGTGCTTCTTAGGATGCTCTCAGAAAAAAAAAAAAAAAATTATAATAACCTGGGAAATCCTCCATGAATCCAAGCAAAGTGAAATATGCTATATGCAAAGTAATAGCAATGTTCTGGGATGACCAACTTGAAATGACTTTGCTATTCTCAGTAGTACAATCATCTACTACTTCTCTGAAGGACTATTTATACTGGCAGAAGGGACTGATTGTGTCTGAATACAGATTGAAGCATTCTCTCTTTCTCTCTTAACTTAATTTTTCATGAGGGTTTTTATTTTCATTAGGGTGGGAGAGCTATGTTGTCTTTCACAACTTGACTTTTTTGAAAATATTTTGCATAACTTCACATTGGTTTCTTAATTGCATGCCAGGCTCAGTAGTAGGAGTTTGGGTGTAAAAACAACAACAAAACAAAGAAATAATCTTTGAGCTAAGGGAGCCAATATTCATGTGGTGAGGTAAATTTAGAATTACACAGTATCAGGATTCAATCCTGGCACTGCCATTTATTATATGATATTGGATAAGTTATTTCTCTCTGGGCCTCAATTTCTTTTTCTGTAAAATGAGGGTTTTAAGAAATGTCAAGCATTTATTTAGCACTTACTACGTGCCAGGCACCAGATTAAGTTCTGAGGATATAAAAAAAGGCTAAAACAAGGTCCTTTCATTTTTTTACATCCTAAGGAGTCTTTCTTGATCATCAGGGGCTATAAAATGCCAACTTTTATTATTTTTTTATCTTCCAAGTTTCAGATTCTATGTTTCTGTGATTAGATGTTATTTAAGGTCAGGATACTCTTAAGCTATTTAAAACAGAATGAGTTTAAAAAGAGAGAGAGAGAGAGAGAGAGAGAGAGAGTGTGTGTGTGTGTGTGTGTGAAGGGTCTTTAGTTCTAAAACCATAAGATGGGATGTCTTCTTCAATTTGGAGCAAGAGTCCAGTCTTTCAAATTCTGGTCTTCTATTCCAATACCTTAAATATCTGCTTAACTGAATCCTTTCAGATGCACATGGTCCCCACTTCCCTCATTAAGGTAATTATAAATTGAATAGGTAGAAAAATGAATGATTATAAAGTCTGTAATGCAAATTGATGGGTGTTTGAAAAGCCTAGTCTCCAGCCAGTCTTTACCCACATCCTGCTTCTGTTGATATGATCAACAAATTTTGAAATTACACCAAACTAGACCTGTCCTACATTGCTGGTGGCCATGCTATTTGGTACAGGTTTTCTATAAGCAATTTGCCTATACTATCCACATCCAAAATGGGTCATGATTTGTACCATTCATCATTCTAATTTCAAATATTTTATTACTAAAGAATAATGTGCACAAGGAGTATTCCAGTTGTCCTGTATGTGCTTGTGTCATAACTAATAGTGTATGTATAAAGGACCTATGGGATAGTGGAAGGAGTCTTGTATTTTTAAGATTTATAGTCAGGATCTGTGGTATGATGGCTAATGTTTAGAGGATCTGCATTTAAATCCTAACTCTGCAACTTCCAACCTCCGTAATCTCACTTTAAACTCTCTGGACCTTGATTTCTTCCTCATATATTGAATGTTGATGGGATTATGGAGAATAATGTAATTTTTGCAAACTTGTAGAATCTTTTTGGAGAGTTGTCTGACAGTATTCAGTCAGTTGCAAATGGAATCATACTCTTTTACCAATAATCCCCATTGTTTGAAATATGCCCTGAAAGTTCTAGTTAAAACAATAACAACAATAACAAAAGACTTATCTGTTCAAAGATTCGCATGGCAGCATTAATTGTAACTGAAAACACAATTAAATATCCAAGAACAGGGCAAAATGAAAGATGGTACATAAACCTAATAGAATATTGCAATGCAATTAAGATAAATAAATGTGAAGATAAAGAAATCTGAAATAAATTTTATGAAATATTGCAAAGTAAAGAGAGCAAATATAAGCAGAAGAGAAGTTACAGCAACAAGATTAAGTAGAAGAAAAATTATTGAAGCTGATTGGACAAAGAATATTGATGAAGACAGGGAGTATCTGAGAAGTTGTGGTATCACATGCATTGGAAGAAATTGATTTAAATAAAAAAATGGCATCAAGCAAGCTCAGTTAAATTTATTACTGTTTAATATTCAGTTTATAATAAATCATTTAATCAAAAAAATTTCAAATTAGACCATATATATCAAGTACATATGTTGGAGATTTTATTTATTGTTAAAAATCAAATCAGCCTTCACTGGAGCTGAATTCACCTCCCTTAATGACTGCCATTCAAAAGGATATTCTGCAAGCTCTTAATATTTTGCTCAAAATTTCTTCCTCTGTATTTTAGGTGATCATCTTCCTTCCAGCTTTGACACTGTGCTATAAAGTCCCTATTAGCTTTTACTTATATGTTCTCTTAGCCCTTCCAGCGTTAACATTCACCTCTAACATTCTACAGTGTCTTCAGAGTTCTAATCAAGATTCCTTCTAGAAATAATGCTCTATTATTCTAAGGTCCCTTCCAGATCCACATCGAAGGATATCAGAAGGATATCAGAAGGAAACTCATAGACCAGCTAATCCCAACTATCCTTATCAAGACTCTCCTGTAATAGAAAATGCTATTTACATCCAGAGAAAGAACTAGTAGTTTGATTGTAGATCTAAGCATACTATTTTCACTTTGTTTTTTTCATATTTTTTCATATTTTTCATATTTTTTTTCCTTTTGATCTGTTTCTTCTTTCACAAGATGACTAATAATGGAAATGTATTTTGCATGATTGCAAAATCATGATATAACCTATATCAAATTGCTTACCATTTTAGGTAGAGGGGAAGGAAGAGAGAAAGAAAAATTTAGAAGTAAAAAAAAAAAAAAATTTAAAAGAATGTTAAAAATTGTTCTTACATATAATTGGAAAAAAAATATTATTAAAAAATTTTCTTCTAATATTTGCCCAATGAGTAGCTATCCATCCTATATAAAAAGACTTAAATGAGGAAAAAAACACTACTTTCTTAATACAGGTTATTCCACTTTTACATTTCTCTTATTGTGCAAAAGTTTTTAGTTATACCAACCTAAATCTCTCTTTTTATAATTTCTACCCATAGCTTCTAGTTATGCCCTTTAGGTATAGTCAGGACAAGTCATTCATATTCCACAGATGGCCCTTCAGATACCTGAAGATCGCTAACTTTATTCCAAATCATGTTTTCTTTTCTCCAGACAAAACATTCCCAATTCCTTCACTAGGCCTCATAGAATAATTTTGTTTTCCTTCACCATCCCTGTTGCCTTTTCCTGAATGTTTAATCTCCTCCTTTAAATGTGGTGCTCTGATATTTTTTGTTCTAAAGTCTCTTTCAGTTCTAATGTTCTATATTTTAAGGTCTATCCCAGATCAGAAATCCCATGCACTTTTATTTAAATTATAAAAGCTTTTTATTTTCAAAACATATGCATGGATAATTTTCAACATTCACCCTCACAAAACCTTGTGTTCCAAATTTTTTTCCCTCCCTCCCCCCCCTCCTTTAAACAGCAGGTAATCCAATATATGTTAAACACGGGCAATTCTCCTATCTGTATTTTCACAGTTATCATATTGCCATACTGCACAAGAAAAATCAAATCAAAAAGGAAAAAAATGAGAAAGAAAACAAAAAGAATAAAAATACTATGATGTGATCCACACTCATTCTTCACAATCCTTTCTCTGAGTGCAGGTGGCTCTCCTCATCACAAGACCATTAGAATTGGCCTGCACCACCTCACTGTTGAAAAGAGCCATTAGAATGGATAATCATATAATCTTGCTGTTTCTGGGTAAAATGTTCTCCTGGTTCTACTCACTTCACTTAGCATCAATCAGTTCATGTAAGTCTCTCCAGAACTTTCTAAAATCATCCTGCTGATCATTTCTTATAGAACAATAATATTCCATAACATTCATATACCTTAACATAATCATCCTCCACTTGATGGGCATCCCACTCAGTTTCCAGTTTCTTGCCACTACAAAAATGGCTGTTACAAATATTTAGAAATCCCATGTTCTAAAATTTATCCTGGCTCTAACATTCCATGTTTCATATTTATGAGTCCAAATTTGTTATGAAAAGTTATAGTCAAATTATACTGCCACAAAAAGCCATACTCACCCCCAATAGGAAAGCTCTGAACAGGACTACAATCATTTGAATTGGTAAATTCTGATCCATTATATAGTCACTTATATAGAGATTGACAGTAATTTATTTAGTCAGTTGTCATGCCTGCTAAGTAGATCAGACATTGTCAAATAGGCTGGACTCAAGTTAATGGTATAAGAGATATGCTAACAAATTCTTCTACCTAAAATCTGCCTTTTTTTTTTTTTTTTAAACTTCTGTCAAGGTCATTCCTCCTTCACTTCAATTAGGCTTTCTAATCACAAAATTTCAGATTATGTTCACTGATTGAATAAATGCAAGTTACTGGTTCCAGACTATCTGGAAGACATCTTAATCCCATCTGCTACCTCTCAAATCTCTTATGTAGTTTGGTTTTCTCCTAGCTAATCTCATCCATATTGAAGTTTTAGAATTCTTTCTACGGCAATTTCATTGACCCTTTCTTTTCCGATGATCTCACCTCTAAATCAGGGATTCTTAACCAGGAGTTTTTGAACTTTAAACATATATTTAAGTATAATTATCTGATGAGGTTTTTTTTTTTTTTTTTTTTAATTCTATACACTTTATTTTGTGCATTAAAAAACATTATTCTGGGAGGGGACCCTTAGATTTTATTCAGCAGACTGCCCAAGAGTCATTCCATTTAAAAAAGTAGAGAAAGTTGCCCTGGAGAATTTGAACTACAAAGCTAGGTAAAATCAGAGCTGAATATATCACACCTTTTTTAAAAGGAGATTTATAGCATAGGATACTCAAATTGGGAGGATTCTTAGATTATCGTCCTTAGATTCTTAGTGTGCCAGATCTGACTGGGAATGCTCTTACAATGGAGAACACAAAATGGTAAAACAAATATAACCTTTTTTTAATAAAGGAGGAAGAAGACCCAGAGAAGGGAAAATCATCTGCCTCAGGGAATTCAAGTGGTAGGTTGAAGAGCCAGTATTCAAATGCAGGTTCCCCATTTCCAACATTCTTGCCAGAATGCTTAGAACGGGAATTAGGGTTCTGGTAACAGAAAAATTTCCCCAGGACACCAGAATTTAGTGGGTGCAAAAATTAGCAACTGGGTTTAGCACCTAATTAATAAGAATAAAAAGAAGTTATCAGATTCAGGGCATTGTCAGTCTTGTACTATTGAGAGCCACTATAGTAACTGCTCAGCTAAATTAAATTTGTATTAATTATTTATTGAAATTTTTAAAAACATTCATGACAAAGATTAATTTGAAGCAACATTTCATGCTGATTTCCTCAGGGCTTAAAACTGCAAATGGTGACTCTGCTTTAGGTTGATTGCTCCTAAGATTCCTTAAGTCTGTCATATTTGGAACCTATAGATCTCACCTCTTTTACCATATTGATTTATAATATTGTGGAACTGGAGTGGAAAGGACCTTAGCAGACATATTTTCAACTAGTTTGAACTGAGGCCTAGAGAGGTGAAATGACCTATTGAAGGTTTTATATATGTATATATATATATATATGTATAGCAAGCTATATATGTATAGCAAGCTCAGTGCCAAGATTAATTTAAACTGAATAGGAATTAAGTAAAGATCTCCTCTTCTTCTGGGGAAAAAGAAAAAGATGATTTTATTAAATAATTTTAAAAATTTCTTCCAACTGGGAGGATGGGGTGTCGTTATTGTAACTGTCATTGTTGTAACACACATATGGAATTGTCTCTGGAATGAACCCTTAGCTATGACCAAAACTATCCAATACTAAACTCCTACATGAAAGATTGTTTCAACTCAGGAATGATATGAGAAATGCAAATCAAAATAGCCCTGAAGTTTTACCTTGTACCCTGTAAATTGGCAAAGATGGAAAAAGATAGCACTGATCAATGTTGGAGGTGCTATGAGAAGATAAGACATGCTAATAATGCATTACTGGTGGAACTGTGAATTAGTACCATCATTCTTGAAAACAATTTGGAATTATGTAATCCATATTCTTTCACAGGAGAGATTTCATTGCTTGGCATTATAATCCCAAGAATATCACTGGAAAAATAATAATAATAAAATAGAATATCAAAATATTTATAGTAGTGCTTTTTTTTTTATTTATTTTTTTTTTTTTTTGGTACTAAGGAGCTGGGGGGGAAAAAGTAGATATTCTATAACTGCATAATGGTTAAATAGACCATGGTACATGAATGTAATGTAGCATTCCTGTGCTACTGTAAGAAATGAAGAATATGATAAATATAGATGAGTAAAAAGATGGATATGAACTAATGAAAAATGAATCAAACAGATCCAAGAAAACAACATATATGACTATAACAAAGGAAATAGAATAATATCCACAAAAGAATTAAGATTTAATGTAGACCTACCAAAATTAATTTGGCCCCAATAAAAGAGATATGAGAAAATTCCTCTTTCCCAAAGATGGGGTACTTCTGTGAGTGTGGGACATGTCAGATTTTTTTAGATGTATTGATCAATTTTGCTAAATTGTTCCCCTCTCGCCCTTTTTCTTTTCTTTAATTTTCTTTAAGACATGGCTTTGTGAGAGGGGGTAGGAGAGGAAAGAGACAGAAACAGAGAGACAAAGAAAGAGAGGTGTATGAATATCTACACACATTTGTATTATCTTCAAGATAATTTTCTGGTCTTTTGCCTCCCACTTCCCCAATTGCCAGTTGCTTGTTTATTCCCCTCCAAAATTACTTGGTATCCTTTGTGCTCAGCTGACACATAGTAGGAGCTTATAAAATGTTTGATTATATTGTATATATATTATAACTAACCTTGCTCCCCCTTCTCCCACCCCTGCAGGTATTATTTTGTTTTTGTCTTTCATGTCTCCAATATTTAGGCAGTACCTGACATTTGATGAAAGTTTGTTTAATGTCTATATATTCTCTAGCATCCAGTACATACTTAGAGAATGTTGAGCTGAGTAGTTTATTATTCCATCATTTGAAAGTATTTTAAGGATATATTTGAAGTGAAATGGAGAAAAAGTTCCTTCCATAAGTGCTGGTGCTACAGAAAGCTTTGTGCATGCTATGGATACATTCTGGTTTCCCTCATAGGAGTAGGATCCTGCATATATCAATCAGGTGACCAAATAGCTTCAGATTAAATGGAAATGTCTTCAAGACAGGCCAGGTTAGCAGCCTCCTGGTCTCCTTAGTGATCTCCATGTAATCCAAAATATCATTGCCAGAGGTGGGAAGAGATGTTTGGAGTTGTTTGTTTTGATCCCAAGCAAAAGGGTGTGTGTGTGTGTGTGTGTGTGTGTGTGTGTGTGTGTGTGTGTGTGTGTGTGTGCTCCCTCGATCAAGGGAATTTCTAAGGCCAGAGAAGAACCTTAGGCTCAAGTGTTTATGTTGAAAGTTAAGTGCTTTAAATCATTCTGCATAAGATCATAGAATTTAGAGGTGAAAAGAGACCTTAGGAAATGTCTAGTTTGACTCTCATTTACAGAGAAGGAGGGGAATTGCCTCAGTCATAGAATTAGAGAATGGTAGAGCTGAGATTTGAACATAGGTCTCCCTACTATTGCAATGTAGTGATATAAAAGATCTGAAAATATTTGACAGAGAAAAAGATACTAAGACTGAGTAAAAGGAAAGAGAATGCCACAAGATTACTGCTACTGGTTAGCACCATAGCTATAGGGTGCCCAGCATTGGGCCAAAATTGTCCAGTCTACAATAAAAGAAGCCAAGGCAGAGCTAAGAGCCAATACCACTTTATTAAAGAGTCCATGACTCCCTCTCATGAAGTGTATCTCAGATCCGAGATGCCCCTTGTCTTCAGGGCTTTACTTTACTGGGCTTGATACCCAGACACACAAAAGAGGCAAAGTATGATACAGAATCTCATTTGTTGATAGACCTTGTTCTTACCCTCCAGGATGACTAGAAATGATTCATCAGCATGGGTGGTCACAGGATGGGCAAGACAGTGGCCAAAAGATGGACCCATCTTTATGTTGGGCAAGAAAGGGTGGTCTGAAGATATAAAAATAAGTTGGAGGACTTTTTATATTACATCAAGACACCTCACTCCTGCTGGGCATGTTCATGATGATTAAGCAAAGGGGAGTGGAGGTCCCCTAGTCAGCATTTTTGTGATTAGGCAAGTGATCCTGGAACTTTTTTATAATAAGTTATTGAACAGTGAACTTATAGTTTGTTGTTTAAAGTTTGAGATGTTTTATAAGAATGTATCAGAATTGTACATGTTTAACATAGATTACTTGCCAACTGGGGGAGGGGTAGAGGAAAGGGAGGGGAAAAATTTTGAGACACAAAGTTTTGCAATGATAAATATTGGAAATTATCTATGCATATGTTTTGAAAATAAAAAGCTTTAATAAAAAAAGAATGCATCCCAATTTGACCTAAATATATGTAATATATAATTTTTATATTAATATTAGTTGACTAGCTGACTAATATTTTAATAAATAATTATATCACTAATAATTACTACACTTGTAGAATATCACTAAACTAATTAATAATGATGCTTCTCAGCTAAGAGTAAGTTAGTCAGTAAATATTTCTTAAATATTCTACTAAATGCCAGGTACTGTACTACCTGCTGGGGATACAAAAAAAAAAAAAGTAAAGGATAATTATTTTCCATTTCCTGACTTCTTAATTTAGTTCTTTTTCTTGAACACTACAATACTTCCCCAGTTTCTTTGGTCTCTCCCTATAAAGTAGCAGGATCAAGATAGGTATTTAACTCCAACTCTTCTTATCCAGCCACAAGAAGGTTGCAGGCTTCTGAAAGCCCTTTAAATCTAAGATTCCTTCAAGTTGGGGAATTCTATATTTAGATGTTAGAAAGGAGGAAAGTCTGGCTCTTTGGAATTTTATCCACCTAATTCTCTTTCAGTCTGGTTCTAAATCAGAGTAACTCAGTAACCCCTCTATTAAGGACCCTGACAATTCTTCAATTATGGTTATCAGCCTCTCAGTACTGGGGTTTACAAAATACTGAGATAAAGGTTCCTGCCCCAGGGAAGATAAGGCCCTGATTCCAAGGGCCAACACCCCATCCCTTAGACTAATACCTACAAATAGGGATAGCTGTAATCCTAATCAAAATCATAAAATAGAAACAAAGAATATTTTGGCTGGAATCAATTTAGGATACAGAAAATCAAAGCAGGAAAGAACCTTAGAACATAGGAGTTCAGAGCAGGAAGAAACCTTAGAATACAGAATGGTGAAGATGGAAGGCCCTTAGAGATTTTCTAGTCTAGCCTTATTTTATGGAGAAGGCAGCTAAGGCCCCGAGAGAAAGAAGGGCCGGGCAAGAATGACTTAACTTCAGACCCAATGCTCTTTCTTCACACCTCACTGCCTCAGGTTTCTGGCATGGGTATAAATAAATAATAATTACAATGAACAGCAGTTTATTTCTATAGAAACTTAAAGTTTACAAAGCAGTACGTTTTTCAAAATAGCCTTATAAGGCAATTATTGCAAGTTCCAATGTGGCCTCAGATACTTAATAGCTGTGTGATACTGGACAAATCACTTAAAACTGTTTGCCTCAGTTTCCTCATCTGTAAAATGAGCTGGATTGTAAATAAAAAGCTTTAATAAAAAATTAGCTGAAGAAGAAAATGGTATCACTAAGAGTCAGAACAGACTGAAAAATAAAACAGTCTTTTTACATCCAAGGTGTGAAGGGAAGGGACATGAAGGAGAATAAGTCTCTTTCCCTGCTAAATCTGCAATTCTGATCAAGATGTGGTGAAATGGAGAGGATGGGTAGGAATGGGGAGATGTTTTGGTTCCACTTAGTCATGGATGTTGCTACAAAAGTCTAATTAGATATTTGATTAGTGCAGAAGACTCTCTAACTTCTCCTTGATTCTTTGGAGTCTCTGTCATACCTGGAAAAGCCTGTCTCAAACACCTGCTCCCTGAATATTGGCTCTATAAAGACAGTGGGTCTTGTGAAGAGGTGGGAAGGAAATGAGATGAGTTTTCATGTAAAATAGGATAGACTCATTTTATGATTTAGAGTCATAAAGGATCATACTGGCTAACTAATTCATCTCCCTCAATTTGCAAAGTCTTGTAGTGTAAAAAGCAAGAGCTCTGGGTTAGGAGACAGTCGCTTACTTCTAGACTTAATTCTGCTTTAACTTGTCAAATCAACAAGCATATACTATAATATGATATGGTACAATAACACAATAACTACATTTTAGCTAGTAGTTACTATGTGTTAGGCACTATGCTAGGTCAGGCATTGTATCCAGATGTTGTTCATTGATTTTTCATGACCCCATTTGAGGTTTTCTTAGCAAAGATACTGGAGTGGTTTTTCATTTCCTTCTCCAGCTCACTTTTCAGATGAGGAGACTGAGGTTTGAACTCAGGTCTTCCGGACTCCAGGCACAGCACTCCAATACACTGTGCCTCATCTGCAAGCTGCCCCAAAAGAACAAAAGTAGTCCTTGCCCTCAAGGAGGTCACATCTTTGTGTATAAAATAAAAGAATTTGGACAAGATGATCATAAGATTCTTTTTAGCGCTGACATAATTATTGAAACTAATGACTCAGATTTTATAGCCAGGCATTTGGGTTTGATTTGGGTGGGTGGATCTGAGGGGGAGAAAAAGGGCAGTGTTGGAGTGGGGGCTGGAGAGAGGGGAAGAGGGAAGAAGTTCTCTCCTTGTGTCTTGTTTCAGGTTTTGTTTTGTTTTGTTTTGTTTCCAATTGAAGGGCTCTGGACTTGAAGTCAAAAGATGGGTCCAACGCCAACACTTATTGGTGTGATTATAAATATTCTGTTTCTCTTAAACTCATTTTCCTCATTTGTAAAATAAGAAAAATTGTTCTGCTATTTAACTTCCTTGAATGATTATAAAAAATTATGATAAATAATAATAACTTATGTATCACATTTAAGTTTACAAAGTATTTTGTGTACACTTTTTTATGTACATTTTAATGTACACTCATTTGAATTCTCTACATTAGCCTTTTGAGATAGGTACTTCAGATATTCCTATCCCCATTTTACAGATGAAAAAACTAAGATTGAAAGAAATTTATGTTATACAATATCAAGCAGGATCTAAACCCAGACCTTGACTCCCACCTGGGCACACTAGATACTGTGCTACACTGCCTTTCAAGGAAAGAGTAATGTCCTATAAAAATCTAAACTAGAATATAAGAATAACGTTATGCTTATTGAGAAATGGGAATACTCATCTTGCTCCCTTCACTTAGAAGAAACACCAGAAGCATTATTACAAGGATCCTACTTTGCCTGGGGTTGAAATGATCTTCTCTTTGGAAGGCTAACATCTCTAAAAGCAAAAATAAGGACAATAGCTCACATTTAAAGTAGTATTTTAAATTTACTGAGCATTTTACATATATATTCTGATTTGATTATCTTAAAAACCTGGAAGGGTGGCTGCTATTATTATCTCCATTTTACAGATGAGAAAATTGAGGTTCGGAGAAATGAAATGAAATGCTTAGGTTTAATATCTGAAGTAGAATTTGAACAAGGATATTCCTGACTATTTTTTTCCCCCTGAGGCTGGGGTTAAGTGACTTGCCCAGGGTCACACAACTAGGAAGTGTTAAGTGTCTGAGACCAGATTTGAACTCAGGTCCTCCTGAATTCAGGACTGGTGCCCTATCCACTGTGCCACCTAGCTGCCCCCTGACTATTTAAAAAAAATTTTTTATTATAACTTTTTATTGACAGAACACATGCCTGGGTAAGTTTTTACAACATCACTTGCACTCACTTCTGTTTCGATTTTTCCCTTCCCTCCCTCCACTCCTTCCCCTAGATGGCAGGCAGTCTTATACATGTTAAATATGTTATAGTATATCCTAGGTACAATATATGTGTATAGCACTGAACAGTTCTCTTGTTGCACAAGGAGAATTGGATTCAGAAGGTAAAAAATAACCTGGGAAGAAAAATGAAAAAAATACAAACAGTTTACACTCATTTCCCAGTATTCCTTCTCTGGGTGTAGCTGATTCTGTCCATCATTGATCAATTTATTCCACACTATTTTAGCTGATATCAGTTATATACAAGCCACAAGAAGTTGACTCTCTGGGCAGAAGAAAACCCTTCTTCATTGTTAGGTTGTCATGATGAAGCATACAGAAACATTGTAGTAGGCAAAGGTGGTACAATTGTCTCCTCTGAGAAAGTAGTGAAAGGGAACCTTCTTTCATTTGACCTGAGTGCATGTCTATTTCTCTTTCTGGGATATTTCAAGGAAGTTCTGCAGACGCTCAGATACTCATTTGGACTTCTTTGTGAAGAGGACTGGACCAAAATGGTCTTTGTCCAACTTGACTAGATTCTTCAGCTGGTTTGGTGACAGGATCCTATTATGAATTTATTTTGTACCCTCTTTCCTTGTTAAGCTTTTGTTTCCTGAGTGGAAAACAAAAACCTTCTCAATGGTGAAAGATGGATTGTGGTATGTGTGTGAATGAAAGCCTTGCCAAGGTAGGCAGTCCTGAAACATGACCTACATTTCCCGCCATTTCTTCCAGTTGCTTGCAAAGCCTTTCTATGTCTCTATATCACTTTTAGTACAAAGCAAATGAAAGTTAGAGAAAAGTAGAGAAGAGAGGAAAGAGAAAGGGGAAGAAAAAGAGAGAAAAAGGGAGTGAGAAAGACAGTGATAGAGGAAGAAGGAGGAGAAAAAGAGAGAGGGAAAAGCAGAGAAAGAAGAAGGGAGCAGGAGAGAGAGAGATGAATGGTGGTGGGGAGGCAGAGGAATAAAGTCCAATAAGGAAATTCTTTGATTTAAGACATAAGGAGGAATTGGAGGGCATGCATATTTGTGAATATATATGTAGGTGGTGCCCTCCCTCTAAATTCTGTGTAGATCTTAAAAAGATCATACATTATATGAATAAATGAAAGGGTCTTTTTGGGTAAGTAACTTTCTAGGTCTTAGTTGTTTCTCGTGTAAAATGAGGTAAGGTCCTATCTAGTTCTGATATTCTAGGGCCTCATGAATTCTAATTAATTTCATAGTATTGCTAAGAATTCCCTCTCCTTTTGATTTTACTAGAAGTTCAGTTTTCCTTTTAGGTCTTATACCCTTTAAAAGTTAGAGTCTCTTCATCTTTCTTGGTACCATGATTCTCTCTCTCTCTCTCTTTTTTTTTTTTTTTTTTGATAGCAAGATATATGAATGGGTAATTTTTCAGCATTGACAATTGCAAAACCTTTTGTTTCAATTTTTCCCTCCTCCCTACCCCTTCCCCCAGATGGCAGGTAGATCAATACTTGTTAAATATGTTAAAGTATATGTTAAATGCCATATATGTATACATGTCCATACAGTTATTTTGCAACACAAAAGAATCGGACTTTGAAACAGTGTACAATTAACCTGTGAAGGAAATAAAAAATGCAGGCGGACAAAAACAGAGGGATTGGGAATTTCATGTAGTGGTTCATAGTCATCTCCCAGAGTTCTTTAGGTGAGTGTAGCTAGTTCAGTTCATTACTGCTCTATTGGAACTGATTTGGTTCATCTCATTGTTGAAGAGGGCCACGTCCATCAGAATTGGTCATCATATAGTATTGTTGTTGAAGTATATAATGATCTCCTGATTCTGCTCATTTCACTCAGCATCAGTTCATGTAAGTCTCTCCAGGCCTTTCTGAAATCATCCTTTTGGTCGTTTCTTACAGAACAATAATATTCCATAACATTTATATACCACAATTTATTTAGCCATTCTCCAATTGATGGGCATCCACTCAGTTTCCAGTTTCTGGCCACTACAAAGAGGGCTGCCACAAATATTCTTGTACATACAGGCCCCTTTCCCTTCTTTATCTTTGGGATATAAGTCCAGTAGTAACACTGGATCAAAGGGTATGCACAATTTGATAACTTTTTGAGCATAATTCTAAATCCAGAATGGCTGGATGTATTCACAATTCCACCAACAATGTATCTGTGTCTCAGTTTCCCACATCCCCTCTAACATTGTGCATTATATTTCCCTGCCATTCTAGCCAATCTGACAGGTGTGTAGTGGTATCTCAGAGTTGTCTTAATTTGTATTTCTCTGATTAATAATGACTTGGAGCATCTTTTCATATGACTAGAAATAGTTTCAATTTCTTCATCTGAGAATTATCTGTTCATATCCTTTGACCATTTATCAATTGGAGAATGGCTTAATTTCTTACAAATTAGAGTCAATTCTCTATATATTTTGGAAATGAGGCCTTTATCAGAACCTTTGACTGTAAAAATGTTTTCCCAGTTTATTGTTTCCCTTCTAATTTTCTGCATTAGCGTTGTTTGTACAAAAACTTTTCAATTTCATATAATCAAAATTTTCTATTTTGTGATTAATAATGATCTATAGTTCTTCTTTGGAAACAAATTCCTTCTTCCTCCACAAGTCTGAGAGGTAAACTATCCTATGGCACCATGATTCTTAATAGGCTGATTTCTTTTCTTTTTCTTTTTTTTTTTCCTTTTATCCTTTTTAAAAAATTTACCAAGATTGGCTTTAGGGTTTAGGAAATGCCACCATGGGTCTCTGAGCAAAGGACTTCTTTAGCAAGAGGCCAAATCTAGTCATAGCTATGACTAATGATAGCCACTTGGTAAGCAGGGAAGGAAATCAGTTATTCTTGTAATCTGAGCTGGCAGTAGCAGTTTAGACTTGGGAGAGGATATAGAGTTGGTGGATCTGCCTTTTTGAAGACAGATTAATAGTTCATCTTCTGACCCCTGGGAAACTAGAATCACCTGAAAAAGTAGTCAAGTTTATTTTTGTATTGGTCCCATAAAAAGTTTTTGATCATCATCTTGGTGCATAAAATTTAAATAGGCCTCTGGGGATACTAAATGATCTAGACTTGACTTCATTCTCCTTTCTCTTTTCCTACATCTTAGTTTTTATTCCCTCCCTAGTCCTTGTCTCTTTTTTTTTTCTCCTCCCTTTCCCCTACTTCCCCATTCCACCATTTATAAAGCAGGAGTAAATTAATAAATCTAAATCTCTAAAGCTACTATAATAATAATTTGGTTCCTGTTTTGAATAGGTGGTTTTAGAATATAAAGTTACTTTCTAAGGATTAATTCACAAATCAAGGAAGATCTCTTTTGCAGAACAATTTGCAATGTACTCTTTGACTTCTTAGTCCCCACCCTTCCTCTCCTTCTGCCTCTAACACTACTAGATCTAGGATTAGCTGTGGATAGTTTTTTTTAATTGTTATTGCTGGAGACTCTTAAAAAATTAATTAAATATACTTTTTCAGTTTTCATATTTCTTGCTTCCTCATTAATTGAGAAGGCAAGAACAAAATCCATTACAAACATACAGTGTCCAGTATTGTCAATGAAAACAAATTCCCACATCAACTATGTCCCCTCTCCCCAAATAAAAGGGAAAAAAAATAGAAAAAAATATGCTTCATTTTGCACTTTAATATGGTGGATAGCTTGTTTCATTGGGAGTCCTTTCAAATTGTCCTTGGTGATTGTGTTGATTGGTAACTAAGTCTTTCAAAGTTGATTATCATTACAATATTGCTGTTATCATATATATATATATATACTTTTTTTACATAAATATATGTTCTCCTAGTTATGTTCACTTCACTTAATATGAGTTCTAAATCTTTCCAAGCTTTTCTAAAACACTCCTCTTCATCATTGCTTTTAGCACAATCAAGTTCCATTACATTCATATGCTATAAAACTTTCTCAGCCATTCCTTAATGAAAGAAATCCCCTCAGTGGCCAATTTTTTGGCACCACAAAATGAACTGCTATAAATATTTTTTTTCCACAGATTTCATTTCATTCACACATTTCACATTTGTCCTTTTTCCTCTTTCTTTGATTTCTTTGGGTTATAGTCCTAATAGCAGTATCACAAGTCAAAGGGTAGTCAGTTTATTTACTTTTTGGGCATAGTTCCAAATTGCTTTCTAGAATGTCTGGACTATTTCACAGTTTATGGAGAAATTTTATTTTATTTTATTTTTTTTTAATTTTATTTTTTTATTCATTTTTCTAAATTATCCCCTCCCTCCCTCCACTCCCTCCCCCCCATGGCACGTAATCCCATACATTTTACATGTGTTACAATATAACCTAGATACAATATATGGAGAAATTTTCATCTTACTGCATGTATGATCCTGGGCAACCTACTTCCTTTCTTTGTTTCAATTTTTCTACCTAGATCAGGTGACTTTTCACATCCATTCCATCTGCTTGAGACATTATCTTTGTTTACTGCCACATAGAACATGGAGACAAAGACTTCCAAGGGGCATCACTTTAGAAGACCGGGTTTCCTGGGACCAGCATCTTACCCTCCCCGCTTACCTTGTGGTCTGTACCACAAAGATGACTTGGTAAACTTCAGTCTGAAGGAGACTTGTTAGAAAGCAACTGAGTAGGAAGTCAAGGCGGGGAGTCAGTTTCATTATGAATAAAATTGACTAGTTTGGTAGAAGAGGTTTTCTCCCCCTTCTCCCTCTCTGATATCAAGTCATGCTTCCTACAGTCCTTTATTATCCCTCTGGCCTGAGTTATACCTGCTATAGCCTGAGCAGGAGAGGGTGCTGACTGATTTAACAAGTTTGTTACCACTTTCACTTTTTGAGGTAATTCTGGCCAAAATACAATTTAATAAATCGGAGAATTCTTTTTTACAACTGATTGTCTCAGACTGGGTGATTGAGTTGGGTTTTTCAGATAGGAGTTACAAGAAGGGAGATTTAAGCACTTGGTCAGCTCTGGGGAGGAGACCAAGATATTTACCTCTCTAGGAAGGAGTGGGAAGGGTTGATCTTATGATATGGCATCCTGTGGGTAAGGGAGTTAACATTTGTAAAGGACTTTTCAGTCTTCTCATATGCCATTTCTCATAAGCTCTTCTTCCCCATTTCTTTGGAAGTAGATTTATATGATTACTTTTCTTTTAGGAATCAGGACTTCTTGATGGATCCTTCATAGGCATGGATATCAAGGACTGGAAGAGATCTTATGCCACAGAAGGCCTGAGCATGTGGAAAACATGAGATGAAAGGGACAGTAGAGATCAAATACTACATGATCCTCTTTCTTCAGTGGAAGAAACCAAGGCCCACAGAGGTATGACTTACTCAAGGTCAAAGGGGAAAACAATGAGAGAATTGGAACTAGAACCCAGGCCTTATTGGTGACCATAACAGGGGACTTCTGCAACAACAGAAAGTTTTATGTTAAACCCTGAGACTTATGTGCTTTGTCCTTAGAGCTTTGTGGTTGAAACCACCGAGGTGTGGTTTCTCTTCCATGTGACCCTTTGAATCAGAATCCTGTCCGGGGCCTTATGTTTTTGGTGCCTCACTTCTAGGTACTAATCTTAAGAGCAACAATAACAACATACTTCCTATTTAGAATATCATATTTTGTCATCAACCTTTTCAAAACATTTCACGTTTATTTTGTTCCACAAAAACCTTAGGAGCAATGGATTATTGGAAGGGGCCTGGATTCTGTTTTTGTATATTCTGAAGCTAACTTGCTGTATTACAATAGGCAAGTCACTTCCTTTTTTAAAACTTTCAGCTTCCCCATCTGTAAAATGAAGGGTTGGATCTTATTTTTATAGGTAATTTAAGTTCCTTTTTACACTCTAACAGTTTACCTCTAAAGGTATATTATAAACTCTATTTAAAAACTGAGATTCAGAAAGTTTGCCTTTTCCAAATATTAGTTAATTTAGTGAAATACTTGGGACTTGGGTGGGAGTGCAAGAATCCTTCTCTTAAGATCCATGACAAAAGCAGGAGGGCCTCGGGCAAGAGAATTTGGCAGCTTAGATTCAGAGGAGGTGTTGGGAAAGAGATGGTCATTCTGAGTCCAGGTGGTGACTATTTCTATTTGGCCAGGTGTATGTGTTAGGGAAGAATTTCAAAGTAGGAAGGAAAAGAGCTGAGCATTTAATAGATTTTTTTTTTGTTGGGGTTCTTCGCCCTGGCTTGCGGTGTGACTTTTCCTGGAACCCGTTACTCTCTCTGTGCCTCAGGGTAATGATTTCATGTAGCTCCTCTTCTAGGATTTGATGGTTTAGCCAACGAGGCTTCTTAGACTGGGAGAATAAGGTTTTATGAACTTTGAAATGTTCTAAAGAGTAGCTAAAACACTCTAGAAAATCTTCTATCCCCCTGTTCCAGGACTGGAAGATTTTTTTTTCCTCGAGGATTTTCCCATACTGGGGGGTGGGGAAAATTTCAATGAACTATTTCAAATTTCCCTCTCTCCCTCCCCTCCAGTCTCCGCCCTACGAGTTCTTGGGATGCTGAGTGGTTGGCAGCTGGGGCTCCCCCTTCCCCGGCTAGGGGAGGGGCTAGTCGGGGAAGGGCTTGCAAGGGCCTGGGACTCCGCCCCCTCCCCACCTACTTCAGCTGCCCCCTGCTCGCAGCTTCGGTCTCTGCTCACAGCCCACTGTGCTCGGTACTTCTTTACCGGAGCCCTCTCGTTGGAAGGGAAGAGAGCACTCCAGCACCTGGAGAGTTAACCTGCTGCCAAGTAAATATAGCTTCGAGGTCGTTGTTTTGAGATTCGAGACCCGGGAAAAGTTAAGCCTGAGGATCTTGCAAACTCCACGCGCAATCCAGTGTTCCAGTGTTCCACAGTCCGCCGGCCCTGCAAGCAGCACTGAGCCGCACCGAACCCAGCACTACGTTCCCATTCTCCGACCAGCGGAGCAGGTGAGCACGCCCCCAACCTCCCCGGATCCCAGCATGGTGGGAGGGTGGGTGGGGCGGGCTGATGGCATGTGGACTAACCTATCCCTTGGGACCGAAGTAGTGAGGGACTATCTGACTGTCCCTTCAGGGTGGGAGGGAGGTGAGGGGCACCTTCCCCTAGGGAAATAGGGGCATCCGCCCATTCCCCGCCCCCACCCCACTCTGAGGTGCCGGGGTTTCCGCCTAGAGAGTAGAGTGGGATATTGGTCTCTCGAGTAAGTGAGAGAAAGCAAGAAGAAGCATCCATCCTTGTGAAAGACGAGCAGAGGAAGAAGACGGGGAAAGTGAGGTGTGTACGTCCGCTTCCTTCCACCTCCACCACCCAAAGAAAAGGGAAAAAAGCGGGGTGTTAGCTTTACCAAACCATGAGAGGTAAAAGAGGAAGAAGGGTGCTTTGTCCTGCCATAATCCATGGGCCGTATCCATCCATGGAGAGAAGAGAGAATAGAGCAAAGGGTATATCTGCCTACTTTCTCTGCCACAAACGGAATGAAAACTTGGGGAAAAAAGGGTTTTTGCCCCAACGGGCAAAATGTTACCTGTTGCAGAGGGGGCGTCCGTTCCCACATCAATAATGTCCTTTAGAATGGGGGAAGGGAGAAGAAAGTGGAAACAAAAACTATTTCATTGGGGGAGGTGGGGGGGAACACTTAAGTGTCCATATTAAGAGGTCCATATTAACTTGGAAGAAAAGGGGACAATGGGAAATTGAGAGGGGAGAAAAAAAGCATCCTTCCTTTGATGTAAATGCTATTAAGTCAAGAAAAGGAAACTGGTTTGGGGAAGGGTGCCCCAGGGAGCATTGTAGGAGGGGAGAAGAAAGGATCTTTTTGAGGGGCTGGAGAAGAGATAGGGCTTGGATAGCGGGCAAAGCTGGCAGGACTCAAGATTCAGTAGTGCATTGGTTCCAGTCTCTTGACTTCCCTATTGGCTAGTTCATTTCATTTCTCTTTAGGTACACCTGGGGCCTTAGATGGGGAAGGGGAAAAGGTGGGACTCTTAGGGTTTAACTGTTCAGATCCTTGGAGAGACTCCACTTGTGAATTTTGTAGTTACAGAATGCATTTCCAAACCAAGTCCCCTTACACTTGATTCTTAATGTCCTGCCTATGTCGTGGGGTGGGGGAACAGAGAGTAGGAATTCTTAAAAGGAAAATATGGAGGGTAGGAAAAAGGGGCTGGCAGTAATAGAATAATAATATTTATGTGGAACTCGATGCTTTCTAAAACATTTTCATATCTGTCCATGAATTTGGCCTGGTAACTGCCTGTAAGTACAGGTATTATGCCCATTTCACAGATGGTCAAGAGCTGGGCAGTTAGAACTCTTATTTCAACTCTTATTTCTAAGGCACTTTCTAAAATTTGTAGAATGCTTTCCTTGCACCCCCTTGAGTTAAGGCAGTAGTACCATTTGCAAGAAAATGAGACTTGCTGGAAGTGGAATGAGCTGCTGGACCCCACCTCAGGTGTTTGGCACCGGGACTACTTTCCACTACTTTGCTTCCCTTAGGCAGTAGGGGAAGACAGAATCACTCCTTGTTTGTGCTTGTTGCTTGGGGAAAGTTTTTGAGGGGAGGCTGGAAGAAGTTTGAGAAGTGCCATTTTGGATGGGGAATGGAGGCAATTTGGGGGCCTGGTGGGTATACAACCTTATCTTATAGTTGAACCAGCTTACAGCGCCTTGGGATTATATTTTAGTTTAGAACGATTTGATGGATTTGGAATTAATTTTGTGCAGCTTCTGATCTAGGGAGTTGGGTGCAGGAATTTTGCCAGGTTTGGAGTTAAAGGGATCTTTCTGGAGAAGCCTTTTAGGATCCCCAGCTTTTTGCTTCATCTGGCTGGATAAGAAGGAATCTTCTAGGTTCCTCAGCTGGAGAATTCTAGGAGCCATTACAAATCTGGTGGGGGCAGGGCAAAGACCCCTGAATTAGATGGAATTAGGATATAGGAGTTAAAATATCCCATCCTTGTTGCCTCTTTATCTTTGTAGCCCAAGGTTAATCACTTCTATCTTTGGGCTGAAGTTTATTCATCTTTTCTCTAATTTTCCATCTCCTGCCCCTCAGTAAGGTGTCCATTTTTTTTTTCCTTGACTATCACTATTCTCAGTTTAAAGAAGATCAATACCCTGTTGTGGATTTTTCTGTTCTTCCCTTAATACCTAATATGTTGGAATTTAGGGTTAGTTCCAGTTCCGAGGAGCTTGTTTGGAGGGGGATCCTGACTTAGTCAGGTGGGAACTGCTTGATTAGGTAGATTATATAGTGAAAAGAGCTGCATTTTGAGTCGAGGACGTGGGTTTCAATAGTGGCTGTGCTCTTTTACTAGGGTGACCAAGGCAAGTCAGTCACTGAAACTGGGCTTTTGAAAATGAAAGGGTTGGCCAGAAGATGGCTGTCTACTTCCACTTCTAGATCCCAAGATCTTAGATTTGTTACCTTTTAAATTTGGGAAGCAAGTGGAATAGGAATTATTCCTGGAGAGGGAATAATCTGAACTCTTAAATTTATCACCACCCACCATGATCCAGTTTACACTTAGGTGAGGTGAGGGAAGAGACTCTAGAACTTCTGGGGTATGGTGGGTTGGGAGAAGATAAAAAGGGTAGAAAAGGAGACATTAAGTTTGGCAAGCTCAGTTCCTCTTGGGTTGGGAAAATTGAGGGGGTGGGGAGTAGAGACTGCACTGCCCTCTACCCCATGACCCACTGAGACCCCTGTCTTTCCCAATTAGCACATCCTGCCCTTGTGCTGGGGAAGGCCAGGAGGGGGTCTAGTTAATGTTCCCTTTGCTTCTAACAATAGAAAATGTCCAGGGAATAGCTTCTAACCTGACAACTTTTTTCTAGCTCCTCCTCTCTAGAAGTTTGAAAATTTCTCGCTCCTAGTCTTACCTAGGGATTCTTTTGTATCCCACCTCCTCCCCTTTTGCTCCAGGCTCACCTTTATTTTTATCTGAGTTGGCTTTTGTTAATCTCAAC
This sequence comes from Sminthopsis crassicaudata, assembly GCF_048593235.1. Lineage (NCBI taxonomy): Eukaryota > Metazoa > Chordata > Mammalia > Dasyuromorphia > Dasyuridae > Sminthopsis > Sminthopsis crassicaudata. Next base: position 451,015,909 of record NC_133618.1, on the reverse strand, counting down.
CCCTCCCCCCAGGGTCTGGGCTGTGGGCTGAAGGCCAGGTTTGGTGTGGTAGCTGCTGTGAAGGTGCTCTGGACCACTTGGGAGGTTCAGGCCTCTCCCCTCCCCCACCTTTGTACTATATAGCCTTAGGACTTGGAACTAGAAGGTACCTGACAATGTAGAATTTTAAAAGCTCTGCTAAAAAGATCCCAAAGACCTCTAGAGTTTTCTTAGTTTTACAAAGTAGGTAGTCCCAAGGATTGTCATTCCCATTTTTCAGATTAGGAAATTTATAGCAATGGAAATGACTTGATTTTGAGCCACTGCTGTTGGTGCTAGTTCTGTCTCTATCCCCCTGGAAGGCTGGGGAGTCCCCTGCATTTTAGGAAAGAAGAATAAAAGCAGAGCTACTTCCTGAGAAAAGCACCATTTTATTTAAAATTTTTTTGCACCATTTATTTTTTAGTCTCTTATAATTTTCTTTACTATTTCTTTACTTTTTACTATTTCTTCTTTACTATTTCTTTACTATTTCACCTTATTTCTCCAGGATGTTATATATGTATCAAATATTTTCTTAAATTCTACTGTTTTTGTCACAAATATCTAAAAGTCTTTCAATTTATTAAATAGCCTTTTTCATTCAGGATTTCTTAAATTTTTCTATTTCTTAATTTCAAAAAAGTACAGTATTCTAAGACTTACAATCAGTTGTATTATTAGTAAGCACCACTTTTTAAATCATGAGTTTTTATTGATATCTTTTTCCAAATTCTAATAGAGAAGAGAAACACAATTCAAAGAGGAGAAATTGTGACAAGATCACAGCGAATGGTTCCTTGTTAGGTGGCCAACGGAGAATAACAACACTATCTGCATTCACCTCTTTTCTTACAGCCCTGGAATTCTAGGCAGGGAAGGTGGTGATCTTAGTCCCATTTTATAGTAAAGGAAACTAAAGCCTGCCCAGAGTTGTGAGTGAAATGCATAAGTCCAAGGTCAAAACAAAATAAAACAAAAAACCCCAAAGTTGAAACCCCAATCTACATTGTGAGTCTTAGCAACCAAGAAAATGCTGTCTGTAATGGCTAAGTACTAGACAAGGAGTCCAGTTCCTAAGTGTGATTTCTAGGTTCAAGTCCTTATTCCTAGTCTCACTAGATCAAATAATGGGGAATGCACTGCAATAGCCTAAGTTTAGGCACTTTCATCTTCGTATTTCTAACACCTAGTCATTGTACTCTATAGTTTATTAATAAAGTGTTTGAAAACTTACAGAAGTTCATTCTTTTGGAGAAAGAATGAATAGGAGGGTCTTGATTTGGAATTCAAGCCCAGCATTCTATCCATTGTGCCTTCTAGCTGCCCCTAAATTATATTAAGCTATTTGCAAATGTTTGGGGTCTGACTGTCTACATATTATCAGGGTCAATGATGCTAAGTGAAAAAAGTGAGAAGCGAAAAACCCAGCTGAAAGCTGTGAAGAGGTGATAGACTTTAAAAAATTGTGTGTGTGTGTTTTTTTTTTTTTTTTCCTTTACCTTATCTTTCTTCTCGGCCATCCTTTATAGAGAAAAAGAGTTCTACAACAAATTGAAATAAGGGTGGGGGAGAGTGATACCCTTATTTCTCACACCTCTTCTTTGTAGCTAACTCTAGTTGTTAAATAAACTTGGAGTATTCTTTTTGTGTGTATTGTTACAGGCATGTAGTCCTCATAGACATACTTGTTAGGTCTCATTTTTATAGTGTTTTAAAGTTTATAAAATAACCCTATAAAGTCGGCAGGCTGCAAGAACATCAGTGGACATGGATTTAGCAAACTGAGCATAGAATCCCAGTTTTGTCTGGCAAGTCATAACTATTGAGAGCCTCAAGTTTTCTTGCTCATAAAATGGAGGTGAGAGCATGATACAGTGGGGAAAGGGGACTGATTGTGGAGTCAATTCTACTAATTATTTTAATCTGCTACTTTGGACAAATGATTGACCTTCTAGACCTCAGTATCCTCATCTATAAATTGAATTTGACTGCATGACTCCTTCCATAGACTACCTTATCAAGATAAGAAAAGTGATTTGTAAATTTTCAGGTCTAGAGAAATAAGATTTAGTGATCTTGATTTTATCCCATTTCAACTTTGGGCAGGAATATGGAGATGAAGAATAACTTGGGCAGAAAACTAGAACCAGAAGGGTTTTGTAGCTCCCTTGATAGCTCCCTTGATAGCTCCCTAGAGCCAAATAACATTCTTCACTTGTAGGCCCTGGGGAGGTCTTCAGCTACCAACCAGAAAGGTTTTTTTGATTTTAGCCATATGTCCTTGTCTGCCTGTGCAGGCTTGTATCCTCTCTGTGCCCCTTTTCTCTCTGAGCTCCTCAATTCACACTTAGTTGCTGATGACTTAACATTTGGCCTTCCCAGGATTGTACCTTTTTAAACAACTTTCAGTTGGCCTTTTTTTCCCTAGCCTTTCAAGACCTTTGAAGCTGTTTTGCAATAACTGACTTGTGGAAAAGGGGTGAAGCTCTAAACTTATTCTACTTTTAAAACAATTGGGAAGAAGTGTGACCATTTCAATTTTCAGGCTACCTTGAAGCAGGCATCGAGTAACCTGGGTGAGGTAGGGTGGAGATGATTATCTTCTTAGAACTCTATATGATTTCTGCATTGGTTGTATGATCAAAATAGATATTTTGAGATTCTTAAAACTCATCAGAATTCACCAGTAGAGAACCAACTCTTTTTCTCTGTCTTTCTCACTTTCTCCTTCTTTCTAATCTGAGCACTCCTTCTCTGCTTAGTACACTTTGTTTAAAAAAAAAAAAAAGTTTCAGAAGTGTCAAACACATGTATTCTTACCCACATTTAAATCAGATTAAAATGTAATTGGAAAAAATTTAACAAAATAAAAGTGCATTAAAACATAGGTAATATTACTTGATTTGGAAGAGACCTGATTTCTTCTGTTTGGTGAGGGATGCTAGTGTTTATAGGTACACATGTACTAGATGATAAGGGAGGCCTCATCTAATTCAAGTTCTATGGTATAAAGCACTGTAGAATGTGGGCTGGAATTTGTTGTGGTTGTAATGTTATTAGGAAAAATCATCACAGCCCTCAAAGGAGAAATTTTGGAAATAATGGCAAGCACGGGGTCTTTCTGGGCAATTTTCCAGGTGAAGAGAGAATACTCATGGGACCTAGGTGGGAATAGGGCCTAAGCTTACAGGTGACTGGTAGTTATAGGGCAGGTCTTTTATGATAAAGCTCTTGGTAAAATCACTCTTAGGATAGAGGTATTGATTTTAAATTTAAGGCTGGAAAGGTTTTTTTTGTTCAGTTGTGACTGAGTCTCCAAGACCCCAGCTGGGATCTTCTTGGCACTGAAAATTGAGTCTTCCTGACTTCAGTCCTGGCACTATCCACTTTGCCACTTAGCTGACCAGGAATCTTATTCTAATCCAACTTCCTTATTCAGTGCTTGGCAATGTTTCTTGATTGAGGAGGAAATAGGCTTTGAGAAGAGAAATAAGTGATGCTAAATAGAAAATCCTGATTTTGAACCAGGTCCTTTAATTGGACTTCACCAAACAAGCATTTAAAAGCCAGTTCTAGAGGCAACTATATGGTGCAGTGGATAGTGCACTAGTCTTGAAGTCAGGAGGGCTTCAGTTTGAATCTGGATTCAAACACTTAACATGAATTAGCTAAGTGATCCTAGGCAAGACATTTAATTCCAAATGTCCCATCCCCTCAAATAATAACAAAAATCAGCTCTATAGACATCCAAATTATTTTCTTTCCCTGACTTTAATGCTAAGTCAATTTAATGTTGGACAAATTTCCCTCCCACTATCTGAACCTATTTCTTTTTCATCTTTCCTGTTGCCCTGTAGTTGTCCCTTCTACACTGCTCACTTTCCCCATTAAGGTTTCAGTATTTGGCAAGGGCATGTGAAATTAAATGGGAATTTTTTGGGAGTTTTGCAGAAATTGCAGAGGATAATTTAAGACAGCAGATGATATTGAAAACGTTTAGACATTCAGAAATGCATAAAATATGTGTATAGTTTTGTGTAATATTTTTATCTTTTAATATTTTTGATATCATAAATTTGCACAATTTCTTTTTTAAACTTAAAATAAGTTAAAAAAAGTTTGCAAAAAGAATTTGAAAGCCAGAAGATAACTCACAATTATTGAAATACAGATTTGTCATAAAAAATTTAGTAATTCATAAAATAATGCAAATACAATATAATTTTGCTGTTTAGTAACACATGAATACACAATTTTTCCTGAAAATTAAATTTGTAGTAAAAACTGCATTTCTATGTATGAGTCGGGTTATGAAGTTTGTTGATGGCATTCTCATTTGATCTTTGCATCTTGAGTTTCTTGTATTATGTGGTACTTAAATGCCATAAACTCTTAAAATCATGGATCCTAAGCATAGTGTTCCTAGTGATTCAAAAAGTGCTCCCACGAAAGAGTAAAGTGATGGACTTGAAGGAAAAAGTAGAATTGTTAGATATGCTTTATTCAGGCCAAGCAGCTGTTGCCGTTGTTGGCCACCATTATGGCATTAAAGAGTAGATCTAAAGCATATCCAGAAAAAAGAGGACATCCTTGAGCAGTTGCTGCAACTCACCAACTACTGCAAAGCATTTACATGAAGCAAGAGATCTTCATCTCTCCCATAATAAAAACAATATTCTTGTGGGTATAGAATTTTTATTTTTAAAAAGCCTGCCAGTAGATTCTGGTGTCATATGAGAAAAACTTAAGTACTTTTATGATTTTTCTAAAGGAAAATGAAGTTGAAGTGTTTATTCATATGGATTTTCAGGCCAGCTAAGGATAGTTTGAAAGTTAAAAAAAAAAAAAAAAAAAAAAAAAAAGAAAAAGTTTGGTCTATGCAATGTAAAAGCAACAAGAGGCAGATCAAGAGGCAAATAAGGAGTTTCCTGAAATCCTAAAGAAACTGATTGAAGAAAAATGTTACACACCAGAACACATATTCAAAGCTGGCATACATACATTGGAAAAAATGCCTCACAGGATATATATCAGCTGAGAAAAGAAATCAGCCCCAGGTTTTAAAACCCCAATTCATGGAGTAACCAGTAACCATAAAATAAGAAGAAAAAAAAAGTCAGACTTCTGGTACAAAAGGAGGGCCAAAATATGGATTTCTCAGATTGAGGGGGCACCTTGACCCAACCCCTGTAGTGTACATGAAATAACTGTATTGTGACTACTATCCACTAACTTGTCCTTTGCCTGTAAGTATAGGCTAGCCCGTCATTCCCTGATTTTTCTCTGCCTTTTCTCCATTAAGGCTTTTTCCTTACCATCCCTCACCCAGACTTCAAACACCCTCCTTCCCCCATCCTTCTTTTAGAATATAAGCCCCTCAAGGGCAGGGACTTCTTTTTTGGTTTTGAATCCTCAGTTCCCTTTTTTCATTCATCTCTTTGGGAGCTCTGATGGAAATCTTGTCCTTGAGGCTTGTCTGTCCACCTACCTATCCCCCTTCCTCCTTTAGGGATAGATACTGTAGTTAGGTTGAAGTCCTTTTCTTCCTGAATTGTTCGTTTTCAACTAAAACAAATCAACAAACCAACCAAAAGCATCTTACATGAGATGTTTTGATAGTACTTTCTTCTGCATATTGGTTGATGGGTCTCAAAGAATTATTCAAAGTATTGGAGAGATAGGAAAGGGAGGAAAAATGTATTTTAGCCTCATGGATGAGAATAGGTTTTTAGAAGCCAATGAGATTGATAGAAAAAGGAATAAAAAGGATTAAGACTGTTCAATTCATCTAATCTTGGGGTTTGGGGTGCGATGGGTTTACCAGATGCTAATGAGCCAACTCTAACTGGACTGGGATACTGATCTGCAAATTAACCCTACGGAAGTGTTTTTGGGAGTAGTTTTGGGATTCAACTATAATGTACAAATACACTAGATCTATAGTGTTTAATAGCTCTAATTTATCCTTACTGTACAGGCTAAGAGGAGTGTGATGGCATCCTTTGAGTTTTCTAGTTGGTGTGTCACTTGTTCTGAGCCCTATCATTTAAGGTAATACAGAAAGCTGCTGTGAATTTGAGGAAGCATATGAGGAATCAGAATTGGGAAAAGGGCCTTATCCCAATGAGGAATGCAAATGAGGAAACTGAGTTCCAGAATAGGAAAATGTTGTGACAATGATTGAAACAGCTAAATTAACAACTGGTTACTGACCTTTAATCATCTTTTTTGTTTTATCTGCAGGACTTAACCATTTTCCAGGTCAAAGGGCAGAAGGGAAAGCTGGTGTGTTGGGTAATAGTGCCCTCTGTCTTTATTATATGTGTGTGTAGGCCTTGGTTCAGGTATGATTGTGGTCTTTGTAAATATTTAAAGAAGGGTTTCAATGTGGGTCTTCCATTATTTGGAGGTAACAAGTAGGAAGACCCTATATGACTTAGAATCTGGGGATTTAAGAACCAGATCTTAAGCTTACTTAGCAATGATGTGATAGAAGAATTGAGTTCGATCATTTTTCAATTGTCTGATTATTTTGTAATTCCATTTAGGAATTTTTGGCAGAGCTAGGGGAATAGTTTGCCATTTCCTTCTCCAACTCATTTTATTGGTGAGGAAACAGTCAAACTACGTTAAGTAACTTGCCTGGGGTCACACAGCTAGCAAGTGCCTGAGGCCAGATTTTAACTCTTGGATGAGTCTTCCTGACTGCTGGCCTGATTATCTACTGTTCTTCCTAGCTGTTTACTATGCTGAAAGGCACTGTGTTAAGTGCTGGGGGTAGAAATACAAGCTGGAGGGATGGAAGGATGATACCTGTTTTGAGGTATAATGAAGTGAAGAATAGCTGGCTTGGATCTTTTATCAAAGTGAAGATTCTGGGGAAAATTGACTATTTGGAGAGGTGGTCACAATGTCAGAGGGAAAAGGCAACTGAAACTTAATGACAAAGTGGATGGAGGAGGCAAATATTTATTAAGGGCCTACTATGTACTGGGTACTGATCTATTGAAGTTTTACAAGTATTCAGAAGAGTCTCTGTTTTGTGTTAGTGGACTCTGGTATTCTTGGCAATTTTTCATAGCATCTTAATTGAGAAACTTGAGCAACTTTAGAGGCTACTGAATCCAATTCTCTGATTTTCCATATGAAAAAATTAAAGCACTGAATTAAAGTGACCTTTGGATTAAGGAATTCTAAATCATAGATTTCCTGACTTATAAGTCCAGTACTTGATTCACCAAATCATAAAGGAGCCTAGGTTCTAGATCTAGCCTTCATGTTTTAGACAAATTAGTTTACTTAATTGTGTCTCAGGTATTTAATTTGTAAAATGGAATTGATAATCCCTTCCCCCTCTGATGATATATTCTAAGAACCAGTCTAGCTCTTCAAAATGTAAAAAATAAGTTTTATGTCTACATTAAGTTTTGTGGCTTCCTTAATCCATTTTCATCCTATGGCCTTTCAGTTTTGCCAATTCCATAAATATTTTGAGGCAATTCTCACAAGGTCTTGTTCAGTGCTATGGGGATATGCAAAGAGCAAGAAGACATAGAATATATCCAAGGTAGAAGGGTTATAGAAGTTTAGAGAAGAGAGAGCTTAACTATGGGCTTGATATGGTCAAGGAAGAAACCTTGAGAGTTGAAGTGGGCCTGGGCCATCTAGGATGGTGTGATTCAGAGGCTATGTGTAAGTGTAAGCAAAGGGTCTAAATATTATATAATAATGTAACATATATACAGATATGTGTATATATACATACGCATACATATAAAGAGAAGTGGAAGAACTGAGGGAGGTCAATTTGGCTGGAATTGGTTCAACAGTTGAATATGATTTGAAGGAGTGTCTCTAAAACCAGGAAATAGAAGCCTAGAGAAAGGGGAAAAACTGATCATAGGACAGTAGTTCTGTTTACTTTGTATCAGTTCATATACATTCCTATGTATCTGGATTCACTGGGTGCAGCAATATTTTTTAATCTTAAAATTTAACTTGTTAATGCAATAAATATAGTAAAATGCATCTAGCTAACAGCATTGTAAGATACAATAGTCTTTTATAGCCATGTACCACAATTTGACTTAATATTCCCCATTTTATGAATACTGATTTTGTTTCTAGTTCTTAAGAATTATAAAATGTGTTGCTATTATATGGACGAGGTCTTTTAGGAAAAAAACTCACTTTCTTGGATTATCATTATCTGAGCTAGAGCATATAGACACTTTGTTAGCATCATTCCTTATTGCTTTCTTGAATGGTTAGACCAATTCACTAGCGCTACCAACAGTATGGAGGTATTTTTATGATCTTTCTAACATTTTCTTTTATCTTACTATGAAGTTAAAATATTTGAACTAATAAGAGATGGTGGAAGTGAGGAAGAAAATGCATTCTGGGCAATAGAGACAGCCTATGGGAAGGCACCACTGTAAGGTAAAACACTCAGAAGTTTAATTAATTTGCCTGTATGTATGCAAATGGCTATAGGCAATAATATAAAATAAGTTTAGAAAGATAGATTGAAGCCTAAGCCATGCTGTGTTTGAAAACTTTAAATGTTTCATTTTGTCCTGAAGAGTCACTAAAGAGCTTTTTGAAGAGTGCGACAGGATTAGTCTCTTTCTTCTTCTACCCACTTTGGTACTTTGGTAATTGTTTTCTAATTTTTCTAATTTTATTTTTTCCAATTACATGTAAAAACAATTTTAAACTTTTTTTTTTAAAAAAAATTGAGTTCTAAGTTGTCTCCCTCACTCCTTTCTCCATCTTCACTGAGAAGGCAAGCAATTTAATAAAGGTTTATATAAATATGTATTTATGTATGTATATAGTCATGTTAAAAAAAATCAGCAATGAACAAAATGGAGTAAAAAATATGCATTCAGATTCCAGCATTTTTCATCATTATCCTTTGGAATTATCTTGGATCATTGTATTGCTGAGATAACTAAGTGTAAGCCAGAAAAAGTCTAATCTGCAAGAAATACCCCTAAGGTGTGACTCTGAACCAATAACTGCTTATTAAAGGGACCTGACTTCCTTTAATGAATAGGACCTAAACTCAGACCTTCCCCTTTATCTGAGATGCTCCCTTTCTCTAGGGCCTTATTTTTATTGTGCTTCCTATGGGGCAATACAGGTGAAACAGGTGAAAAATATAAAGTTTGATTAAACCTTACCTTTGGCCTTCCGAGAGAATCTACACAATTCCCATTAAGAATCTCATTAGTTTGACAGACAGATTTGCAAGTAGATCTTAACAAACCTTTCTTGACCGTTTAGAAAGTCCTACAAAAATCTAGGAGCAGACTCTTGGAGTTAGGCTGGTAAATGAATGTCAAAGCATCTGGGGCTGGTAGAAAGTTCCGCCGTAGCCTGTCGACCAGTGTCACTCATTGGCCAAATGTTCATAGCCATCTTCTCATGCAAAAAGGAGATAATGAAGAATAGAGGGTCATTGGAGTGACTGGGAGACTTCCCATGTAATTGAATCACATCTGTCATGCTGGGATTTAGTCCTTTGCTCAGCTGGAGTGACTCTCTAGTAGGCTTCCTATGATCAGATAAATGAACTTATAAAGTGACCTTCTGATTATGCAATATACAGTTTGGGGCCTTTCATGAAAGATTTGAGGCTTTTTAAGAATAAGAATCTGGGGTCCTTTTATAAGAGAGAATCTATCCTATTTGGTTATTCCTGATTAGTTGATTAAATATATAGTGATACGTTTAAGTAATAACTATTTGTATATTGATAATAGGTCTATTAATTGATTGAATAAGACTAAATGTATGTTGATTGGTTGGGTAATTTGATTGATTATATTGAATATAGATATATCAATCTATTTCATAAGTCATTTACAGTTGATCATCATATAATAGTGCTATTATTGTGTACAATGTTCTCCAGGCTCTTCTTAACTTCACTTTGCATCAGTTCATACAAATCTTTCCAGGTTTTTCTGAAAACAGTAGTATTTCACCACTATCATATACTGCAATATGTTCAGTCATTCTTCAATTGATGGGTATTCCCTCAATTTCCAATTCTTTGCCACCACAAAAAGAGTTGCTATAAATATTTTTGTACATATAAGTCTTTTCCTCCCCACCCCCTATTTTTAAAAAATTTCTTTGTGATAGAGATTGAGTTGTGATATTGCTAGGTCAAAGGGTATATACAATTTTATATTTGTTCTTTGAGCATACTTCCAGATAGGCATAATTAGTCTTGTATTTTTGAAAGTTCTGTGAAAGATGGAGAGATAGGTAGAAGACAGATCAGCACAGCAAGAAGAACAATTAGGCAGTTGTTATAGTCCATAGAAGAAGAACCTTTTAGCAGGGTTGGTAACTGATTGGATATGAATGAAGGAGAGGAATGAGTCTTTGAGATATAGATATGGTGAAGGGACTCTAACACAAAAGGAGAAGTTGGGAAGGTTGATAAGAAGAGAGCATAAATCTTTAGGCCTAGGGAATTGACATTTAGAAGATATCTCAACACATTGTTATAAAGATCATTTCTTACAGAACAATAATAAAGAATCCTAGATTTTAATCTTAGTTCTGACACAATGTGAGGTAATCTAAATCTGAAATGACTGAAAATCTTTCAAATATTTCAAATACATTTCAAATTGATTTAATTGTGTATGTATATGGTTTTCCTAAACTAGTGTAGACTGGTTCATTCAATCTTGTCTTTTCATTTTGCTTAATTACTTACTATGTCCTGTAAATCCTCTGTAAGATATTACCATGAACTTGAAGACTTTTTTAGTATGATTTGACCTCCCCCCAACTTCATCATCTTTATCCCTTAGTTTTGCTATCTACATTCTCTCTCTATACATATGATACTAAGATAACCTTATCTCAACTCTCATTTAACTCTATAATTGTTACTGTTAAGAGATCATTTGATAGAAATCATTTCACTGTAGAAAACTGAAATAACTTGCTTACATACAAGCTAGTAATAAAATGGAATGAAAATGAGATTTTACTGGACACTTTCTATGCTCTAGAGATCACTATAAACCTTGGGGATACAAATACAAAAACAAACTCCCTTCCTTTTGGAGTTTTCCTTGTAAGGTGGTAGATAATCTGAGTTTGTTTTCAGAAATCACAAGCAAAATAAGTGGAGTCACTTGATTAACATGCCCATTCCTAGAGGAGTGATTTGATCTATGATTCAGTGGAAGATGAGAGGAGGCTATGGTTTTGTGATCCAGATTGCTGGCTATATGACTTACCAGTCAGAACTTCAGAGCAACACTTGTAGAGCTGGAAGAATCAAGTCCTTTCATGAGAAATGGTAGAGGTCTATTGTTGTTCTTTCTCCAGTTGATGACATTTTACTTTTTTGTCCTAAATGAGTTAAGATAATCTACATTTGGATCTACTTTTCATTGCTTTTTGGGTAAGTTAGAATTGTGATTTTAAAAGAATGCAAATGTAAAAAATCCTTTAAGAATTACAGAATATTTTTTTTCACAATTGAGATCCCTAAGGAGGTTACCTCTTTTTTTTTTTTTTAATTCTTTGAGTTTTCAAATCTTAACATAAAGGTTTCTTTTTTAATCCTGTGATCTTGAGCCATCATCTTCCAAGTAGGAATTAGTATCTTAGAAGGTGGATTGCGTTTGGTTCCCCTTCTAGGCTGGGAGTAAAGAAGGAAAAATAGTTATCTGCAAACTTAATCAATCCACCTGAGCAAGGTCTTTTAAAAAAGACTGATTTAAAATTTTAATTTCTGTCAAGTACAAAGTAAACTAAGTTGTACTGAGGCTGCTGGTAAGCACTTAGGTAAGGGAGAGCAGGGGTTGGAAAGGATAAGGGGATGGGCTCTAATATCTAGCTTACTTCAAAAGAAAGCATCATCAGAGGAGTTCATGTAGAAGCCCAGTATGCATTCCTGACCACAGGTGATGCTATGAGTAACCCAGAAAGTTCCTAAGTGCTGGGGATAGCAAAACAATCATTATGGATGACATAACATGACTTCCCAAAGGAATTTGCTGACCAATGAATAATAGCCTTGATCTGATTTTGGAAGACCAGGGGATAACTTCCACAGGAATTGTTGCTTGAACTGGAACTTGGGCACCTTTTATCCTAACCATAGTTTGCTGCAAGTGAAATCCTGGATAGAATTATAACTATTTCTCTTGCTTCATGTGATGATTTTAAACCTTAGTGGTTGCTCCAATGTGCCATTTTTAGTCAGTGAGTAGGCTGAAACCAGATGATCACAGATGTCTTGGCTCTGGGTAAGTGCTAGGCTACAGATACACAGAGATCAACTGAAACATCCTCCATGACCATGGAAATTGTGGATTTGGATTTTCTTGAGTTTGATTTTTTCTTACCATCTCCAATTGTTCTTTTAGCTCACTTTTTTTGGAATACAGAGCTGGTTGAGTAGAATCACAATAATGTCCTCGGAAATGCTTTCTTTTAAGAAAGACATCCATTATTGATTGGTCCTTAGTTTCTTCCAGGCTAGGATGTTGTTGGGGGTCTGGATTTTATATGGGATAGAGTGTGGCAAAAATTTTGGCCCTTCTTAGAACATAAATGCTGGTAGTCCTATGACTCCCTAGAATGCTCTAGGCCTAAGGCAACTTCTGGGAGCTTCCATCTTCCTCAGACATGTCCTTCAGACCTCCTGCAGTGCCGCTTTTGTGCTTCTGGGGGATTTTGTCTCTGTGTGTGTGTGTGTGTGTGTGTGTATCTTATTGACTGGCCACTTTTCAGGCATTGTTCCCTAGTCTGGGAACAGATTTGCTGCTGTCCCTCAGGATCTGTGGGGTTATTAGAAGCAGCTAGAAGAAATGAGGTTTGATTTTTTTTTTCTCCCCCAATTAAGGGCTTCTTTTCCTTTTGCATCTTTTATTTTAATACTTGTCAACTTCTAAAGCTGTCAAGGAAAAGGATATCAAATGTGTAGTTAGAGGCCCTGCATTCAAATCCTAAATCTAATTAGTTCTGTGAAGTTATATGAATGCCATCTCCTAGCCCTCAGTTTCCATAATCATAATAAAAAAAAAATCTTAAAAGATTGTCTTAAAGCAATCCAATCATCCTGTAAGCTGAGCATTTGGAAGGAAGAATGTCTTCTGTCTGGTTAACCCCAGTGAAGAACTTTTCTTCAGAAACTTCTTTTGAAGTTCTTTGGGGGGAAGAACTGGTTGTTTTGTCCTCTGTATTAAGAGGGAATCACATTTTTGTACAGAAAATTTTCACATAGGAGTTACTGTTTCTGGACAATTTCTTCTGTGGCATTTCCCTTTATGGTCATAATGTTTGTCATATATTTTCAGTTATGCTAATTTTCAATTAACACTTTAAATTGCTTTTTAGAGCTGGAAGGATCTTAAAGATCATTTATCAATTTGTTTTATCCAGCTTGCCTTGAAGACCCCTAGTAAGAGGAGGGTCAATTGTCTCTTGAAGTAGCCCATTTTCTCATTTATTTAAGAAGTTATTTTAATTTATAGAAATTTGGCATGATGCTACTATTTTCTCCCCTTGATCCCAAACAACAGTGACAAAGTTTCTTTTGGGGTGTGTGTGTGTGTGTGTAAATTTACATGTTATAAATGGCTGCTACATGTTATCTTTTCTTAGGAGTACCTGGATTTGTTCTATTTAGACTCAGGGAAGGCAGAACCAATGGAAGGAAATTACGAAAGGAAAATCTTAGGTTTACTCTAATATTCTAAATTGTTAAATAATTTTTCTAATTATTCAAATTATCCCAAAGTGAAAAGAACAGGCTACCACTATTAGAATTTCTCCTTCACTGAAGGTTCTCATTGAAACATTTTTTTTTCCTTTATCCTTTTGCACATTTAACTGAATTATGCCATAATCTCAAGGTTCTTCACTTTTCTTTATGTCCACCCATATATGTCCTTTGCCATGTCTACAACTTAACAGAGAAGTCTAATCATGTCAAGCTCTAGCAAGTCTATAACTTCAATACTTTTGAACACACTATGCCTCAATAGGCGTCTTTTTACATCTTGGGAAACTTGGACCAGGAGAGGTAGTAAGTAGCAAAGCCAGGCCTACAACCAAGATCTCCTAACTCCAAGTCTTTAGGATCTTTTGGATAACTAATAGTCCATGATTTCTAGCTTTGGTTTTTCTTCATACTCTAAGGCTCTGGAGTGACCTTTGGTCCATCTATTTTGGTTTTGCTATCATTATGCACTATCTTAAGTTGCTCAGTTAGCATATCAGGACCCTAATCACAGGACCTCCATCTTTGCTTCTGTGGGACTGATTTGGTGTCAGATCCTTGACTAAGAGGTGGTGAAGGAAGGAACTGGCTTGATTTCATTTTAGCCTTTATAAAAAAGTTTTTATTTCCCTTGTCCCCAAGGAGAGAAACTCCCCATTTTGATCCAGTAGAGGTGGGAGATTAATCTTTGTGGGTTCAGCATAGAATTCGGTGCACTTAATGTGGTGTGATAGTTTAGTCTACTTAATGCATTCATTTGGTTACCATACTTTACCCTAACACTGGATTTATTTAACAAGTACTAGCAGAGTGGTATACTTTATGGATTTACAAATGTATTAGAGTTGACTATAGAATGGGGGAAAGTTCTTTTCAAGACTTTCTGGAGTGCTTGGCTCTTTGTACTGTGTCCTTTGGGTTAGTTACTTAAATTGAGGCTCATATAATATTTATTGTTTCTACCGGTATTTGATCTAGGGAAAGTGGGGAGAGGAAGAAGAAAAGTGAACAATTTAAGCTAAGGTGCTTTGGAAATGGGAATTATTCTTGCTGTTGTCTTCTAGAGGCAGCACTTTATAGTGGACAGGAATCTATATTTAGTAGCTGTGGCCTTGAACAAGTTCTCTGAATCTGCTTGCTTATCTGTTAGGGCATAATAATATTTGCACTGTCTGTTTCATAGGATCATGAACAAAATAATTCATATAAGCCTTAAATATTCTTTAAAAATTTTTAAATAGCATGTAAAATTGTTCAGTGATGAAGAGAGCCATCTACAACCAGAGAGAGGACTGTGGGAACTAAGTGTGGTTTCCACCATAGCATTTTCACTCATTTTATTGTTATTTGCTTGCATTTTATTTTGCTTCTCTTTTTTCTTGTATTGTATGTATACAATAATTGTATAAATATGTATACATATGTTGGACTTAGCATATATTTGTACCATGTTTAATATGTATTGGAGTACTTGCCATCCAGGGGACGGCATGGGGGGGAGGGAGGGAAAAATTGGAACACAGAGTTTTGCAAGTGCTAATGTTGAAGAATTGTCCATGCATGTTTTAAAAAAAATAAAATAGTATGTAAAGATAATTTTCAGTATTCACCCTTGCAAAACTTTGTGTTCTAAATTTTCCCCTCATTTCCCCTTTTTCCCATTCCCAAGACAGAACAATCTGATACAGTTTAAACATGTACAATTCTTCTAAATATGTTTCCACAATTGTTATGCTGCGAAAGAAAAAAATAGTTCAAAAGGGAAAAAATATGCAAACAACAACAAAAACATGAAAATACTGTGTTTTGATCCACATTGAGTCTCCATTGTTCTCTCTGGATATGAATGACACTTTCCATCACAAGTCTATTGGAATTGCCTTGAATCACCTCATTGTTGAAAAGAGCCAAGCACATTAGAGTTGATTATCCCACAATCCTATTGTTATTGTATACAATGATCTCCTGGTTCTACTCATTTCGTTCAGCATCAGTTCATGTAAGTCTTTCCAGGCTTTTCTGAAATCAGCCTGCTCATCATTTCTTATAGAACAATGATATTCTATTATATTCATGTGCCATAACTTATTCATCTATTTCCCAACTAATGTGTATCTATTCAATTTCCATTTCCTTGTCACCACAAAAGAGGGCTGCTACAAACATTTTTGCACATGAGAGTCCTTTTTCCTTTTTTATGATCTTTTTCGGATACAGACCCAATAGAGACACTGCTAGATCAAAAAGTATTCACAGTTTTAAAGCCCTTTGGACAGTTCCAAATTGTTCTCCACAGTCGTTGGATCATTTCACAACTCCACTAAAAATGCATTAGTGTCCCAGTTTTCCCACATCCTCTCCAATATTTATCATTATCTTTTCCTATAATTTTAGCCAATCTGAGAGGTATGAAGTTAAATCTTAAATATTCTAAAAGGAGCTTAATATACTATGAGGAGTTGGTATATTATTGGAATTCATGTTCCTTGTGTTTTCTTTAATCCCTGCTATAAGACTCTTTTTCCTTCTAGATATGTCTCACATTCTTTACACTCCCATCTTCTGACCCTCTTTGGAAGTATGACCCTAGAAGATGCTTGGTTCTACAGGATCTACAGCATTCTCATGACTCTGCTACTACTTCGTGATATTTTTTTATTGCAAAACAGAGACTTTGAATCAGTAGTTGTAAATCTTACATAGCAGAAACAGTGCTTTAATAATCAAAACATCACTGTTCCCTGCTCTGTAGAACGTTATTTCCCTCCCTCCCCTGGATTCCTAGTAAGGACATCCTTAATAACCCCTAGGGCCAGTAGCAAGAATTCTGGACACATCATTCTCTCGGAGCAAAGAACAAAGCATTTCTTTCCCGTTCCTCTTGGCTGCTTCCTTCTGAAGAGATAAAGTGGGCTGCCTCTGGGCAGCAGGTTGCGAGAGTTCTGGATTGTCAGTTTGGAGTCTTGGATGCTATTCTAAGCTACAATCGTACCCAACTGAATTCACCTGGTTTCTTAGAAAATTCATAGACTAACAATCTCTACTTTGATTTGGGATCTTTGACCATTTAAAAGACTATGGAAGGACCAAGAATAACCTTATTAATAGACCAGACAAGTTGTCATCTAGCCTCTATTTCAATGAGGAGTTTCAATGAAGGAGAAATCCTATATTTAGCAAAGTAACATATTCTTTTCACTTTGGATTAAGTTTTAATAATTAGGAATATTGTCATTAAAGTAAACTTAAGATTTTCCTTTTGTAACCTTTACTTGTTAGTTCTGTCTTCTGAGTCTAAGTGGAACAAATCCAGTCTTTCATCTTTGTGGGCCCAGTTGAGAAAAGATAGTGTAGTCCATGTTATTTGCTACGTAGAAAGCTCAGCATGTAAAACTGAGAAAACATATGATAATATACACCTAGAGTTCAGGATTGGGATGACCTGAGGCAAGTTAAGGGTAAGGGATCCACAGGAGTAGAAAATAGCTTATAGATAACTTAGGATCAAGATTGCTAAAAGAAGTTATGTCAGAGTTGGAGTAATTGAGAGAAGTATACTCTGTAAATGTCAGCTATATAAGAATTACAATGTACTTTATATTTTTTCATTTTTTCCTGAATTTGTCATTTTTATGTTTTCAATTAACAAGCATTTTCTTTCTCACATCGCCCCTTAGCCCTGTCCCTTGTTTCATGGGAAAAAACAAAACTAAATCCTTCTAACAGATGGACAGTCACTCTCGCATTGTTTGTTTGTTTGTTTGTTTTTCTCAATTTTTTATTTTCAAAAAAGTGATTTATTCTATAGCTTCATGTGTCATCTCCCTTTTAGGTGAGTAGAGAACATGCCTCATTTTCAATTCCCTGGAATGTGGCTGCTATACATTGCATCAATCAGTATAAGGATTTCAAAATTGTGCATTTATTCATCATTCCATCATTAAAACATTCCTGTAAACCTGAGTATAGGATTATTGATCCTCATTTTATAAATGAGGAAACAGCATTAGAGTTAAATAACTCTTTTTCCCAGGAAGTAATATTTATGTTAGACAATCTGACCTGCCATGGATTTTGAAGCTATATTTTGTTTGCAACAAATAAGGTAATGTTGCGTGAGAAGGACCCAGCGAGAGGTATAGAGTCAGGACTGTGGTTCAGAGATGATTACCCGTTTCTTAGTCACTGAAACTATCTTTTAAAAGATGGAGTACAATTTTGTTATGGCTGTATATTGGATTATATCAGATCAGGACTTTCCCTGAAAAGAGAATTGATGAATTTAATATGAAGAGCTATCAAATTGCTGCAATTTTTAGGGGAGTAGTATAAGGTAAAGCTGGATACCTAATTATTTTGGGGGGGCATGCTTTAAATACTAAAGGAATTTAGATTTGATCTTGTAAACTTTAGGGATCCATGGATTGTACTTATGTAAGATAGGCAGCTTTATTAAAAACTTTTTCTCACAGTGCCCATGGGGTAGGTAATACAATTAGTATTTTTCCCACGTTAAAGATGAAGAAGCAATTTCTTAGTTCAAGAAACAAGAACTATTATTTCAGGGGCCTTCTGAGTTAATGGTGATCAGAGAACTTTGCTTAAAAGGTTTTGCCTTTTATAAATTTTTATAAATGAGAAATTGAGACTCTCCAAGATTGACTGACTGATTCATAATCACATGCTTGGAGTCAAAGTTTTCATTTGAATCTATGTCATTCTGGCTTCAAATTTAGGTTGAACTTAAGCTGACTCTCTAGAAGGCTTCTTGGACTAGTACTACAAATGACCACAAATATGCACTTAGATTGGAGCCACCTATAAAAGCTTGGGAATTGAATGGATTTAACTCAGTAAAACTGCTTCAGATTTTGAGTCCTAATTATTGTAATTCATATTCATTTACTAGAATTTACATAATAGTTAGATTGACTAGATCTTCATCCCTGTGCATAGGAAGGTTAAGGAGGGGTTTAAGCACTAGCCTTTTGAGACATTTCACTTGTGGAATAGATCTGGGTTTCTGTGGCTTAGATGTCATTGAAATGAGAGGCATTACACATCTTCTGACTCTTGGTTTTATTCATTATCAATTGGTTAGACTTCTGGAGGGATGGAAGAGAAGTGGTCAAGGAGTTTGAGAGGTGTTTCTGTTTGTCTTTGCAAAGATAACCTTATTCTTTCTTTTTTCTTTTCTTTTTTTGTGAAGCACTTAGAGTTAAGTGACTTGCCCAGGATGATACAGCTAGCATGTCAAGTGTCTGAAGCTGGATTTGAACTGAGGTCATTCTGACACCTGGCTGGTGTTCTATCCAGATAACTTTATTCCTAACATCATACATCATTGCCACTATTCTTTAACCCTTTTCTCCTCTGCAAACTCCTCAAACTAAATATTACCCTGGTGAATTATCTTGGAGGGATGGAGTTAAGAAGCATTACTAAAGAGTGAGAAGATATTCAAAGTCCTTGTCCCAGTATAGACCCTACATATACCAATAATGATAATAGCTATTATACTGTCTATTGTATGCCGGTGCTGTGTAAAATGTTTTACAAATCTCATCTCATTTTATTCTCCGCTACCCTGCAAGGTAGATACTATTATTATTCCCATTTTACAATTAAGGAAACTGAGGCAAACAGGCTAAGTGCTTTAAAGTTACATAAATGTGTCTGAGATTGGGTCTTCTTAATTCCAGACCTGGCCAGCTGAGTGCCACCTAATTGCCTAATATTTCAGTTGTAGATCACAAAAAAAGAAGAGAATCTTATAATTGGAAAGAGATCTCAGGCCATGTGGTTTAATCTGTATCTGAATCAGAATTCTTCCCTTCTACAGTACAGCTTGCTGTCTACAAAGGCCAACCCATTTTAGTGGTTTCAGTTGCTCTTTTTTTTTTTTCCTGAGGCTGGGGTTAAGTGACTTGCCCAGGGTCACACAGCCAGGAAGTGTTAAGTGTCTGAGAGCAGATTTGAACTCTGGTCATCCTGAATTCAGGGCCGGTGCTCTATCCACTGCGCCACCTAGCTGCCCCCCCCAGGTGCTCTTTTAAGTTACTTTCCAGCTTAAATTATAAAGTATTATAGTGTAGCTTGGTGGGAAGGATTGGGCCTGGGAGACTGCTGCGAATGATCTTGGCTAAGTCTGTTCTCCTTTGTAATCTGCTGAGATGATTCAGTGAGAGCCCATTTTACAGATAAGGAAACCCAGGAATCTTAGTGCTTGTATCCAGTGATTAGTAAGTTTCATTGCATTCTTATTTTTGTAAAAGATGTTTGAAAAATATAGTTCTCTTTCAGAGAAAGTACACTATCAGAATGTTTAAGGAAAGCAAGATAGGTGATATCCCCAGTAAAAAGTAAATTAACCTTGTCAGCTATCAGGTTAGATTTCTTGATTCCCTGTCCTCAAGGCAATCTTACTAATTGCCTGAAGGCTTTCAAAAATCCTTTCAAATTATTTATAAAAATGCTTAGAATTGTGGCAGCTAGGTTGCCAGTGGATAGAGCATCAGCCTTGAAGTCAGGAGGACTGAGTTCAAATCTGGCCTCAGACACTTAACACTTCCTGGCTGTGTAACCCTGGGCAAGTCACTTAACCCCAATTGCTTCAGCAAAAAACACAAAAACAAAAAAATGCTTAGAGCTGTGTCTTGCATAGTTGACAGTTAATAGATGCTTGCTCCTTCTTCCTGGTTCCCTCTCCATCTTTCTGTTATGGGAAACATGTAGGCATCAAACTTGTGAGGGCCAGATTGTTGGCAGGTATAATCTTTATTCTGGGATGCCCAGAGACAGACAGATAGGTTGAAAAGAGTAGCAGATTTAGCAGTCTGGAGACCTGGATTCCAGTCTTGCTTCTGCCTGCTATTACCTGTGTGAACAGACATTTAGGGTAAGGAAATGTAGTTGAAGATTGGAGGCCTGAGGTTAGCTGTTGAAGAATGTAAGATGTTATTTATTGCAGAGTGGTGGTTAATCATTGTCAGGCTTCAGAGGAGTTGGGACAACCTGGGCCCCTGGTGTGAGGAATTAGATTGCTTCATGGTGGAGGATTTTGAGTGTGGTTTGATGGGGACACAGTTTTAGTCACCTTTAAAAAGGTACATCAAGGATCAGGCCTTCTGATGTATAACCCAAAGAAAGACATGTGCCCTTGAGGAGATAACCAGAGCTGGGGGAGACCCTTGCTCTTTCCTCCTGAGTATATGGCTGGAGGATGAGGCCTGCCTGGGGGTGTGGAGGGGGATTTGGAGTTTCAGGGCCTGCATTAAGCTGGGGCCAGCAACTACTCTTCACTTTCCCTCCCTCCCTCCTCTCCTTCCCCCCGCCCCTCAGAGGAGGAAAAGGCAAAGTGGCCATGCTTCCTTCCTGTTGTGGACAGAGAATTAAAGCTGAGCATGAAAGGCGCAGCCCTGGACCCAGGAGCTGCTGCTGCCCAGTGCCTGGGATGAGCTGGGTTAGCTGGTTAAATAGCCCAGGGGCCAGACAGGAGGGATCCTGGCATGAAATAAATAACTACTTCCAGCCCAGAAGGTAAGGCAGCTCTGAAATAGCCGAGGAACTGAGGCACCTTGATGAACATAGGAGCTAGTTTGGAATCCTATTTCCAGCTCTTATGTTTTGGTGTGGTTACCTTAAGCAAATCATATTTATTCAGACTTCTCTTTCTTCCATTTATAAAGGTGAAATCCCTTCTAGCTTAAAATTCTACTCATCTCTGACTAGCCTTTTCTCAATCTGTAATTCAGGACCACCTTGGAGAGGCTGTGTGGGTTTGCTGGGTTTCCCTGGGTAAATGGCTTGTTTGGATAAACATGCACAGTAGAGGGAGGCTCTCTAGAGTTGAAGTGGGGAATTGATCATTTAGCAAATGCTTTGCTTGGGAGTGGAGTGGAGTGCTTTGAATCCTACTCAGAAATGTGTTAGCAATGACGTGAAGAAACTTGGTGATAAAAGCAGTAGAAAATATTTAGGACTTGAGTTGAAGATCCAGTTCAAAGTCTGCACATCTGATCCTTGCCAGCTCTAGAATAAACTGATTTTATATATTCACACAGATGTTTTGCTAGATCTAGGGCTGAATCATCTCATTTGTCTTGGTGGAAATAATATGTAAATTTGCTCATTGTTAAATAGACTTCTATGCAAATTTAGCTTAGATGTAAAAAATTACATTCCACATAAAAAAGTTTAAAAAATTATCCAAAGCAGACACTGTACTGTGTGAACAGCGAGAAGTCCACTCTAAGTCAGTTTCCTGTGTCTGCACACAGTAAGTATTACTTGTATTCAATAGCGATCCTTATTTTTTCATCATGCTTATGGCAAATATGCTCTTCAGGGGAAAAGTGAATCATTTTATAAACATAAACCAATAGATTTGGAAATTAAAATGAAAATAATTAGAAAATATAAAGGAAGACTGAAATTGTCATCAGTTGTACATGAACTTAATCTTATGCTATTGACCTTAGTGAAGGACGCTGCCTGGATCAAGGAGTAGTGTTTACGTGAAGTTGTGTTATCTATTGAAACAGAAGATGCTGTCCTAGAGATGGAGAAGAAACTATCAATTATGTGGACAGAAGAATATTCCTTTAAGATTTTTGACAATTTAGAGCTTTTGAAGCCTCTTTAAAGATTTAAAGGTAAAGCACCCTGAAGGAATAATGCTGCTTACAGCAAGCAGTGGTTGGTTTGTTCAGTTTTGAAATAGTGCAGAATTTCATAATGTGTAAGTGTCAGGAGAGGTTTCTAGTGTAGATATTGAAAAAGCAAAGAAGTTCCCAGAATTCCTGCAAAAAATAATAAGTGGAAGTCCCTACTTGTGGTAGCAAATCTTTAATGTCATGGAAACCAGCCTATTTTATCAAAGAATGCCCTTTTGAACCAATATCTCTGTGGAAGAAAAAACTTTGCCAGGGCATAGAACTTTGAAAAATAGTTACTCTTCTGCTTGGAGGGAATGCATTGGGTATCACTCACAAAACCTAGAACGGAAAACCTAGAAAGGAATCAGCAAGACAATACTTCTTGTGCATCTTTCCCTACCCTAAGAATACTGTGTTCTATACGCATTTTGTTATTTGGCTAAATGAAGCGGATGGGCAGGGCCATATTTGCATTATGTGAAAATCTCTTTACTGCAGAGATCTGTATCCACGTCTGTAAAGCAAGAACTGTGTGCACTAGATGTATTCTTGAATTCTAGATGGGAATCTCATCCCAAACCCTGTTAAAAGGGGGCTGGAGAGGAGTAAAAAGACAGATGCATCCACCTGGTGAACTGCCTACAGGCAGCGCTCCGGTATGCCTCCTGCTTTTACTACATAGCGCCCCCTTGTGAAATTGGTGCTAACGCAGCTGAGGCTTTGCTCTCTCCCCACCCCCACCTGGTTAGCTCCTACCCTCCAGGCAGGCAAGGAAAGCGGCTCCCTAACTGAAGCTGGACTTGCTGCTGAGGGGGAAGCCCCTGCTAGGTTGGCTGGCTTAGGCTGAGTCTCCTTTTCGTCCCTTTCTGGAAGGCTGGAAGGGGAGAGCTCATTGGTGAACTGAAGCCCCCTGGGCTCCTGGTATAGAAGCAGGCCAGGGGCTGAGGGCCAAGCCCAGGGAAGGGTGTGGCAGCTCCTTCCCCTGGACAGCGACTCTTACCCGTTGGGAGGATTCCTGAGATCTAGAAGGCCTCACGTTGGCTCTCACCGGTTCATTTTGCAGACGAGGAAACTGAGGCCCAGAAAGGTGAAGTAACTAACTGAACAGTTACCAAGTTGAATTGAAGGAGATGTGACTGAATGTTACTAGTGTCTAACTTCTGGGTTTTAAAGTTTGGGGGATGGAAGTGAGCAGAGCCGGGAGAGAGATGAACAAGAAAGAGCTTTCCTTTAGGTCAGCCTGGATAGCCACAAAGAAACAAGTGTTTTCTGTAAGAAAGAAGTACCTAAGGAGTGGCAAGTCAATTAGATAAAGCAGTGGGCCCTTGCCCTGGGGGTCTTGGTATCTGGACTTTGGGTAAAATCTATCCTGTTTTTTTGTTTTTTTTTCTCAAATACTTGTAAAGATAGTTTTCGATATTCCTTTCTGTAAAATTTTGTGTTCTAAATTTTTCTCTGTCCATTACCTCCCTCCTTCCCAAGAGAGCAAGCCATCTGATATTGGTTAAATATGTGCAAATCTTTTTTTTTTTTTTGTATTTTATTTTTATAATTTGTACTTTTTTTGGTAATAGCTTTTTATTTTCAAAATACATGGAAAGATAGTTTTCAACATTTGCGTTGCAAAACCTTTTGTTCGAAATTTTTCTCCCTCCTTCCCTTTTCCTCTCTCCCCTAGACAGCAGATTATCCAATATAGGTTAAACATGTGCAGTTCTTCTAAACACGTTTCCAATTTACCATGCTGTACAAGAAAAATAAGATCAAAAAGGAAAAAAATGAGAAAGGAAACAAAATACAAGCAAACAACAGCAAAAAGAGTGAAAAATACTATGTTGTATATTCAGTCCCCATAGCCCTCTCTCCAAATGCAGATGGCTCTCCTTTACAAATCTGTTGGAACTGGCCTGAGTCATCTCATTGTTGAAAAGAGCCAAGTCCATCAGAATTGATAATCACATGATCTCGTTGATGATATATACAGTGTTCTCTTCGTCCTGCTCATTTCACTCAGCATCAGTTCATGTAAGTCTTTCTAGGCCTTTCTGAAATCACCCTGTTCATCATTTCTTGTAGAACAATGATATATATATATATATTTTAGAAGCTTTTTTTTTTTTAGAAAACAATATTTTATAACATTCATATACCATAACATATTCGGTCATTCTCTAATTGATGGGCATCCATTCAGTTTCAAGTTTCTTGACACTACAAAAAGGGCTGCCACACACATTTTTGCACATGTGGGTCCTTTTCCCTTTTTTTCTAGACACATTTCCATGTTTATCATGCTTGTACAAATCTTTTTTAAACATTTTCATATTCATCATGTTGTGCATGAAAAGTCAGACCACAAAGGAAAAAAAAAAACATAAGAAAGGAAAAAAAAAATCAAAGGTGAAAAATACTATGCTTCAGTCCATATTCAGGTTCCCCTGTTCTCTCTCTCTCTCTCTCTGACTACAGCTGTATTATAAGGTCATCTTGGGTAAAATTTGGGTAAAAGACGAAGTATTTACAGGGAAGTCAAGAGTGGAGAGAATGCAGATGATTACATTGTGATATTGAAGAAAGGGTTTTCTGGAGTCTGATTTTTTCTTGGAAGGCATAAATGGATGGTGAAGAGGTTTCATTCAAAGAGAATTGCCTCTTATCTGTTCTCTATTTATTATATTTAAACATTCATTAAGCTCCTATGTAATGGTCCCTATGCTGCAAATAGGAGTATGAGAGAAAACCTCTTCTTAGGAGTCTATACCCTAATTGCTCAGAAAGGAAAGACATTAATCATGTAACCTATGCAAGGGAAGGACAAAGGGGGGAGGGCAAGCAAAGATATTTGAGGAGAGATTATATTAAAATGTATTCATTGATATTACCTTAATTTCTGAGTGTATCCCTTTCCCCTTATAACAATGCAGATTTCACAGTGTATGCAGTATGACATATCTAGTCCCTTACCTCTAAAAGAGGGGAAGGGAAGCATTTATTTATTTATTTGTTGACTTGAGAAACCATTACTTTCTGCTTTGATTTGAAAAGTGTTGGTACCAGCTTCCTGAAGTATTGTATTGTGGCCCTAAGAAAGAGAAAGTATTTCCAACAGAAAAAAATAGTTGTGGGTGGGCTTGTGCTCACAGGTTGTCCAGGCATAGCAGTGGGGAGGAAAAAAAAGCAAAGCAAGGGAAAGACATGAAGGAAAATAGACTGGGCAGGCAGCCAGGAGCAGGATTGTAAAGGGCTTTTAATGCTATAAGAAGTTCATTTTTTTTTTTTTTTTGAATACTGTAAGAAGTTCTTTTTTTTTCCTTTCTGACAGTTGTATACCAGGTTCCTTGGACTTTAGGAGATAATTAACAGTAGTAGCTAGAGCTGAAGTTCCATTTTAATATGATTGAGTTTGGAAAATAGGGAACCAGTAGTGTTGTCTATTCATTTGGGATTTGGGAAGGTAAGGGAAAGAAGTCCTTATGAATTACAGAAGGAATGATTGATAGTCGTTAGGCCTTTGACATCTCCTTCCCACTTAAAAATTTTTTTTTTTTCTCTTGAGCACTTTCCTGTTGGTGATTTCCCTGTTCCTTCTTGGAATTTGAATTTTTAGAGCCTGAGTGGGGAAAATTAGTGAGGGAAAAGGAAAATGATAGGCAAAAATCTTAGCCAGTTGGGTCCAAAAAATTGGCAAGGTAGGTCTTCTTCCATGGACAGTGGAGAAAGTGGTTCTTTGGGAGGAGAGAGGGAAGAGAAGAAGGCCTGGAGAATGAGGAGGAGAGCAGAAAAGAGTCAGGGAAGAAGAATTCACTGAAGTGAAGGGTTTGAAACTAAGAGAAAAACTACCTTTGGTGCATTAAATTCAAAGAGACAGAATTTGGGGCCAAGACTGGCATCAGAGGAGGTGAGGAAATATGTGGAACAGGTTTGAATCTTATGGTTGCAAGTAGGATGCAGTTCTGGATCCTATCTACAGAGGCAGGGGTATCATAGTGTTAACTGCTGGAATCAACACTTTGTTTTTCTTCTTTTCTTTACCCCAACAAGGCACTGATTCTTGGATTCCCTGTAGTCTCAATGTTTCCTGGGCATTCTTGATGGTAGGGGTTTCTCTAACCAGTGGAATTGGGTTTGGAGCCTCAGTTAGTTGGTGAAGATATCTTGTGGAACAAGTAGCAATGGTGTATGTAAGGCAAGGTTTTCTGATCATTGAATGATCCCAATCTCTTCATGGATGTTTTTAGGAGTAGAAGTGTGGATCATTGTCTTGTTGAGTTGTATTAGATTACACTTAGACTAATGCTAGGATATGTCTACTATATGTTCTTTCTCTCCACCCCATCCCCCTGCCATTTCTTATAGGGCACAATGAAGGGAGAAACAAGAAGATATAATGGTGAGGAGACCAACAAAGAAGAATTTAGTTTGGTCAATGGCAGTGATGATGACACTCTTTCTCCTCCAGTCCTGGAAGCTGTGGAGAGCCTGGAGATCAAAGGTAATTTTCTTTTTTGTTCTCATGATTTTTGATAAAATTGAAAGGGGATGTGTCCTTGAAGTTCTGAAAGTGAGGACTCTCTTGGGGCCTTCTTATGCTCTCCAAACAAACATGTTTAATTTGTATAAAATGAAGAATCTTGCATGGGCCACTTCAAGATTGGGGAATTCACAGGATGCCATATTTCATGGTGCTTATTGGGGCAGTGCTATTATTAGACCAAACCTGCTTTAAAAAAAAAAAAAAAAAAGGATGAAATCTCAGATTGTGAGTAGAAGTTTTGAGTGAGGAAAGAATCTTTCCGTTGCTCTGTTTATATTCCTTCTGGAGTACTATTTCCTGTCATAAGCATCATCCTGAAAGGATGGACTATGAAAGCTCAATTATGCATCAAAGGAAGTGAGGAATCTTAGTAAATTAGTCTACAGTGTTGAAGCTTCCTTCAGGGGGGGATGGGTGCAGGGTAGGAGAAGAGAACAATGTGTATAACTACTTTAAAAACCTGATGTTTTACATAATCAAGTGAAATTTAAATTAGTAAATATTGGAAAAAAAATAAAACTGGAACTACAAAGAAGGCAAGTGAGGGCCCACAGAGATGAAGAGATTTTTTTAGGTCACACACATACATAGTGAATGGCAGCTCTGAATTAGGATCTTGAGGGGTTATCTTATAGATAAATAATATTTCTACTAAACTATACTGCCTTCATGCTTACATTATAGCTCTCTTACAAACTCTTTAGAGTGGGACCATTTATTTCATTGTTTGTTAATTTCTCTTTATTTATAGAGCCAGTATATGCTTTTCTACCAGCTTTTTTTTTTTTTTTTCCCTTTTCTGAGGCAGTTGAGGTTAAGTGATTTGCCCAAGGTCTATCATAGCCAAGAAGTTTTAAATATCTGTGGCTGGTTCTGAACTCAGGTGATCCTGACTCCAGGGCAGGTGCTCTATTCATTGTGATATCTAGCTGCCCCCATCAGCTTTATTATTCTCATTTTTGCAAATGAGGCAACAGAGGAGATGAAATGAGGAATAGGAACCAATCCCACTGACCTTGTTTTTCTTATTAAGCTTTTTATTTTCAAAATATATGATAGATCATTTTCAACTTTCACCCTTGCAAAACCTTCCACAATTTTTTTCTTTCTTCCCCTCACCTCCTTCCCTAGATGGCAAGTAATATGTTAAACATGTGCAGTTCTTCTATATGTATTTCTACAATTATGTTGCACAAGAAAAATTAGATCAAAAATGACTTTTTTTTTATTGCAGAATGTAACTTTAGAGCACAGGGGAATAGGGATGGAATCAGACCTTTTGGGAAAAGACAAGAGAAATTTGAGTCTGCTAAAAAAAATTCATATGCCATAACTATACCTGCCAAGGTGACTATTTTATTACTTCCACAGGTCGTAGGGTAAGCCGACGGGGACTGTCGAAAAGGGAACTCTCTCATATGATCACCTTCGATGAGGTACCCATCCAATGAGCCCTTTACCCCATTATCCCTTTGCCCTTCTCCTGAGGGGCTCAGGGGCCTGGATCAGGTGCTTTCTTGATAAAGAGGTAGGAGACCTTATTGACTTGTAAAGCTTCAAAGGGAGGCTTCTTTCCCCATTCATTGGGTTTCCAACTATATTGTTGGAGCAAGGAAGATTGTAAGAGGTGATGGATTTTTCTTTCTTACTCTTTTTTTTGCCCTTTACCCACATCCTTCCAGAATGGCATCATCATTATTCTCTAGACTTTAAGAACTTTAAGAAGTAGGTTAATAAGATGTTTTTTCCAGCTAAGGTCCTTACTGCCCAGGAATCTCTCATTGTCTTCCCATCCCCATCACCAAAATTCAGTCTTTCCTCCAATTCCTTTTGATGTATGGTCTATATCATCCCTACCCCTTTTAAAGGGACGTGTCCAGATAGGTAAAGGTATTGGAAATCATGCCTTTAGATATTGGAAAGGACATTAGTAGAGGAGACATTAGACTTCTTTTGATTGTCCTAGAACTAGTAGTAATGGAGAGGCAATTTGAGGCTTCATGACAGTGAGAGCTGTCTAAGCAGGTATGGGCTATCTTAATGTTATTCCCAGCACTGATTCATAAGCCCAAACTGTATAATTCTTGACAAGGATGTTCTAGGAGGCATTCCTGTTCTAGGCATGAGTCAAATGAGATGCCTGTGAAGGCTCTTTCTAACTCTCAAGATTCTGAAACTTAAGGCCCCTAAGGAAGAAGAGAATAATGAGTTTGTGATGTAGGAAAACCTGGTTCATTTACTTCTTTGCTCTGATACTGATTGCATGAGTACTTGAATATACATTGATTTGGGTGGGTGGGAAGGTTGTTCTTCAGTCCCTTATAGAAAAAGATTTTTATGTGGAAGTCTTGCTTACAAATTGGCCTAATGGTTAGTTGAGTCAGGGTTCCATATTTAAAAATTAACATTTTTTCAGTGATGTTTTAGTGACTTTAAAGCACTTGAATTACAATTATTTTTTCAATTGAGCTTTTTCAGAAATAATATGGTGAGGTAGGCATTACTATCACTATTTTATAGATGAGGAAATTGAGACATAGAAGTTATATATGACTACCCTATTATTCCACAGTAAGTGCCCAGTGACAGCGTTTGACCCCCAGGTCTTGCTGATTCCTAAGTCCAGCACATTTTCCATTGGATTTGTTTCACACTAGGGTCTGCTTACATTTGCTGACCTTTCCTGCCTGCTTCCCCATCCAGATTATAATATCTTTTCTCATAGCATCTAGGTTTGGGTATACTAAGGAAATACTAATTTAATTCTTAATCATAATCATTTTAAATCAAAGTTAATTAGGAATATTAGTGGGAAAAGAAGGGCTTTTTTTGGGTCCCATTTATTTAAAAAATGAAAATTTCCAAATTTGTTCTTTGTAAAAGGAGCTGACAGATGACTCAGAAGTATCAGAAATCCCTGTGATGCCAAAGCTGTACAGAGAAACCAAGATTCAGCCTGAAAGTTCAAATGTAAGTCACCCTTAACACATAACAGAGTTATGTGATGCAAAAATTCTTGAGTTGATCAATAAATAACTGGAACATTTTCTAAGGACTTGCCACACCACGTACCTAGATTTGTGGGCACTTAGACACAGCATATGTGAGCTAAAAAATGACAATCAACAATATACAATATTTTTTTGGTTCTACTCATTTCACTCTATATCAGTTCATGTAAGTTTTCCCAGGGTTTTCTGAAATCAGCCTGCTCATCATTTTTTATAGAACAATAATATTCCATTACATTCATATACTATATATGTATTTATTTGCTTAGCCATTCCCTAATTAATGGGATCCACTCACTTTTCAGTTCCTTGCCACTACAAAAAGGGCTGTTACAAACATTTTTGCACATCTCGGCTTTTTCCTTCTTTTGTGATCTCTTTGGGATATAGACCTAGTAGAAACACTGCTGAATCAAAGAGTATGCAGTTTGATAGCCCTTTGGACATAGTTCCAAATTGTTCTCCAAAATGGTTAGATCAGTTCACACCTCCACCAAGAATGCTTTAGTGTCCTGGTTCTTGTGAAATAGTATCTCAGAATTGTCTTAATTTGCATTTCTCTAATCAGTCGTGATTAGAGCATTTTTTCATATGATTAGAAATGGCTTTAATTTCTTCATCTGAAAATTCTCTTTATATCCTTTGACCACTTATCAATTGAAGAATGGCTTGTATTTGAGTCAATTCTCTATGTATTTTAGAAAGGAGGCCTTTATCAGAAATACGCTGTAAAAATTTTTGCCCAGCTTTCTGCTTTTCTTCTAATTTTGACTACATTGGTTTTGTTTGTGCAAAAACTTTTGAGTTTAGTGTAATCAAAACTATCCATTTTGCATTTCATAATGTTCTGTAGTTCTTCTTTGGCTACAGATTCTCTCCTTCTCCACAGATCAGAGAGATAGACAATCCCTTGTTCTCCTATTTTGCTTAAATATCATTCTTTGTGTCTAAATGATGAACCTATTTTGACCTTATCTTGGTATAGGATGTTAGCTGCCTAGTTTCTCCTATATTATTTTCTAGTTTTCCTGGCAATTTTTTTTTGAAATAGCGAGTGCTTATCCCAGAAACTTGAGTCTTTGGATTTATTCAACACTAGTTTATTTTGGTCATTGACTCTCATACTACTTTTTACAAAAAAGTGAGATAGAAAGTCCAAATAATATTGTCTCCATTTTACAGATGAGAGTCTGTGAAAATTAGATGAAGTAACTTGCTCTGAGCCTGATCCTAACAGATAAACCCAGATTGCTTTTTTTTCAATTTCCAACACAAGTTTCTACCACTAGTTATCTATTTATTTGTTTTCCAACCAATTTAGCTTCATTTTACCTATGATTTGAAGAATGAAATTATTTTATTTTTTATTTTTTTGCTGAGGCAAAACTTGGTTTCAAGGTCACATAGTTAGGAAGTGTTAAGTGTCTGAGGCCAGATTTGAACTCAGATTCTCCTGACTTTAGGGCTTATGCTCTATCTACTGTACTACCTAGCTATCCATGGACTCTTCTTTTTAAAAGTGTTTTTTGGAATATACCCTCAGGTTCTTGGAAACCTTGATTGTTTTTTCTTTAGAATAAGGGTTCATGATTTCTTGACTCTTTTTGTAGAGAATACATAAAATTGCTAATATTCTTAAGGTTGTGGATACCAGTCAGCTTGCAAAATTACAGAGTTGTCTACAGTGTGGACCAAAGCCCACAAAGGATTCTTAAGCATTGTGTATTAAGAGCTGATAATCAGCTGGTTTAGATACTGATAACATCTTTTGATAACTCACCACTGAGTCAGTCTTGGTCATTTAAAACTGGAGAATTCAACTTCTTCTGGGAAATAGGACATTTTGTATGGGGGGAGGAAGTTGTTGGGGAAAAGAGAGTTTTCTGTGGAAGGTCAAGTTGTGCTAGTCAAGGATAGGGGGAATCTTTCACAAAACCTACTTAGAGAACATTTTGCTTACGTCACTTTATGAAACGTGGTGAGACTCCTTTTACTTCAATGATAGAATTCTGTTGTCCCTATTTTTTTCCCTGAAGTCTAGCCATGTCCTTTATTGAGACCATGTACATGTGCTCTTTTGGTTCCAGGTCCGGTCTCAAAGTGAGGATAATGCCACTGAGTGGGGAAGACGCAGACCTCCACCACGTCTGGCTTCACGAGCTGAGCCCAGCAAGCCCAGCAGAAAAGAAACTGAAGAAATCAGTTCTGACTTCAAAGAGACTCCTGTGACGAGGGTTTGTTTTCCCAAAGACCACTCACAGTTCTGTCCCTACCTTTATTTGATTTTTAATCTGGAGCCTGGTGAGGGAAAGTTAGATTTATTTTCTTCTTTTGCCATGGTCATTTGGTGCCTTTCTTGCTGTCTTAATGGGTGTGTGAGTTGAGTGTTGGAGATGAGCAAGCACACATATCTCTTTTGATTATGTTGGGTTATAGGGCATTGTTGTGTTGTGTTGTGTTACCTTCCGCCTTCTTCTAGAGAGGAGGATGGTCACTTTCTCATCTTCCTTCTTTGACTTTTCCATCTTCTACCTTTTCATATCTATGAATGTGTTTCACCTGACTTATGGATGGAGTACCATGGGTGGTCAGTTAATCCTGTTGCCTTTGTTGGTTTGTAGGAGCTATTCCCTTTTAAGCTGGAAAGATTGTAAGGTTTGAACCTTGAAAAATAGCCAGATGTATTTGTCTGAGTAGCATCTCTCACAAAAATTTTGTCCTTACCTGTCCATTGCTCTCAATTTAAGCATTTAAGGAGCTTTTTATTTTTCTTCCTCAAGGTTCAGGTTTTTTATATATACCCAAATTTCATTTTTTTAAAAAACTTCTCATCTAACCTTTAGTCAATTGAAGAGTTTTATCTCAACTCTACTCGTGGTTTATTTATTAGAAAAATGGCTTCAAAGTTCTGCAGTTAAGACAGAATTTTAGGAGTTTTCTTCTGTGGGATGTTCTATCAGTGAGTTCACAAATCTTGTCCTTATCCTACAATTGGTTTAAATGCCAATAAGTTGGTATTTATGAGTTTGTGTGTGTTTTACTAATCTGTTTTTTGGAATCTTTTCCCATTGCCTTAACTTTATTTTTGGATCCACCATCTTCATCCTGGCTTTGATTAAGTGACTTGCCCAGGGTCACACAGACAGGAAATCTTAAATGTCTGAGGTCAGATTTGAACTCCAGTCTTCCTGACTTCGGGGCTGGGGCTCTATTTACTCCTAGCTTTGATTTTGACAGTTCTTGCCTCCTTTGATAACTTTTTGATGACATCATTTTTATCAGGCTGTATCTCTTCATTCTACCAATTTGATTTGTCTCATTCTAGAGTAATAGACGTCGACAGTCCACTGGCAACCTGCCCACTGGTATCCAGGCTTCCCTGAGCTCTTGCCTCACTATTGATCTCACTGATGATCTTGGGAGTAACACTACCACCAGGCGTAGTGCTCGAGAAAGACGTCGTCATTCTCTGGGTTCCCCAACGGTGCTTTTAGACAACCATGATGAGATGGAATAC
Organism: Sminthopsis crassicaudata; assembly: GCF_048593235.1. Classification (NCBI taxonomy): domain Eukaryota; kingdom Metazoa; phylum Chordata; class Mammalia; order Dasyuromorphia; family Dasyuridae; genus Sminthopsis; species Sminthopsis crassicaudata. Next base: position 450,982,401 of record NC_133618.1, on the reverse strand, counting down.
CAGGTATGGAAACTTGACATGAAATGGCCACCTCAGTATCACATACATTTAGGAGTGAAGTGTAGACTATTGATCACCAAGTGCAACGCTTCCTTTTAACCTCTAGTGAATCATCAACATTTATTAAATTGCCTATCATATGTCTTTGGCCTTGGGAATACAGACAAAAATCAAAGTGTCCTGAACTCAAAGAAATGGCCTTCTCTGAGGGAGGCAACATGACCACAGTTCTGTGGAATATAAATACAGACTGGATACAAGGTAACCTTGGGAGGAAGACACAGCCAGGGGAAAGCCCCATACAGTGGTGGTGCTTGATTTGAATCACTGGCCAAGCTAAGTACTTGTAAGAGGTGAAAAGGGGGGAATGAATTCTAGGCATGTGATGACAGCTGGAGGGAAAGTCATAGACATGAGAGGGAATACTTGAAATGTAGAGTGGTAGGCCAGATTGTGGTAAGAAGATGAAGGTCCAAAAGGGATTGCCTATAGAGTTGTTAAAAAATCTGGGTCTTCTAATAATTTTCTAAGTCCTAGGTTGCTTTTCTTCTGGAAAGACACATAGTCTTCTTCCTTAATGTAAGACTTCATAATGGAAACAAATGAGTTTTAAAATCAGAATTTGGTCCTGACGCAGGTCATGCTCCTCAGTAGTTGGGCAAATAAATATCTTATCCTTATAAGCACTAAAAATAAGAGTGAACTAGGGCAGGAGTTTCAAAAACTTTACTAGAAATGAATCCCTGTGGCAGATATATTCTATTACAAAATCACAAATTGACATGGATTTTAATAAAAAACATTCCCATTTATTTTAATCTGGGCCTTACTGCACTAAGAGGTTGGCCACATGAACTAGAGGATTTTGAAGTGGCCAGTGGAGTGAAAGGAACTGATCATGGGGTAATCAAATAGATAGATGCTATTGGCTAACTTTGACTTTTCATTGTCTCACTATTCCCTCTGATTTTTTGTAATTGACTTTCAGGATGGAAAAGAGTTTCACATTGGTGAACTTGTCTGGGGGAAAATTAAAGGTTTTTCTTGGTGGCCCGCTATTGTGGTTTCCTGGAAATCTAATACAAAACGCCAGGCCATCCCTGGCATGAGATGGGTACAGTGGTTTGGAGATGGCAAATATTCTGAGGTAAGTCTCTAATCTTGGCAACATCGTGACTTTGATGTCTAGGAGATTCTTGATATCGTTGGATGGACCGGGGGTGAGTTTTAGTTCTGAGTTCAGTTACTTTGAGCATTCTATTTCTCCAGGTCCCCTTTTACAAATGGGGACCAACATCACCCCAATGGATTGTAAGATCCAAAATGAAATGATGTAAATTATTTTGATTTTAAAACATGTTATGTACATTCACCTTATTAATAGTCTGTATGATGAGGTGGTCAAACGTAATGTGACAGTGGTTTTTAAAGATGTCATAAGGATGACCTCCTGCCCTTTTTCCTTGCCTCCCTTCCCTCCTCCCCCTTACCTTTCCCATGGTGGAATAGTAAAAGCATTTAGTAATTTCTGTTCACTCACCCAAGCCAACTGCTAGGTACAAAAATTTAAGAGAATAATTCCTGCCTTCAATGAGCTTTCAAAGTTCTAACAAAGGGAGATAAGGTATAAACGAGAGTAATGGCCTGAAAGTCATAAGGGATAATGATTGGTGCCATGGAGTATACAATTGACAAAGCCTTTTCCTGAAACACTGAATTAAGCAATAGAACTGGATCAGAGGTCTGTCAGAAGTGCAGGGATGCTTGGAAGATAGAATATCAACATTTTGAGAGAATTTCCTTATCAAAACTCCAAGAACAATAAAGTAATAATTAGTCATGCTAGCAGTTACATGGGCCACCAGAGGGCGCTCTAGGTCAAAGAATTGGGACCATGGTTAGATTCTAGAATTTATTTCCTTATTCAAAGTGAAATTGCTTGTTTTTTCTTGTTAAAGAGCAAGATTGAATTTCAATATATGTTTGGGTATGGGAATACAGACATTTTGGTTCAATTAGATATCTAGATTCCCTAATAATAATGTCCCATATTAGGGACAGGTACACATTTTACTTGTAAAATGTGAAAAAAGGGTGGCCAAGATATCTCCCAACTCTAAATCTAAATAAATAGGCATTTATACACATAGTCATATGACTTTATATGGACATGTTGAAGAAAGAAACATTGAGTTTTAGGCACCAGTCTGCCAAGAACAAATTTTATTAAGCTAACATTAAGAACATTTAAATTTGGGCATTGCTTGCTCAGGGGGAGATGTTCCCTCATATCCTTGTTAATATCTCAAGCACAGATGAATTGAACTTAAATTTATAGAAATCTGGAATGAGGAAAAGGGCACAATAAGACAGTCACTTAATCTTCCTGGACCCTTCCCCTTTAGGATTAATTATTTTTTGTGATCAGTCTATTTCCTCAGATTATTTTCCATTGAATATCTTCAGGTGAGTTAAAAAGAAAGTTTTTTAATATGCTCATGTTGGCTTGGATCCATACGAAGCAAATATGAATTGCTCCATGAAAGTTGTAGTTTAAGAATAATTTGCAGCAAACTAGATGTAAGTGGAGATTCCGGAGATGGAAATTGTCCAAATTATGATATCCAGCTAAGTTAAAGAAGATTCAAGTCTTTGCTCACTCAACCTCCTGTGTACTCCATAGTCATTCCATTGTTGGGATCATCCAAATGGAGCAGATCCTGGAGGTGTGGGGATTTACTCTTTTCAGGAATTAACCAGAATTGGTCTCAGTATAATTGGTGTCTTACTCTCTGCTCACGCACTTATGGTGCTGCCAACTCTTCCTTCTCCCTACTTAAGGTGAGAACAGGGGTTGACATTATTTGAAAAATGCTGGAGATAAAAAGATGTTTTCTCAGTGTTTGGGGCATAACTTTCATTCACCCAATAGCCATGTGTTGGAGTCTGAAATAATCTCTAAATGGTCTTAAATATACTCAAATTCAGGAGCACCTGAAATCTTAGTTCAAAATCATAGATGATAGAGGTTATTACCTTATTTATAGATGCCTTCTCTTTCAGGGAGGCAAATTTGTATGTGCTAAGGAGAAAGCCCAAGGTTTTTTAGTGTTTCTGTATGCTACACATATATCTATAACGCAACTTTTTTTTTTTTTTTTTTTTTTTTTTTAGGTCCCTTCAGACAAATTAGTGAGTCTTGCACTATTTAGCCAACACTTTAACTTACCAACGTTTAACAAGCTGGTATCTTACAGGAAGGCTTTATTTCAAGCCCTAGAGGTAATTGTGGGAGGGTGTCATTGGATGGCTAAATACATAGAGACATTTGATTGCATCCAGTTAGAAAAATTTAATTCACCTCCTCTGAGATAAATACTGAGTTTGTAATTGGGGAAGTTTTGGGGAAGGTGGAAGATTATGAGCTTTTCTTGATATTGAGTAAGAAGAACAAAAAGGAAATTTAGGGAAATTTATCTTAGAAAAATCAAACATTTTACTCTCTCTAATAAAACAGTCACTTAATCTTCCTGGACCCTTCCCCTTCAGGATTAATTATTCCTTGTGATCAATCTATTTCCTCAGATTATCTTTCACTGAATATTTTTAGGTGAGTTAAAAAGACAGTTTTTAATATGCCCATGTTGGCTTGAATCCATAGGAAGGAAATATGAATTGCCTCATGAAAGTTGTAGTTTAAGAATAATTTGCAACAAACTAGATATATAGGCAATCAACATGGAATTCAGAACTGGGAGATTTTCAGTAGGGAGAACTGACTTGTACAAAGATAATAAGTAGCAAGATTACTCTAAAGTTGTTAGTTATTTTCATTGGACCATAGTGGGGCTAAGGAATCTCAAGGTTCTTTCCACTTATCCTGGCTGCCTCTGACTTCATGCTGTTATTGAAGCTTAACGTCTGGCATCAAGGGAACTCAAAGCATCATTGCCTTGACTGTTAGGGTACATTCATGGAATGTTAGAATTAGGAGGGATGTTAGACCACACATGGAAAGCACCTTAGGAAAGAACTTGTCTCATAATAATCTTAGGCTTTTGGTGTTATGTATCCCCATTTATGAGTTAGTAAACTAATTATCCCTGATATTAAGGGACTTAAAATATTCACTAATTAGTTTTTTTAAGCTAGTAAACGTGGGTATCTCTCTCTCTATCCTGTTTTCTAAGTTCATGTTGCCAATACTTCCACCCCAAGGACCTTAGGACACAAAAGACAAGACCATAGATGGAAGGGAATGTTATCCAGTCTCCCTATGTAATTGGTGATGTGACTTGTACAAGGTCAATTTCTATTATATCTAACTTTATTCAGGATGATATTAGGCCTGCCTTTTTTTTTTTTTTTTTTTTTTTTTTTTTTTTTTTTAATAAAGCTTCTTCTCAGAACAGTAGGGCCTTGACCCATCTCAAATTCCTCATTTCTGACTGATGCTTGTGAAGGAAAAAACTCAGCGTGAGGCTTGACATCTGTCACTATTCTCAATATCCCAACTTATTTTCCCCTGGTTGGCACTGTTAACCAGCCCCACCCCCTTGTGGAATCCTCAGCCTTACATGGTTTTTTTCCCCTTTGCCCAACAACCTCCTCTCACTCCCCACATACCATCCTAGCAGCTGTCCTTGCAAGACACTCCTATGAATGAAGTCAGTGTTCTTATCAGAGTGTGGGGTAAGAACTTGATTCTAAGTTGAGGCATACCAACAAGTGCTGTGATTCAAGGCAGCATCCATTGTGGAAAGTATTATGAGAATAGTGTAGGAAAGATACACAGAGCATCTGCTTGAACACTTTCCAATGACTAAGAACTTAATTCAAATTTGAGATAGATCTGTTAGGAAGGTTTCCTTTACATTGATTGAGCCATTATTTGCTTCTCTGCAAGTTCTCTACTTCAGGAACCAAGTAGAACAAGTTTAAGTCTTCCAAATTTTACATTGTAATTAGTCATGTCTTATTTCTGTCCGCAAACCCTTTTCTCCACCCCATCTTTACTCCCTGCTCAATGACTAATCTTATGCAGATAAAACTTCATCTGTTCTTGTAGAACCATGACTAAGATGTAATTTGTTTTCCTGGATACAGTCTATATCTTGTTAACTTCCCTCCTCAAATGTCCCTGGAACTCAAATAAATGAATGGTCTAATCAAGTCTCACTCTTTCTTGACATAAAATCTGTTTGTAAACCTTGAGATTACCACAACTTTGGGTATCCTACTATCCTAGGGTTGAATCATGGAATTCACATTAGAGTTCCCTTTCATTTCCTCCCCCCCCCAAAAAAAAATCCAAAGTTTTTGTGATTATGTTTTGATAAATTACCACTAATCTTTCAGAGAGCCATCTTTATAACAAAGAATGTTTTTTAAGAAAAAACTAAGACATAAAAAAAATTGAAATTATATTCAGTGTTTCACATCCATAGCGCTGACATCTATGAAAAGCTGTGGAATTGGAGGGGGGTTGTCTTTTCATTTCTTCTTCTTCTTTGATCATTTTTCAAACAACTTTAAAAAGATAATATTTCATTCACCCTCATATATGTAAAAATTTTGACATTTAAAAAAATTTTGAGTTCCAAATTCCAAATTCTTGTTTCCCTCTCTTATCTCACTGAGAAAGCAAGAAATTTGATATAAGCCATACATGTTCATTCATGCAAAACATAGAAAAAGGACACTTGGATCTTCATTTAGACTTTATCAGTTCTTTGAAAATAATCAACATTTTCATCATAAGTCAGAATTGCCTTGGAATATTGTATTCTGAGAATAGATAAGACATTAACAGCAACATACACTTTTGATTGAAATGATACATGAAGTTTGTGAAGTAATTGGATGAACCATCCTTTTTTGACCCAAGTATTAATTTTTAAAAATTTTGCCTTGTAGATGGCCAAGGGCCGGGCTGGTAAGACTTTTCCAGCCATTCCTGGTGCTTCCTGGGATGAAAAACTCAAGCCCTTGTTAGATTGGGCTCATGGCGGCTTCCAGCCAATGGGAGAAGAAGGACTTAAACCAAAACAGAAATCGGATGGATCTATCATACCAGGTAGGAACTGTGGCTTAGGCCATGGTGATCTCTGGTATTTGCAATGGAATTATGTGATTAGATAGAATTTCTTAAGAGTTGTGGAGAAGCCAAAGAATTGTGTTTTGTTTGGATTTGTGTGGTTTTATATGATATCAGACTTAAGGAAAAAAATACCTGGTATAGAATACCATTAGCAAATTGGGGAAAATGTTGTTTGCTTTAACCAAATCTACTATGATGCACACCAGACATAGAGGGACCTTCTTCCCTTTCTTTTCTTCAGGCTTTTCATCTAGTAACCAGAAAATGTGTTTTTAAAAAAGTATTTAAAAAACAAAAAAATAAAACTATGGCTGTCTGAGAACAATCTGGCAAAAGGATTGTTAGGGAAGACTCATGGAAGCAGATAGTATTATCACAACCAGCAACTTACTGGAACTGGATAGCTACAATTTACCAGTTTTTGCTATTTACTCATGGGATTAATCTTTGACTCTTTGTCACAGCTGAAGGAGGTTAGATGGTTGTGCTAAAATCCCAATGGAAAATTTAGAGAAAAATTATTATAAGACTCCCATTTTTGCAAAAAAAAAATGTCAATATGGTCTATGTTTCAGTCAGTTTCACCAATTTTTAAAAAAAAATTTATATTAATAGTTTTTATTTACCATATATATGTATGGGTAATTTTACAATATTGACAATTGCCAAACTTTTTGTTCTAATTTTTCCCCCCCTTCCCTGCCCACCAGATGGCAGGTTGACTAATACATATTAAATATGTTAGAGTATAAATTGGGAATTCTATGTAGTGGTTCATAATCATTTCCCAGAGTTCTTTTTCTGGGTGTAGCTGGTTCAGTTCATTACTGCTCTATTGGAACTGATTTGGTTCCTCTCATTGTTGAAAATGGCCACATCCATCAGAATTTCAGTTTTTTTTCTTTTCCTTAGTATTTACACATAGTTAGGCTCAGAAATATGTTTGCCACATTTTATTTTACTTGAGACTGAGTTAGCTTGAGTTGTCCAGATCATATTTCTTAAAGGGAAGAAACAGTTATGTTCATATGTACCTGAGAATATTTCTAAGAAGTAGTAGGTACAAGTGTGTTATCCTCAATTGACTTGGGAACCACTTCATGTCTTTAGGAATATTGGAAACTAACCAATTAAATTTGGCCCAGCTTCCATTCCAGCCCATGCTCTGAGGTTAAATGAGTTATCTTTTGTAGAGCCCAAACAGAGGAGAAGGACATTAGAGGAAGTCACTGTTCAAGATAGCATACCTCCTTCCAAACGCCTGAGGACCAACTGTTTGAATAACAACAAAGAGAGAATAGAGGAAGAGCAAAGTCGAGGTGATTGTTATTGGCATTCAGCTTCTGGGTTGAAATCGTTTTGGGGTAGTGGAAACTTAGCTTTTCCCTCTATGGATATCTGTCTTCTCTCTGGGTGGATGGGCTGTTACTACCTACTACTTATGTAAATTTACTTTCTTTTCAAAAATAGAACTATAAGTTGGGTCACAAAAGCTTGTAAAATATTAACCAAACCATTTTTATCCTTCCTGCCCAAAATTCTTCTTTTTAGAAAAAATGGTTTCTGACATCATAAACAACAAAAGCAACCCTGAAGGTATGTTGTCTTCATTATATGCTTGTAGGCTTTCCTAACTTGAAATTGTCCAGATTTGATTTCTTGCAGAATTTTGTGTGTGTGTTAACAAGTAATTTTTACCGTTATGTATTGATAAGTGTGCTAAGATTTTGTATTATCTTATTTGATCTTCACAGTAACCATAGGAAATAGGTACTGTTTTTGTCCTATTTTCCAGGTGAGAAATAACTTTCTGACAAGCAGAAGTTATTTGACTCCTGGGTTACACAACTAGGAAATATTAACTATACTACCTAAATGCTTCCAGGCCACATGGTATTAGGTGACTAAAGCAAGGCATAGATGCCTGCTCTGCAAATATTGTGTCTTAGAACCTCTGAATTCATTTGAACAAGTATTCCATTTCTTGTATGAGTTATAGTGGCTGGGCCTATAAAAATCCCAGTGAACTTCTGCCTTTAAAGAGGTTACATTCTCTGATCTGCAATTTATAGGTAACTATGATAGTTCATTTTCAGTGTTCAGGAAGTATAAATTGTGTGATGGGAGTGAGCAGAACTGTTGGGGAGACTCAGCTGTGGGACATTGAACAAATCATTTCATGTTTGAGTCTCGATTTGCTTCTTGTAAAAATATGACCCTGCCATCACTTAGGAGTGAGGCAGGTGATCTTACATCTATGTTACAACTAATAGTGACTGGAAAGTATTAGTTGGTATTGTTTGTCATCAGAGTATTAGAAGTTCAGAGCTACAAGAGGCACAGACTGTTACAATCCAGAGTATTTGCACGTTATATAGTTCAGTCCCTTTATTTGATAGAGGATGGCACAGAAAAGAAGGGATTGTAAGAAAAGAAGAAAAAGTTAATCCTACATCTGGGACTAGAATTCAGATCTCAACTCCTGATCTACATATAATACAGAAGGTCTTTTCCTGGAGATTGACTTAACCTATTCTCCCTGCCTTACTGGATGGTTTAAATATTTGACAGCATCTTATAAATGTAGGTATGGGCTAGGATAAACATGATGTGCTTAGTCTGCCTTGGAGACAGGAATATGTTCCCCTGGTTAGGACAGGTGTGTGGTAAGTAAAGAAAGTTACAGGCATTATTGAGAAATGAGCTTATCAGTATTCATTTTTTGGTCAGGTATTGACTGAGCAGAACAGGGGCAGTGAACCAGGAAATTAATGGAATGAATAGATTATCAGTAATGAACAGAGGAACTGGATAGAAAATGAGGTAATGAGTTTAACCACAAGAAGTGTCATAAATTTCAGGTGACTAGTTCTAGATCAAGAATTGCTGACACCAGACCCAAGCATGAAGTAGTTAGACATTGTCCAAGGAACTGGCTGTGGAGATTAAAAAGTATGAAATTTTAAGTTTGATGATTTGGTAGTCTAAAAGCCTAGAGTGTTAAAGTGGACACAATAACTGTTTTCAATGCCTGACTCTGTTACTAAGAACCTTTGAGAATCAGAGAACTCTCGTAGCAGATTATAGGTTGTCTAGATCAGATTTCTTAAAGGGAAGAAACAGTCATGTTCATATGTACCTGAGAATATTTCTAAGAAGTCGTAGGTACAAGTGTGTTATCCTCAATTGACTTGGGAACCACTTCATGTCAAAAGGGGCTTAGGATGTTAAAGATTTTTTTAAAATTCCATATCTAATCCTAATTTAGTATTCTAGACATAGTTTAGAGCCTCAAAAGATTACATCTTTCTAGCATCTATTTGTAAGTTGCTATTAAAAGGGACTATAGCTGTATTTTCAAGGATGGTAGTTTTGAAATCTTACTATTTCCCTTATCTTTAACAAGATCTTTATCATTAAAGTGGGAAAGTTAATGGGGGCAAAAAGCTGCTTAAGCATTTGGAAACGAAGAAATACTTATCCACAGGTTTGTTTTGCATGAGTGCCATGCCTTATCTCAAGGCACAAATGATTAGTGCCATTCTTTAATAGGAACTACTAGTTTGGTTCTTTAGCCATTTCCCCCTTTCCTACCTATTGAGTTAAACCCACAGAAAGATAAGTTAAAAAAATTATTGGATTCTGTTTTTATAGCATTTAGATATTTCATTTTGTGCATCCATTCCAGTCCATATACTCATCCCTTATGACTTTGTATATAGTATTTTGTAGCCATGCCTCTTCCCGCCTCATCACCTTTGAAAAATAGGAACAGGAGGAGAAAAGACGGTTTTCCTTATTCCTTGATTATTTTAATTTCATAAAATTTTTTTTGCATTTACATTGTTGTCATTGTCTATATTATTTTCCTAACTCTGCTTCCCTCACTTGGCATAAGTTCATATAATTTTGGGTGTATTTTTGTGGTTTTATCTTTTTTATGATTCCTTGGAAGATTACATTTGTTGTAAACTAAAAATTTCCATTTGTGTTCTACTTTTGGTAAGTTGTGCCTGGAATTAATATGTACCAAGCACTGTGGATACAAAGAAAACCTTTATATCCTCAAGGAATTTAGCATCCTAGTAAATAGAAACAGCATGCATCAAGGAGTAGTTCAGAGAGTGTTGCAATGGGAATGGAGTTGGCTTAGGGTGAATCACACAGATGTGGAGTTGTGTGGAGCAGTCAGTTCATAGACCGTGTTGCCAGAATTTGGAAGAAGGGCTAAGCAGGTGGCATGGCCACTGATTAACAGTGAAGCTTGGTCTGGGGCCCACAACATAGAGCAAGCTAGAGTTTGTACTCTATCACTAGACACCTAAGATGTGGGCTCTGAGTGCCAAAGCAAGTGCATTAATTCCTTCTCGACCCCTTTCAGAAGTCTGGAGACTACTAATGTTTGGGGTATCATATCTCTAATTCTTTGATTGAGGAATTTTTGAGTATAGTTTGGGTAGAATGGTTATTATCTTTGTTGATGTATCAACCTTATTTTATCTCCCCTTCCCTTTTTTGTATGTTACAGATAACTGCATAGCCTGTGGAAGAAAAAACCCACCCTCTTTCCACCCTCTCTTTGATGGGGGTCTTTGTCATACATGTAAAGTAAGTCTTATTAAAATACATGGATTTTCTTTCTGATAGTCCAACTACACACTTCTCTTTAGCTTCCTATGTTACTTATTACCTACTAGTTTTATTCCTTAGAAAAGGGTCAAGGTCAGGGGTGGTTCATTTCTTCCCCCAAACCCCTCCCTAAAGCATTAGTGGATTCCATGGGCCTAGACCAACCCTTTTACCCTATGACTAGGTATCCAGTAGGTGGGACTTAGTATTCTGGGACTTGAAGGCAATTCTTCCCAGATGTTTCTATCTTTCCATTTTTTTCTAACCAGGATAGATTTCTAGAGCTGTTCTATATGTACGATGATGATGGCTATCAATCGTATTGTACTGTATGCTGTGAGGGACGGGAACTCTTACTATGTAGCAATTCAAGCTGTTGCCGGTAAGCCATTTTCTTGTGTCTCTCTCTGTGTTCTGGAGAGCAGTCTGCTTTATACTTGACTTTGACTAGATGGTTATGGAGGTATTAGTTTTTTTTCCTCTGAGGCTGAGGTTAAGTGACTTGCCCAGGGTCACACAGCTAGGAAGTATTAAGTGTCTGATACCAGATTTGAACTTGGGTCCTCCTGAATTCAGGGCTAGTGCTCTATCCACTTCGCCACCTAGCTGCCCCCATTCCATTACTCTAATGAAATCACTACTGCATAAGCTTTTTTGTCAATGACACAAAAGTGAATAAATTTTGGAAAGCATTAAGGGTTTACTATTTATAAAGCTTCATGCTAAGCACTGGGTGTACAAACAGAAAAATAAAAAGGCTACCCCTCTTAGAGCTTGCTTTGTAGGAGGAAACAACACATATGGGGGGAGTACTGTGGTCGAGTGATTTGACTAGTCCTGTGACATTCAAAAGGTGTGTTGGCGAGGCAAGATGACACATGACCTTTTAATATATATGTACATTTGCTCCTTGCTCTTCAACTGAGAGCTAGGATGGGGCACAATAGGTATGATTATGTGCAGAGATAAAGGTTACCTTTTACAGTTAAAACATTTTAAATTGCTACTTTATTGCTATTTTGTTAATTTATTTTATTCATTCTGTGTTTTCTTGTTTCTTCCTTCTCTCTGAATGAACATATATGCCAAGTAGTCTCAAGTTTCTCTAAATTCCTCATTTTTGATTCATTAATGTTCTATTACATTAAGATGCTACAATTTATTAAACTAGTTCTCATATGGTTGTCTCAGAAGTTTTTTTTTCCCAGTTTGTGGCTCATTTGAATTTTTTAATGTGACTAGAATCTTTAGTTAATGATAATAAATGGGCAGCCAGGTGGCAAAGTGGATAGAATGCCAGACCTGTAGATAGGAAACTTTGACTACAGATCTATCATCAGATGCCTAGTAGCTGTGTGATTCTAGGCAAGTCTCTCAACCCTGTTTGCCACAGTTTGACAAGAAAAAGGCAAGCCACTCTGGTATCTTTGCCAAAGATGGAATAATAATAACAAAAAAAGTCAATAAATATTTAATAAGCATCTACCACGTGCCAGGCACTGTGCTTAGAAATGGGGATACAAATATGAAAAAAAGAAAAGAGTCCCTGTTTTCAATCCAAAAGAAGAAAAGTGGAGAATGGGGGACAAGAGACGCATAAGTGCCTAGTGTAGTGTAGCCAGGTGAGAAATGGTATTTTCTAAACTCAAATACCTCCTTTAAATAGATGTTTTGGAGTTTGTAGCTCCACCTTTCAAATAGAGGAGTGGAAAGTAGTGCTGAGAAAAAATATTAAGGCTAATGGAATCTTGTAGAATGTTGAAGTTTTCTCATTGCCTTCTTGGGGTAATGGTAGAAAAGTCAGAGAAGTCCCAGAGTGATATAGCCAGTTAAGAAATGTCTTGTTCAGGCAGTTCCAGTAAACTTTGCATCCAGAGAGAGAAAGAACTATGGAGACTGAATGTGGATTGAAACATAGTATTTTTACCTTTTTTTTTTCTTTTGTTTTTTTCTTTCTCATGGTTTTTCTCTTTTCTGATTTTTCTTTCCCAACGTGACTCATGGAAATATGTTAAAAATGAATATACACATATAACCTAAAATCAGATTGTTTGGTAGTATGAGGAGCTAGGAGATAAGAAAAAGGGACGAAAAAAAATTAGAACTCAAAATCTTACAAAAATGAATGCTGAAAACCATCTTTATAAGTAATTGGAAAATACTATTAAAAAATTAAAAAATAAAAGTCTTGTTCAAAGGATTTAAACAGTGAATCATTTTTTTCACATTCATTCTGAATTGTTTTTCAGAAACTAATAGTTGGGATATCAAAATAGATCTTTCATTTTAGGTATTCAGACGTAGAAAAGGCCCTTCTCATCAAATCCCATCTTTGCAAATAATAAGATGAGAGCTAAGATTACAGGGGCACGAAAGAATAGCCTTCAAATGAGGGAGCTTCTGAGACCCAGACCACTGTTTCCCTTATAGTTAAATTACCAGAGATCATTGGATGTTATTTTCTAGTCTTTTTTAAGCATTTCTGATCTCCTAAGTTTTTACTTCTAGCTCTTCTAGCTTTATATGTGACTTCTCTTTTTAGTTCTAGTTAAAACACAACTTATTGTTTAAATGGAATGCTTTTTAAATATGTGCACCTAACTTTTAAATTAGGAAATCATTTTCCTTTTTTACCAGTTGACTTCTTCCTTTTCAGTCAATTGAAGCTCTAAAGTGAGGACTTGACATAAGGGATATCATAGGGGTTTCTGTTTTAGGATTTTGTGGTGGAAATTTAGAGTGGATTTAGAGATAAAGTACAAATTCTCTTCATTGGATAGATAAAGAATTGATGTCATAGAAAGCATCTGAAAATGAATATCTGAAAATGAACTGTCTAGCTCTTTGATTCTAGTGGTAAAAATGGTGAAGACTTGGAACAGTTATAGAAGGGGAAATTGGTTAAGTGAAGATGGACATGGTAGCCTGGCTTAACCTTCTTAGGTGCACAGGGCTTTAAGAGTGCTCGAGCCATTTAGTTGCAATATGTAGGAGCACTTTGGCTAATCCCTTTTTCTCCTTACTCCTGGGCACAGGTGTTTTTGTGTTGAATGCCTTGATGTGCTGGTTGGAGCAGGAACGTCAGTCAGTGCCAAAGCACAAGAGCCTTGGAGCTGTTACATGTGCCAGCCTCAGCGGTGCTATGGGGTCTTACAGCGTCGAAAGGACTGGAGCATTCGCCTTCAGGAATTTTTCACCAATGACATAGCTCAGGAATATGTAAGGCATTTGTAGGGTTTCTCATCTGTGATAAATGAATCTCTCCCCCGCTCCCACCCCACATTTGTCTGGGTCCCAGCTTTGACACTGGAACTTCATGAGCTTTTAAAGGAAGGCTAGGAATTCATATAGCTATTTAAAGAACGGGTATACATGGGAGAAAATAATCTAGTCAACTGAATGTAACTCAATTCCCTTAACATTTTTTTTCTGGAGACATAGTTTCAAAAGATAAAGTGTATTGTGGTTTGTAGAAAGAGAATGGCTACTAATTCTTTATCATAGGATAACTTGAATGTTAAAAGAGACCATAAGGAGATTGCAACCTCTCTATTTATAGAAGAGATCCAGAGGTTAAATGGCTTGCCCAAGGTCATCTAGTAAATAGTATTGGTTTTTCCAACAAGGGTAGAAATTTTATCCCTTTCACTTCTGCTCTGTGTATCTCAATTTCATTCTTTGTTTAGAAAAAAGAAAGTTGAATGTCATGAAAAAATTGGAACTGTTACACATAGATAGTTTGATATCTTAGAGAATGTTATCTAATGTATTCCTCTGCTTGAAGGGTGGATTCTTATGAGATTTTGAAAAAGACTGGTTTCTTATATTGGTTGTACTTTATTGGCCTTTTGTAGTTTTTTTCCTCCAAATTCGCAGATCTAATGTCTCTTCAAGCTTAGACTTCAGGATAGAACCAGGACTGTTGAAAGATTTATATCTGTTAAAGTTTGGACAAAAATAAAAATTTACTTTAAAAATCTCCCCCACATTCCATTCTCAATATCTTTACCAGGACAGTTTTAAGAGTGCAACCTTTATAATGAATCCTTTCCTGACATATTTCACATTTGAAAGATCATTGCATGGTGTTCCACCAAGTGAATTGAGTGCTCCCCATTAATTAGTCTTAGAAACAAGTTGTGTACTATATCAGAATGCAACCCACAGATTGGGAAAAGGAGATAACCAAAAACTCTGGAAAGTAATAGATAGTGCCTATCCTCAAAAAATGTATAGAGAAGCAAAACAATTTTCACATTGCCTTTGGTTAAGAAATATGTCTCAATCTGTACCCTAATCCATTTCTTCTTTGTTTTGATGTGTTTTGTTAAGAATATTCTGGGACTACGGCAAAACAGTGTGAAGGTGTGTGTGTGTGTGTGTGCGTGTGTGTGTGTGCGTGTGTGTGCGTGTGCGTTTGTGTGTCTATTTTATTTTATACATACACACAGACACACAAATATGTAGTTAAGTTACTAGACCAGTTATGTGTCCTTATAAATGGATAGATAGTTAAGTAATTTTTTTGCCAGAGTTCCAGGTAAATAGCTCCTTAAATGGCTAGACCACTTCCATAGCTTCACCAACAATATTTAAATATAAAGGTTGCACTCTTAAAACTGTCCTGGTAAAGATATTGAGAATGGAATGTGGGGGAGATTTTTAAAGTAAATTTAATCTAGTCTCTGGCCACCTGAGAAAAGAGGGGAAAAGCATGGCAAAGTTGATTTATGCTGGTTTTTTCACAGATATTAATTCAGTAAAGTTGGGTATGTGATATCCACTGAACAGGGTTTTTTATGGTGTACAAGGACAAACTGGAAATACAAATTGTTATTGCTCTCCATGGTGAATTGTTAACTACCCATAATGCTATCTGAGTGTTGGTTTCTTTGCTAAGGCTGAGAAATATTAAAAACTGGGAACTTATTATATAAAAAGTAGCTTGTTTCAGTCAGAAAAATATTTCCTAGTAGTTGCTCAGTACCAGTTTCTTAATTATTTTGCCATTGTTTTGTTGGATAGGCAGTTCCAAAACTGTATCCAGCAGTCCCTGCATCGAAGAGACGGCCAATCAGAGTCCTGTCCCTTTTTGATGGTATAGCTACAGGTGAGTCTTCTGAAAATGCTCCTGATCTATTTCCTCCTAAGTCTGGGATGACAATGAGGATGGTAATCTGTCATTTCTCCATTTCTGTGGTAGCAAGGCTCCTCTCTGGTCCTTTTTCACAAACTCATTCTACAATTAGTGAGCATAAGAGAAATGAGAAAAGTGAATAACTTTGAAACTTCCTGTCCATAAAATGGGAAAAAATTTTGAGGTTATTTATGATTTTGTTTTGCAAATCAGAAAAGTTTAATAAAAATGGTCATTTTTGTTCTTAAAGAATTTATATTAGAGAGTCCTTAATAGGCGGGATCTCTTTTAGCTTGCCTGTCAGAATAGGCTTAATGGAGGAGTGGTCACCTAATCTCTAAGGAAGAATAAGAATTTTGACTATATTTATTTAAGAAAATTAAAAAAAAAATTATTAAACATGTACTATTAAACATTACACATTAAACATGTCTAAGGATCTTATCTTGGTAGTTAAAGAATTTTTGTTTATATGTTATTGGATGAAAAATACCTTTTATAGTGATAAATAAATGGAAAAGATAAGAGATTTAAACAGTGGTTGGGGATAGTGTAAAATACTTCAAACTGCAGGGAATGAGATTAAAATGGAATCTGGTAGGTACATAAATTGAATTTTTAAAGAGATGGAGTCTTTCTAGGAATGAGGAAGGACAAATGCAAAGCATGGGAAGAGTTGGAATGCTTGAGGATGTGAATAGATAGGAAATATGCTTCCAAGTTCTAAGTAATGATAGCCTGACCATATCAATTAAGAGGAGATAGAAATAGAGCTCTTGTGTAATTAGTGCACTTGACAAAGACAAGAATTCTGCTGGAAATATGTGTGTGTTTATTTGATACTTCTTCCCCTTTTTGTTCCTCTTTCTCCTTAACCCTACACACCAAAGATTACTTTTGATTTGACCTTGATCTGAACTCTTATTATCCCCTCCATGGAGATGACCTTAGCTCCTGCTATGCTAATGAAACATTTGTTCTGCCAGAACTTCCCAAGCTATGGGTTTAGTATTCCTGGTTTCTGATAGACAGAATACTCTTATATTTCTAGAAGAAGCCTAGATAAATGAAAAAAGGATCAGTACAAAATAATTACTGAACCCAGTAAAATGTATTTGACCTTTTCTACTTTAAAACTGTGCTCTTGGGGTATCTAGGTGGTGCAGTGGATAAAGCACCAACCCTGAAGTCAAGAGCACCTGAATTCAAATCTGGTCTCAGACAATTAACACCTCCTAGCTTTGTGACCCTGGGCAAGTCACTTAACCCCAATTGCCTCAGGAAAAAACAAAACAAAACAACAAAAAACTGCTCCTAGGGAGCCATAAATTTCTCTTATCTTTGAAAATGGGGAAGCATGGGTCATGTATAAGCCTTTCCAATTCTTCCAGTGAGATAATCACTAAACCATGGGTGGAAAAAGTTCACATTTCTTGCACTCTTTATTGACTTTATGGTTTTTAAAGAATTGCTCCTTCTACTTAGTCCACCAATTCCATGTCCAAATAATAGATAATTTCCTGAGTGTGGTAGACTTGGACCAATCATCTAATCATCCTCCTTAATATTGGTTGAAGATAAGCCTCAGGTTGCCACTTGGTGACTTGGCTCATGGTGAAAGTCTTTCCATTCAAAGCATTTGCTTTGCTTGGATTTCTCTGGCTCTGGCTCTCTCTGTCATAATTTTTTTGGGGGGTGTAAGTGATCCCTTTGACATCTTGGCTTCCAGAGGAGGTATCCAACTATATTTGTATTTGTATATGATACTTAACCATCCCTGCCATCATATTATCTCACATAGCTCTAGTTGGTTACCTTGGCCACATGAGAGTATAGATTCAAATCCCTATAGGGACAAGGATAGAAAGTGAGTTCTCATTACTTTCCTCTGCCTTTGACAGGCTATTTAGTGCTAAAAGAATTGGGTATCAAGGTAGACAAGTACATTGCTTCAGAGATCTGTGAAGATTCCATTGCTGTTGGGACAGTCAAGCATGAAGGGAACATCAAATATGTTCATGATGTCAGAAACATCACAAAGCGCCAGGTGAGTACCCTTAAGCTTACCTCAACCTAGTAGAAGGAGGAGGAGGAAGATCTTTTGACTTGATCCTTAACTTAGTTCATATATAAACACATATGATGTAGATATTGACTAGAGTTTTCTTTCTGAAAGGATATGTTTTGGTATATGTGGTATATATGTGTATACCCTACTTGATGGTGGAGAAACTACCTTTTCTAGTGGGACTGGAGAAACTAAAGACTTAAGTTTAAATACATAGAAGCATCTTTTTTATTTTATTTTATTATAGCTTTTTATATACAAAACCTATGCATGGATAATTTTTCAACATTGACCCTTGCAAAAATTTCTGTTTCAACTTTTCCCCTCCTTCCCTCCATCCCCTCCCCTAGATGGCAGATAGTCCCATACATGTTAAATATGTTAAAGTATATGTTAAATACATTATTTGTATACATATTTATACAGTTATCTTGTTGCACAAGAAAGTGGATTTATAAAGAAGGTAAAAACCTGAGAAGAAAGAAAAAATGCAAGTAAACAATAAGAGAATAGTTATGTTGTGGTCCATACTCATTTCCCAGTGTTTTTTCTCTGGGTGTAGCTAGAAACATCTTTAAAAAAAAAATAATAGGGGGCGGCTAGATGGCGCAGTGGATAGAGCACCAGCCTTGAAGTCAGGAGGACCTGAGTTCAAATGTGGCCTCAGACACTTAAGACTTCCTCGCTGTGTGACCCTGGGCAAGTCGCTTAACCCCATCTGCCTCAGTAAAAAAAAAAAATCCAGTATAGATTACACATGTACAATTCTTCTAAACATATTTCCACATTTATCATTCTGGACAAGAAAAATCAAATCAACAATGAAAAACAATGAGAAAGGAAAAAAAACAATCAAGCAAATAGCAACACAAAAAGGTTAAAATACTGTAATGTGCTCTGCGTTCAGTCCTCATAGTACTCTCTCTAGATGCAGATGGCTCTTTCTATCACAAGTCTATTGAAATTGTCTTGAATCACCTTATTATTGAAAAGAGCCAAGTCTATCACAGTTGATTATCATATAATCTTATTGTTGCTGTGTACAGTGTTCTATTCACTTCACTCAGCATCAATTCATGTAAGTCTCTTCAGACCTTTCTAACTCCTCCTGCTGATCATTTCTTATAGAATAATAATATTCCATTACATTCATATACCATAACTTATTCAGCCATTCCCCAACTGATGGGCATCCACTCAGTTTTCAGTTCCTTGCATAGAGTCATCTTTTAATTAAATTTATATGCATCAGTGAAGTGGAAATCTAATATCTCATATGTGACATCTCTTGTATAAGACCCCTTTTCCCCTTTTTCTCTTGACATGGCCATCACTCTAGTCATATTTTTATCTCCTTATGTGTCAGTTACTACTAATGGAGTCTGCCTGCCTGGGAATGTTTCTTCCCATTCCAATTCATTCTCCTTTCAGGTGCTAAAATGGCTTCCCTAAAGTACAGGGCCGATTCATGTCACCACTTCTTCTCTCTTCTCCTGTATTCTTCTCCCTTCCTCCCTTCTCTCCTATTCAATAAATTCCCATGGCTTCCTATTAACTTGGATCTAATGTAAAATCTCTATTTGGTTCTGAAAATCCTTCATACTCTAGCACCCTCTTATCACCACCCTTTTTCCTTTTAGTCTTCGTATAGCTTACTCAATAATGTGTGCATTTCAGCATTTTCTTTGGGTAGTCCCCTGGAATGCTTTCCTTCCTTCTCATTGGCTATTATCTTTAAGTCTCGGCTTAAATTCTACTTTCTAGCAAGAAGCCTTCTCTAACCCCTCTTAATTCCAGAGCTTTCTCTGTTTTAATTATTTCTTATTTATTGTGTATATGGCTTGTTTTGTGAATATTTATTTGCTTTATTTTTCTCCCATTATATTACATGCTTCTTAAGGGCAGGGACTGTCTTTTGTCCCAGTGCTCAGCACAGTGCCTGGCACATAGTAGGCATTTAATTGATATTTATGTATTGGCTGATAGCATTGAGTATCATTTTAGAGGAAAGAACATAATGTCTCTTTTTGAAATGCAACATGGCAGACAAGCCCAGAATGAGTTTATTATTATTGCCTTTTCCCAGTTCCTGGAGTGCATTCTGAAATAGCTGTAGTACATGATTTGTTTGTTTCTCAGATTGATGAATGGGGACCATTCGATTTGCTTATTGGTGGAAGTCCATGCAATGATCTTTCAAATGTAAATCCTGCCAGGAAGGGCTTGTATGGTAAGAACCATTATTTTTGGGTTTTCTGAGGAGTTTGGGAGTTTCCCAAGGTTCTGAGTTTCATGCAGAGAAAATCCAGTGGCTTGGGGATGATTACAAAGGTTTGTCCTTTTGAATCTGTTTTCGCAAAGATACTGAAATTAAAGTTTTATAGGAATCTTTATTTTTAAATAAAATTTTATTGCCCTTAACAGATTTGATATCCATATGTTCCCTAGGTCAGACATTTTTTAAAAAGAAAAATATTTTTGTTGATATCTTTGGTTTCTATTGCTTAAATTTTCTAAATATTCGTTATCATATGGAATGGCTTACATTTTTTTGTGTCATCAAAATTTTCCCCGCTATTCCTCACTTCCAGAGCCACTGGAATATTTTTAAAGAAAGATCAGCATAATTAATTAATCAATATATCAAGAAATATGTGCAATGTACTACCATACCCAGGTATCCATATAAAGAAGTGGAACGGTAGATTCTTATTCTCCATAGTTGTTCTTTTGAATGATTTGTTGTTCTTCCATTTTCCATTATTATGTTTTTCGTAGTGTATATTTGTTTCTTTACTGTGCATATTTAATTTACTCTGCATCACTTTTGTGCTAGCAAAGAATTTGAAAGTAGACTCCTGTTGATTGAAGGGATGGTTAAATAAAATATGGCACCCGAGTTAAAGGTCTAATGCATTAAAAAAACAAACAAACAAACAAACAAAAAAACTTTAAAATTTATGCAATTTTCCATAACTGTGGATCACAAGCTAAATATGCTCCAAGTATATCTTAGATTCCTAAAGAAAAAAAATTGCAACTCCCCCCCCCCAAAAAAAAAACAAACAAGCCTTACAATATTTTTATTGTTTCTTTAGGAAATATAGAATTGAATAAAATCTTGTGGGGTATTGCAAAATGATTGACTCTTATGCTTGTGTAGACATTGCTTCTGTATAGAATATTGCAAGTGAAAGAAATCATGTATTTTGTCTTATTATTTTGTGGGTGAATAAACTGAAAGCCTAGGAAAGTTAGCAAATCAGGGGCAAGCCTGGGTAAAGATTATTCTGCCTTTTTGGCTTTATTTGCTATCTTTCTTACCACAATTTAATTTTTATTTGTCTTGACCAGAGTAGTAGGATAAAGTCCTTGATGTGAAAAAGTGTCAGGAGTCAAAGGGTCTTTTCTTAGCCAGAGGAGGTTAAGAAGATTTACAATCCCTTCTGGTTCTACATTTTATGATTTTCTCTTAAAATATTTCTAAATTAAGGGAAAGAGCCAGCATTAAAAAAAAAAATTTCTACATTGGTATAAAATTACAGGTTTTTAAGAATGAAGGACACGATATTGAGTCTACTATATACAAAAGATTGGTGGGATCTTAAATTGAAAGGGCTGGCATTCAGATACCTCTTCTATCTTGATTTTCCTTTCTTGTCTCTCTTGTATTCACAATAGAGGGCACAGGAAGGCTGTTCTTTGAATTCTACCATTTACTTAATTATACTCGTCCCAAAGAAGGGGATGAACGCCCTTTCTTTTGGATGTTTGAAAATGTGGTGGCCATGAGAGTCAATGACAAGAGGGACATCTCAAGGTTTTTGGAGGTGAGTGATCTCATTACCTAGGGGAAAAAAAGTAGGATGGGATTATGAACTATCTTCATATGTCTGAGATCAGAATAGTGGTACAAGAGATCACATATTTAAAGCACCATAGGTAGATTACTCCCCCAAAAGGATGTTATGTCTAAGTTGTTGGGTTGGTTTTTAATTATTATTCTGAAGTTGTACCAAGGTTGGTTGTTTTCCAGAATGCTAGAATGTACTTTCGTACCTTGAAGAATTTTTTCTTGGAAAATATAAGTTTAAAATCCATCTAAGTCTGACCTGATTTATCTTCCCATAATTTTTCATATGAAATGTTTGTATGTTGTGGGGTGGGACTGGGTAGTGGTGGTGATAAACTATTAACTTTAAGATCTTTTCTGAGATTCTACAACCCTATTCCCTTCCCTCCATGACAGAAAGTCTAAGTCTTAGATGGTTACCTTTTTATTCCCTGGCCACATCCTTTTATCAGCAAACTATAAATCTTTAGAATTCATTAGGACAGTATTGCCCAGGCCTCTTTTCTATGCATTGTTATGATTCCAGGTTGGAGGCCCTGGAGATAACAGCTCTGTACCCACTCCTAAGGTTTTATCTATGTTGATATTTGATTCCTTTGTTTTTTTAAATTTCCTTTGGTCTACAGTGTAACCCAGTAATGATTGATGCCATAAAAGTCTCAGCTGCACATCGAGCTCGCTATTACTGGGGCAACCTGCCTGGAATGAACAGGTAAGTAACCAACCTTCTAGCTTAAGTTTTGTGTATCTACTCACTGGGGCCCTGATAATGGATTTTTTGCTGGAGTCCCTGATTAAAAAATGTTTTGAAGGACAGTAATACACAAATGTATTTTCCTCCATTCCTACCCTTCTATTTTTAGGTGATCTGGGAAGTATTTCACTTCTCCAATAAGATGGGTCAGCTTTAGGCAGGAGTGATATGGGAGAGACTACATCACATCTTTGGTGTGTCTCCTGAGTTTTATGTAAGTGGGAAGAGTGGTTCTTCCTTAACCCCTTTAAGTAAACCAAGAATTTCTTTCCTCTTGGTGGCAGGCTACCTTGCATTTTATTCATTTAATTTACCTGTTTACTAAAAGACTATGTTGGCCCTTAATGATACAACAGAAGAAGTCTTATCATTAGAAAATTTTCTGTAGCATAATGTTCCTGAGATGCATGGGTGGGGGGGAGTTTATATTTTACCCTGATTCTAACAGCCCAGTTTTCCTTATTTTTGAAAAGTCAGAATCCTACCCTAATTTTATTAGTGATTTTGATTGACTGGACTTGGGAGCATAGGGAAAAGCCCTACTTGGTGACTTTAAGCCATGATAGTACACCCTCCAATGAATTGGTAAGGTAGTCTTTTAGGATTTGCATTAGTCTGAGATTTATTCTAATAATCCAGAGATTATAACTTTGACTCTCTTCTTGGATCAATTAGATACAGTTTCAGGGTTGTTTTTGAGAGACTTCTTCACTTTCATATGTAGTTCTATATGGACAGCATAGATAGACTAGAGAAGTGAGTTTACATATGACTTCATCTATTCAAATGTATCTTCAGGCATTTTGGAAAATTTTAGGGGGGAATGGGGAGAGAATTCCTTGCTGAATTATCAGATAAGTATATATTTACCTCAAACTATATCATAGTCTGAGGTGAATAGGGTTCAGAAGTAAGTTAGTCTTTCTTGGCAATCCACAGAACTTTGACCTGCTTATTACCATTAGTGATTATATAAGTTATAATTCTTGGTCTGAGTGGATTATATGAATATGGGAGAGACTCAAAAATCACAATAACTTGAAATTAGATAGGGATAAAGTCTTGCCTGTCCTGTCTTTTTCAAGTACAATGTGGTCCCCTATTAGTATAATATTACTGAATATGAAACATGGTAGTTCTGGGGATCACATAAACTGTGTTGTAGGAAAAAAATGAGCACCTATTAAACTTTGTCACAGTTTTCATCTTTGGATAGTTATATCTGAAGGCTTATTATTTATTGACATTCACCAAAGCAAGTTGTTACTGTGTATGAAGTACTTGACCACAAGGTAAAAAAAGCCATTTCCTTAGTCAGTTTACCTTTTGGTACTAGATTTATTCCCTCTACCTCTAGAAGGCTATACTAAATTTAACAAACACAACATAGAGACATTCTGATTTTTGAGTCTACGGTATGTAAGTCATGAGGAATAGTGCATTTTCAACATATAAGTATGATTTTAGAAGTGAGAATTTGGAAAACTAGAAAATGGTCAAGGTCCCTTTCTGGGTCTTTTTTGGGAATTTTTGAGGAAGAACATTCATAGTATGAAGGTTCATATCACTCCCACAAAAAGGAGGCATGTTAAATAATCTTTATTTTTATTTGGAGATATGTAGTCATTGAGAAGTATATGTGGAGTTCTTTTGTTAGCCTTATAGAAAAAGAGGCCTGCCATGACATATATGTAATGATAGAATTCCTTTTTCTTAGACTTATATTTGTGGTTTCTTGCTGTAAAATCTTGCTTGTAGTAGCAGTCCAGTATAAAGAGTATGTGGTGACAGAACCCTATGTAAATAATGCCTAAATTTTAGGATTGACTCTAATAATATTCAACCAAAGGTTTAAAATTTTCTAGAATTAGTCATTGCAACCTGGATTGATTGGGATTAGGTAACTGGGATTCTGTGTTTCCTGGACATATATGGACATTTGAGGTCATTTTCTATTACCCTGTGAAGTGAATGAGGCCCTGAGTAAGAAGCATGATTTATTTACCGTAATTCAGTTTGAGAACCAAGCTCTCATAAATTGCCCTTCCTTTTATATGTCAAATTATTTCCTATGGTATTAGATCTCTTTCTTTCCTATGTATGCACATTAATAGGATCTTCTCCTGCAATAAAAATTGTGGACAAAATTCCTTTCCTTCTCTGTACCATGAGATAGTAGTGTGATCCCCTTTTATTCCAAATTCTGGATTTTTTTCATTGTACATTCACTCTGAAGTCTGTGTTAGCTCAGAATCTTAGAACTGTAGTCAGGGAGCTTTTTTCTATTTCAGTATGTTCTCCCTAACCAAATGATCATGAAATCTCCTCTTGAAGAAGACCTCCAGATTAGGAGAATTTCAGTGAGGCTGAGGGTCTCTTGTTTAAATCTGGATAGCTCTAATATTCATTTTTTTGTCCCATACTGCAGCTCTTCTATTTAGCCTTTTAAATTTTTGAATGAAATCATCAGTTTTGTGTGGTATCCCACTCTTCCCTCTCTCCCAGAGTCCATTCTCCAGTCCTAATAACTTGAATCACTCTCCTTGTCCCTTTTCCCCCACCCATGCCTCTTCTAAGAACTTGTAGTATGTTCTCATCTTCTTTTAGAGCTTTTAGAGCCTTCTATTGATGTAGCTTTGGAGCTGCCTTATCAAGTTGTGTCATTGTTTGCTAGTCTTAACAGTAGATGAGACTATAAAGGAATCACTGGCTTAGAAGGCAGCTGGAAGCAGAGTAGATTTATTTGTGGACTGTAGAACATAATGAGTTTTGGCTGTTCCCAGGCCGGTGATAGCATCAAAGACCGATAAACTCGAGCTTCAGGACTGCCTGGAGTACAATAGGATAGCGAAGGTAAGCTTGTTCTGAAACATTATCCTCTTCATTATGAATGCCTGTGTGCCCTTTTACTAGAATCTAAAGGATTTGATGTTTTAGGGTCCTTTCCCTTAGGAAAGGGATAGCCCTTCGGACTCCTAGTGAGGAGATCCTTGTCTTTTTCCCCAGTGCTCTATCTGTTTTGTCTATGTCCTCTAGAGGTCTGGCCAGACTTATAAGGCATATTTCTTATGAACTCCCCCTTTTTTGGCCTCCAGCTGAAGGATTTCTAGAGCCTAACAACTTCTGCTTTTGAATTGTCACATGTAGCCTTCTTGATGACCAGAAACCCTGAGCTGCTTTTTCTTTCTCTTCTGTCTGAGAAGATAAAGGAAATGGCTTAGCATAGCCTTGGGGGTTGGCTGCCTCAGTAAATTGGGTCTGTTTAGAATTCTATTGATTGTGACTGACTTGCCTGGCTTACATCCTCTTTTCTCCCTGACCTTGAGTTGTACATAAAATGCTTTTGTCCTTTCCTCGCTGTTACTCAAATCAAAACTATGTCTTCCACTTGGATATCAGTCATTCTTTCACCCACTTAGTGACCCAGTAGTTTTCTTTGTTCTTTACCTGATGTTTTTGTTCCCCAGTTAAAGAAAGTACAGACAATAACTACTAAGTCGAACTCGATCAAACAGGGGAAAAATCAGCAATTCCCTGTTATCATGAATGGCAAAGAAGATATATTATGGTGCACAGAGCTAGAAAGGTGAGCAGACTTGGGGTTGAAGGCCCAGAGAGAAAACAGAGAAGGTGGGTTGGAGTGGGATCAAGTACAGGCAAAATTATAGAATTGGTGATTTTCTAACTTACCCACACATTTGTGACTGTCAGTTGTGTTGCTTAACACAATGGTTTTAAGAAAATTCAGCAACTTGACATTTCTTGTGTATCTGTTTCTGGACTTCCCTTCTGTCTCTTCCCTATTCCTATTTTATTAATTTTTTTCCCCTGTGACTTTGCTTGATTCTGGAGATATGGGCCTCTGGATTGGGGAGTTTGACCTATTTGGGAAGACAAGGCATCTATGCACATATCACATGTTTAATTAGCTCACTACTTCCTAGAAGCTGGGGTGACAAGAAAGGCCTCATGTAAGACAGCAGGTAGACTTTGAAGGTTTTAAAGGATGAGGTAGAAATGTTGCAATAGTCAAGGTATAATAATGTCTAATTTTGTTTGAAGTATATAAAGGGAGGATAGACTATGAGATAATGTTTAGTCCTGTTCGGTATTTGATTTCGTGAAAGATACGATCAATCTGTTCGAATAGTTTGTTAATTTCCCATTTGGAAGAGACCAAACACAGATTTCCGAGATAAAAGAAATTTTGTGTCTTTGTTGATCTTCTTAATAACCATTCACGATGTGTTTCTCAAAAGGAAAGATGGAATTGGGTACCAACAATGTTTTCACTTTTCATTAGGGGATTAAAGTGAGGCAAATCTCTAGGCTTTTAGATTATATGTCAGGCTTGGATCTGGCTCAGAAGATTATGTGATCTCTCCTTCCCATCTGATATTGTGACCTTAAAGAAGTGTTTTTTCCAAATTACATTATTTTATAGTTGAAGATTATACCTTCAAAGGGCAAATAATTTGCTTATTGTTATAGGAAAAAAGTTTTTTTTTATCTCCAAATTCTCCTACCTTATTTTTTATCCTCCTATTGAGAAAGCTAGAAAAATAAAAACTATTACAAATATACATAGTCAAGCAAAACATTCCTCATTGACTATGTCTTAAAAAAAAAAAAAAAGCTGTAATCTTTACTGAGTCCACTTCTCTATCTCTATCTGGAGGTGGGTGGTGTTTTTCATCATACAACACAAATTTCACAAATGGAGTTCAAATACCCTGACTCCATGTGCTATTCTTATCTTGTCATTAAAGAGCTACATCACAAGTTGACCTTAGGTTTTCCTAGCTATATAACTTAATGGATGCTATGGTGTGTAACTGGTGAGGTGAGTAAGTGACATAGTACATAGAACATGGACTTGAAGTCAGGAAGAACTGAGTTGAAATCCAGCCTCAGATCTTGATTAGTTGTGTGACTCTGGGCAAGTCACTTAATTTCAGCTTCCTTATCTGTAAAATGGAGATAATAATAGAACCTACATTCCCAAGGTTGTTATGAGGATTAAATGAGATAATAACTAAAGCACACAGTATAGTGCTTTGCTAGTTATTAGCTATTATTGGTATATGGTAATGTGGCTAGAGGTGTCGTGGGCAGTTAGTTGCAGGCCCAAATTGAATTATCTTTGAAATTGAATAGATCCCCAATTGCAATTTTAAATTTGTGTTTTATGTGTTAAGATTGGACCAGATCAATTTTAGAAATTTTAGTATAGGTATACATTAAAGGACCTCTATCTTTACCTTAATTATGATTTTCCCCCAAGAAAATTTGGCACCAGTCTTGGGTGAATCAATTTTGCTGCCTCTCATCCCCGTATTTTGCCTTGTTCCTGCTCCCAGAATTTTTGGCTTTCCTGTCCATTACACCGACGTGTCAAACATGGGTCGAGGTGCTCGCCAGAAGTTGCTGGGCAGATCCTGGAGCGTCCCTGTTATCCGGCATCTTTTTGCCCCACTGAAGGACTACTTTGCCTGTGAATAACACATGGGCTGGAACTGACAGGTGGAAGGGGATTTTGGACATGGGAGGAGGGTAATATTGGGGAAGAACCATGACCAGGGATGGCAGAACTTCTGGGTTCTTCTCCCCCTCTCATCTTCCCCTCCCAAGTTCTAGTCTCTGCTATTCTTCAGTTTTGTTGCTGTGATGAATAAGGTCAAATCAAGACCTAAACCATCAGTCATTACATGTACCTCAGACTTCTCCCCAATTGCTCAGTGGGACTCTTGTTTTTGAGACACACTCCTTCAGACGACCTGTTCAAACTATTTCTCTGAAGCCTTACAGACAAGACCACTTGATTGTGACCACTGAGAGGGGCAAGACCGGTGCTTCTGTCTTTTTTTTTTTTTTTTTTAACTACACTTGAAATAGAGATTTTTTTAGTGTTTTTTTTTTTTTTTTTTTTTTTTTTTTCCTCACAAAATGATGGCTTAAGTATGTAGGAATAAGGTGTCAAACCTTGTTAGGTCATATTCTGAAGCAATACGGCAACACAGGTGTCAAGAATGCCATTAAAATTTTTTTTTGGGGGGAGGGGTGTTGTTGTTCCTTGTTCAGTGAAATATAATCCTGGTGAGAAAGTTGTAAACATAGCTGAATGGAACTACTGACAGACCGACTTATATACAGATGAAGCCGAAAGAAACCAAGCACCAAATGATGGTTTTTCTAATCATTAGTAACAATAATTTGTATGTTCTCCAATATTTTCTACTTCATTAAAATAAAAGAATAAAAACTCCCTCACCCTAAAAATTAAAATAAAAATCAAGGACTATTGATTTTGGAAAGCTTGGGTGCAAATCAATGCCCGTTTAAGATCTCCAGGCATTTTGGAAAGTGATAAATCCAGCTGGGCTGGTTTCAACACATTTCCAGTTCATTTAAAGTAAATCATTGACACAAACTAACCGAAATTATTCATTGTCCTGCTATATTACTTCATGAGAGCCCAAAAGGGGGGATATGGGGAAGATAGAGGGACTGGAATAGTAAACAGAAACATCCATTCTTTGTTAGAATTTGGGGTATCTTTTCTCCTGTGTGATGTTGCAGTCCAAGACCCAAGACTCAACAGGCAGCTAAATGAATATGTGCCTTAAAAGTGTGTGTTATGATTCTCTAGGCTGCTAACCTCCCCGTCACTTCAGCTCTCTCACCACTTTCTCTCCCAAAATGTGGTAGAGGAAGGAAAAGTCCTCATCTTTTCTTTACTCAGGTGGCACTTTGCTTAGTAACTGCTAGGTGCATTAGTTGTGGTGACAGAGGTTGATTGCATGATAACCCCACAATCTTGTATCACCTTCCTGTAATGGTCATGTTTGGGGTTCAGATGCACATTTTTTTGTTTTTATCTTTTCATCTAAAAGATGAAAAGTCTGTAATAACCCTGAGACTTCCTCCAGAAAATTTTTATCTGCTATGACACCTGTCTTTTAATTCCATGTAGGAAATTTTTTAAGGGGAGGAAGCAACTGGGGAAGCAGCATTTCAGAAATGCTATTGTAATGGTTTTAAGGCCTTTTACTCTTACTGGTGCTATTTTCTAGAATAAAGACATTACTGTTGACAGTTTTTTATGTTTGTGTTTCATATATTTTTTTTTTTTGGTAACAATAACCAAATAACAAATGAAAAACTGCCTTGTTTAAATTTTTCCCAGTTTTTAGAATGGAAATTGATGAATGCCTAGAGTTTACCTTATTATAATGGTTTAATTAAAAAATCAGTATTTCTCTATGGCCTCCTTTTGTTTTTATTAAATGTCATAAGGGGAAGATAAGATGCATGAGGGTCACTTGTTCTTCAGATAAGAGAAGAGGGTTATGGTACTTAAATTCCTGGAAAACAAACACATTACCATGCGGTGTCTATCCCTCATGGGGAAATGCATCTGTCTTTGCATTTCTCTGTGTCTTCCATGCCCCCTCCTCAAAACCAAACAGTTAAACCACAGATAAATATACTTATCACCGATGAATGAATGAATGAACATGCAGTGTTGCCCATTTTATGAAAAGTAGTGAAGAGAGGAGGACCCCTGTCACAGTTTCACTGAAGGGTTTCAAGAATATACAGTGGCTGCCATCATCCATCTTTTAGGTGTTATGGAGGGAGTATCTGCTGTGGAACACCTTTAGGACCTCAAAAGTAGTAGACATTTACTGATTCTACCAGTCTAACCCTCTGGGTTAAAATTCTAGAGAGAAGATAGTTGCCCAACAGGGTAACTAGTAGAATTAAAGCCTCCAGAGTCTGATTCTGCCTGTGGAAAAATGCCTTCTAATGCCAGGACTCCTTTAGGAATTAGTTAGAAACTCAGGGTTTGAGGTTGCTAGGAGAGACGATGAGCATGTATCTCTTTTCTAATGAGCTAAATGAGCTCTTTAGCGTAATAAAACATGTTATTCCTTTGTGGCTCAAACTTGGCTCATCAGAAATGTTTATTGTCCTTCAACACCAAGTTCAGGCAACAGAGTGTACTCTTTTCAAGGCCAAGATAAAATGAAACAGATCAAACAAGCCCGTTTTCGAAAACCCAAGAAGGAACATGGACAAACTTTGGAGGTGAGAGATTAGGGGTGAATGGGTATTCTACAATGACACAAGGATGATGAAAAGATCATTGGTTGGCAACCAAATTGTATCTAATCATTGATTAAGAAAAATAAGCATTCTCATAGTAATGTCTTTGGAGAGAAGGTTTCTTATTTATAATGTACTCTGCCTCCAGAATTCTTAAAAAAATTTTTGTCAGAAATATCCTTGTTTCTGCCCTGAATTCTTACCAGTCTTTTTTTTAATGCTTGACTTCATATCCCTCATATAAGAGGGTACAGTTCTGATGGTCTGATTGTTGCAGGGATATGGTTTTCATCTCTAGGAATCTTTTATTTCCATTGGGTTTTGAATAACTATTGTAGCTCCTTTCTGTAAATACCTAGTAATCATTGACTTTTACTGGATGCCTTGATGAATGCTCTGCATCTAGGATTTGCTGTCTTTTTACTACCTTTTTGATTGGTCATGTATAATTTTAGACAAATGAAGCAACCACCATGCTATAGACAAACTCAATATTTAGTTTCAGAGAAGATGCTGACCTGCACTGGTAAAGGAATTATTTTTTTAATTTAATTTTTATGTTTGTATCCTTTCTTCTTCCTCCCCATCCCCACTGACAAAGAAACAAAACTTCTTATAAATACATAAAGTTCAGCAAACCAAATTCTGCATTGGCCATGTCTAGAAACATGCATTAATTTGCATACTTGAGTTTATCACTTGTAGAGGAGTTTTATCTGCTGCTCTTTACACTAAAGCAATCAGAATTTTTTTCATATACTAAGACTTTGGCCCTTAGTTTTCTCATCTATAAAATGTGAAAAGTATTATTAATTTCTAAGTCTTTATCAATCTGCAGTTTAATCACATGAATATTGATTTTGCTCTTTTGATTTCAGTATTCTTAACATAATAGAGTTAATAGAGTTACTCTTGTCTTTTTCCATCCAAGATTTTGTAATCCAGTCTTATTTATGCCATTTAAAATAAGGACAGATAGAATAAGGATTCCTGAGCTTCCCAATTCACTTTGAATTTAGAAATATGGTGATGTTAGGATCCTCCTGGCATTACTAGGGTAGGCCAGTTGTTTTGATGGATGTATTGTTAAATAAAAACTGAAAAGCCATCATGGTCCCTCAATGTATTAAAAGTCTGTGACATACTTTTTAAAATTAATACATTTTTTTCTCTTTCCCCATCTTGTACACCTTCACCCACCATTGAGCAAAAACAAATTTTATTATGTTATGAGGCTGGCACCTTTCTGTCTAGAATTGGGAAGCATATTTTAAAATCAGGATTATTTGACCAAAATTTGGAGAAACTGAGAAGCATTTTAGCAGAACTTCTTTTTAGACCAACAACTCATTCTATATCCTATGATTAGCTCTAAATAGATACATTACTTAAAGGATCAAACTAGAAGTCACCTTTTGCATATATATCTAGGGGAAGAGTTCATGGCCAAAGAACTAATAAAGAAGATCATAGGAAAAATGGAAAATTTTGATTATGAAAATGTGGTTATGAAAATTAGAAGGATACATTTAAGTGGAAAAATTTTCAGGGGCATAATTTGCTGTTGAAAGTTTTAAAAATTTTATGTAATCCTTTCCAATTGGGCAACAGAAACAAAGAGAAAACATACAAATAAATAGATTAGCAAAGTAAATTCCTGAATTGATCAGGTCCAAGTAGGTATACTTCACTTGACTTCTTGATTTTAGTAAACACTTTGTCAGCTATGATAGCATGTTGCTTTTTTGGTGCTCTGAAGTCTTGGTTTGTCTGCTTTGATTACAAAACTTCCATTTGCAAGATAGAGTTGATTCAAATGTGTAAGAAAAAGCCATCTTCCACTTGATATATGTTTAAAGTATATAAACAGGTAGTTGAAAATCAAAAGCAGAAATCCAAGCTAACAGATGTAGGAAAAAAAATATTCCACGTAATTTTTAGAGATTCAAGTTAAAGCAGCTCTGAGGTTCCACCTCTTACCCATCATGTTGACAAAGTTGATAAGTATTAGTGGGGTGCTATGTCAGAAATGAACAAACTAACATTTTGGTGAATTTCTAAGTTGGGCTATCCATTCTCCAAAGTAAGTTGAAATTATGCCACAAAGATCACTAACATATATATCCTTTGGTACCTGAATGCTACTACTAAATTTATTCATTAAAGAGATAAAGGAAAAAAGCACCCATCCTTTCTATTTCAATGCATGGATGTCTGCTATACGGGATAATTTTAACCTTATTTAATGGAGTCATTGGAAGGTAATGATGGATATGATTTTAAATGAAGGAACAAGTAAATTCTAATGATAAGGTCCTTGCCCTCAAGATATTCTTCACATAGAGAGGCAATACTCACATAGTTTTTAAAAAAAATATATGGATAACGCAAGAAATACAAAAAGGAGAGAAAATGATTGCTGGATTGACACAGTATCCTAAAACAAAGTGTTTTGAACAATTTAATTCTGGGAAGGCAAAGCTGGTAGCCATGGGCAGAATCTGACAAGATACTAAGATTAAAAATAATAATAATAATAATAAAAAAATGGTGCCGCTAAGATTAAGGCTAGTGAGTTTCCCCTAGTTAGAGGTGCTTTTTATAGTTGCTTTTTTTTCTTTTTAAACACAGATTTGATGATTTCTTGCTGTGATATTGTATACATTATCTTTGTTTAGCTATATGACTACATGTCCTCTAAGGTCCTTTGTGATTTTATGGAATGTGAGTTGGATCTTAAAGGATTGGAAGTACTTTGATAAGAGGAGGCAGAAAGGCCCTTTTATTTTATTTTAAATTAAGTATTTTTTTCTATTTCTCATCCAATCTAAATTAGATAAAAGGGCCCTTATAACAAATCTGCATAGTCAACCAAAACAATTTCCCATTGACCAAAAAATATTTATTTTGCATCTTTAGTCCACCAATTGTGTCAGTGTATTCATCAGTTTTCTTGTTCGCATTGATCAGAGTTCAAGATTTTTTAATTTTGTTTGTCCTTATATTGTTATATAAAGTCTTTTACTGCTCGCTTCATTCTGTATCACTTCATATAAGTCTCAACAGATTTCTCTAAACCTATTCTATCCCCTTTGCCATTATAGTATCAGTATTTCTTTATATTCATTTACCATAATTTGTTTAATCATTCCCAGTAGGTGGTCCCTCTCTTAATTTTCCAGTTCTTAACACCACAAAAATTGTTGCTATATTATAAAATCTAAGTCTTTTATTTAACCCTTTGAAGTATAGACTTAGTGGTAATGGCATGTCATTTTTAGGCAAACTTTATTAACTTTGAAGGCTTAATTTCAAGATGAGCCAAAATAGAAAATTCTTAGAGATCCATATCTCTAATGAAAACTGACAGAATTTTCAAGTTAAATAAAAGCAAAGAGACTACAGCAATACATAAAAAAATATATATGATGACTAAGTTGAATTTTTACCAGGAATGCAGAGTTCATTCAATATTAGCAAAACTAAATATAATAGATCATAAGAAAACAACAAAAATCATGTAAATAGATTCTGAAAAAGCTTTTTGGAAAATTACAGCACTATTTTAGAGGAATAAATGGACCTTTCTTTAATATGGTAAGTATTTTGTGTCTAAAACCAAGAGCCAAAGTAACATGTGATAGGATTATAATGGTGGCTTTTTTAATAAGATCAGAGAAAAGCAAGGATGTCCATTTTCACCACTACTATTTGCTATAGTGCCAGAAATGCTAGCAAAAGCAATAGCACCAAAAAAAAAATTAAGGGAATAAATAGAGGGGAGAAGAAACAAAATTAGTATCTTTTGCAGATGATAAGAAAACCCAGGACAATGATTTTATTCTAACAGTTATTTGGCAAGACTTTATGAAAAGTATCATGTGAGAGTTATTATTTTAGTATGTTAGGCACCAAGAATAATAATATAGAATATAGAATAATATTAGTATGTTAGGCACCAAGAATAAGTGAAAATTAAGCCATCCCCATGCTCAAAGAACTTGTATTTTATTAAGAAACATGTTAGAGATAAGTCAGCAATGATACAAAGCATTTTAAATGGGAAGAGTATTTGCAAGTAGTAATCAAAAGAAATACTTGAACCTAGAAGGAAGTTCAAAAATGATGAAAAATCCCTTCTAAACATGAGGATCAACCTATGCAAAAACAGAGCTAGTAGATTAGGATGTATTGGGAACAATAACTAGGCCAATTGGTTGAATTATATACTATGGGAAGGGGAGTAAAATAGTATAAATCTGACAGGATAGTTTTAGAGTTATATTATGCTGGGTTTTAAACACTATACAAAGGAGTTTGTGTTTATTCCCAGAGAAGATATGTAACAATTTCCACTCCTGAAACAATATTTGGGGAATATCAGTTTGACAGCTGTTTGGAGAGCTTGTAGAGGGGAGAACTTGGATCCAAGGAGAACAATTAGAATTTTGTAATAGTTCTGACAAAAGAGGGTGAAGTCCTAAGCTAGTAGGGTGGTTATTCTGTGAATGGATAAAAGGGGATGGATGTAGAGATGTTTGGCAGTCAGAATTGAGATTTTGTAAAGGAGGGTTGAAGGAGAGTGAAGAGCTGACACTGTTGTTTGTTGATTTGAAATAATGGTACTCTTTTTTTTTTTTTTTTTTTTTTTGAATCTTTGCAAGCATTTATTTTATTTCATTTTTTTTATTCATTTTTCCAAATTATCCCCTCCCTCCCTCCATTCCCTCCCCCCGATGGCAGGTAATCCCATACATTTTACATGTGTTACAATATAACCTAGATACAATATATGTGTGTAAATACCATTTTCTTGTTGCACATTAATGAAATAATGGTACTCTTAAGAGAAGTAAGGGAGATGGTTTTGGTGGGAAAGTTTTGTTTTTGATATACTGATTTTTGGGATGCCTAAGGTTATTTGGTGTATTAATTGGTTCAGAATCATTTTATAGTAAGCATGTATTTATTAAACACAAAACTATTGTTATTTTGATTTGATTATATTTTGTATTCTGTACATAGTAAACTATGAATGTATAAAATGTAAGTTCTTAGAGTAGGATTTGCTTATTTTTTTTCTCTTTATCCCTAGCTTTCCAACACAGTGCCTGAGCATGTAATAAATATTCTAGGCTTAAAAAAATATTTGCTGATTGATTCATCCATTGATAAATAATTTGGGAAGTATGCCCCCCACTCCTTTTTTTTTTTTTTTTTTTTTCAATTATGACAGATAATTTTTTAGTTCAAAGAGGAAACTTGGGGAAGAAAGAAAATCTAAAAATCACTTGTTGATAGAGAATGAGAAAGGAAGAACTGGGTTTAGAGCATTTGTGAGATTCTATGATCATGTGATTTTGCTGGTAGAAGGACTTACAGATAATTTCATTTTTGACCATTTGAATGAATGAAAAAGCGCTTATTAAGTGCTTATTATGTGCAAACTGTGCCAAGTTCTAGTGATACAAATATAAAGACACATTTTGGAAATTTACAGATATTTTAAGTGTAACCTAAAGAGGAAATTTCTGTACCTTTCCCAGTAACTGACAGTATTGATTTGATTTTGGTTTGGACACTGGAAACTGGTAGAAAACAACAGATGATTATGGAAGAAGGGCATTTTATAATATTTTATAAATTTTATAAAAATACGTTGAGAGGACAAGTGACTTACTAAATTATTCATTTAGCAAATTACAGAGCTGAACTGAAGGCCAGTTTTCTAGAATTTAGTCCAATGTTCTTTCTGTCCAGTTTCATTTGCCAGATGAGTGTTAGAAAGTAAGTATTAGAAAATTTAAATATCTCTTTCATGGTGGCACAAGTAGCAAGAGGCAGTGCTGCAACTATATCCAAGTTTTTATTATTGTTTTTAAGTTTCATTCATTTATGCACAAAATTTTTTATTTTCTGTTTTTATATTTCCCTTTATATTCTTCTACCGATATCTCAGCACTCTTCCACTCAGTGAACCACCCTTCTCTTGTTAGAAAGGAAAATGGTAAAAACTGATTGATATACTGACTACATCTGAAAGCATACACACAAATTCATAACAAAAGCCCCGCCCCCCCCAACAACAAAAAGTATATGATGTATCTTTTTAATCTTTTTCCCTAGGCCCAAGATTTATCAATACTATTGCTGAGTTTCTGTTTTTATGTCCTTTTAATTTTCATTATAATCATTGTATATAAAATCATAGTTTTCCTGTTCCTGTGTATATTCCTCAGCTTCAGGTCATTTTAATCTTCACATATTTCTCTATATTCTTCTAATCATAATTTTTATAGCCCAATGACATTTCATTATGTTAATATGTGACTATTTGTTTAATCATTCTTTAATTTTATAACTAGATCTTCTGATTCCAAATCCAATGCTTTTCTTACTGTGGAATTCAATGAGTTAATGAGCCCATGGAAGAAGAATTTCCTTTTCAGGCAATCTCTCTTCTGTTTCAATCACCATTTTTTTCTCCTTTCTGACCTTGAGGTCAGGTACTTCATAATCTTGGCAGAACAGAGTTACTCTCCTGAGAAACAGAGCAGTAAAGTGATTTTGGGCATTTTGGTAGAGGTAGCATGTCTAGTACTATTTGCATATACTGCATGTTTCCATAATGGCTTCTTAACAAGGATTCTCTTTAGGCTTTTGAACTAATGCTGAGTATGACACTCCATTAATTTCCATGTATACAAATGTTTTTTTAGGTACTACAGTGTGCTTCCTTTATCACAACCCTGTGATTTATGGAGTATAAGTATGATTTTTATTACTTTTGTTATTATTTTATTGTTATTTCTGTTTAAAACATGGTCAAACAAATTCCTCAGTTTGAAGGAGTTTCACAGCAGGGTGTAATGGAAAGAGTGATAGGTTTGGGAACAGAGAAAGGAGGGAATTTGCTTAGAATCCTGGCTGGTTTATTCCTGTGAGGCTCAAGGTAATTCATGTGAAAGGTAAAGAGGATTATACTGCATGATCTCTAAAATACCTTTCCATCTCTAAATCTTATGATTTGCCTGTTGTCACCTATCTAGTTTGTATCATCATCAGAACTTAAACTGAAGTCGAACACTTTTCCGTGTCACATTTGCTAAGTAGAGAAGACTTATTCCTTGGTTTCATGGAACTCACATTTTGGTGACTATGTCTGGGTACTTAATGTCAAATGAATATTGAAAACCTAAAGAATAAAACATGTATTTGTCAATCCCAGCATTTCTAGACTTGTTTGGGGATTATATTGCATTTTATGGTATAATGAGAATTTAAAAATGTTTAATTTCCTTTTATTCCTTCTGCAACTTTTGGTTACTATTAATCTCACCTGACCAAAACCTGTCCAATAGTATTAAAATTTTATTTAAAACCTTAGACATACCTTATAAAAAGCCAGAGGAAAATTCTCAAATGTCTCCTGATTCCTTGGTGACATATAGATCTCCCTCAATCAACCTTATCTGTGAACCTTCTGAATATAATTTAATCTGTAAGTTGACAGTTTACCTATCTAGTTTGGAATACTAATAATTCATGTTTGTTTTCTCTGAGGCATGAACCTAGGTTTTAATCTATATTTTCTGCAATGATTTGGCAGCAATTACCTACTTCATGAGGTAGAGATCTTTTTCCTATAATAAAGGATTATGGAGACTCCCTTAAAAACAAATCAGAGAAACAAATGTAAAGTCAAGGGGCCTTGAAAAATAATTAGTTTAAAACTCCTTCTCTAATTACTCCATTTTCCAGACTAGAATATTGAGGCCCAAGGCATGATTTATCTACAGTCACACAGACAAAGTTGGGATTTGAACTTTGGTCCTATGACTCCAAATGCAGTGTTCTTTTAGTTTGAATTGTTCCTTTACTATCAAGATTTTTAAGATTCTTACATGGGACTTTTAGTACTGGTCTGGGAAAAATAGAATTATCAAATAGGCCTTTAGTTCCAGGGGAATTCCCTGTGGAACTTTTACTATCCATGCAATGGAAAACTTAAATGCCTCATGGTAGGAGAGTTTTTAAAGAGAAAATTCTTTTCAAAGGTACTTTTTTGTTGTTCTAAGAGGAAAACATTTATTTCTTTTTGCTCAAAGGGCAAGCAATCTGCAAACAGGTACAATCTTGGCATAGAAATCAAAATTACCTCCCTAAAAGGATCTGTAAGGCAGCTTTGATTGTTGTCCCTTAGTGGAAGCAACTTGCCTTTGGCACCTGTGACAATGCTATGGTGATAAATATTGAAATCTGCTTTTCCCATTTTTCCTTTTCTTTGAAAAATTGTTCACACAAACAGTTTCTAATCCCAAACCCTAGGTGTACATGCTGTGTCAGGTCATCTTGCCTTTTGACACCTGACAGAATCTGTTTCGGTTGATTTCCAGTACTAGGCACTTCCTACCTTTAGATATCTTTCTTATTTTTTTTTTTTAATTTTTTTATTTTGTAAAATATTTTCCAATTAGTTTTGCAGGATTGTATATATATACACATATATATATATATATATATAGCCTATAGCAAATTGCTTGCTATTTCAGGGAAGAGAAGGAAGGTGGGGAAAGACAATTTGTAATTCAAAATATAAAAAAACAGAAAGTTTTTAATATAACTGGAAAAAAATAAAATATTTTTAAAAGCACCGAAAAATTTCAGGTTAAAAGTATTTCCCAATGATACATAAAATTTTTTAACATAAATTTAAAAAAAATTTTTTTTGAGTTGCAAATTCTTTTCCTTCCTCCTACGATTCTCCTCTCCTTTGAGAAAGCACACGAATGTATAAGATATTCTTGACGTCCACTTTAATGACCGCCACAGTCTCAAAGGTCCAGAAGAAAAAGCCCATCTTTTCTGCTTGACGCTGTTGTGGAGGTAATTTAAAGAAGTGATCTGGTTGCTGCCTATGAGACCACTGGCTTTCTTTTGTACGTCGTAGAAAGATGTGGTTGTACGAGATGCTTTCTTGCAGTTCACGCCAGATGCCGCATGTCCTATCTCCTCATCTCCGCTTAGAAGTTCTAGTTGTCTTTCAAGACTAGCTTAATCCTAATTGTATAAGAGGCCACGCTCTTCCAAAGTTAGCTTGTATTTATTTTGTATATATTTGGTGATGTCCTAGAGAGGGTAAGATGCTTGAAGACCGGGATTACTTTCCTTTTGGTTTTGTATTATGACACCTAGCAGGAGAATTTGTTGATTTATTGATTTCTAATCAAATCGCCTGACTGTCGTTTTACTATTTCATGCGTTAAAATTTTTAGCTGGTTTTACGGAGGAGGAAACTGAGGCAAACAAGTTGACTTGCCTGGGTCCTAGGGCAAAATTAGGTTAGTGGCCGGGCTTCCTTCAGGGTCTGCACCCCATCCACTGCGCCATCCGGCTGCCCCGCTGTTAAATCGCCTCAGTATATTAACATTTACTGAATTTGATATTCAAGCACCCTCCTAGCCCTGAGTTTCTGAGTGGCTGCCTGTTTTAAGACGATTCTTTAAGCCCCGCATCCAGGATCCAGGCCCCACCTTGTGCTTTAGGGTGAGAATTCTGGGCAGGTCCACGATTTCACCGAAGTCTGCATCTCATTGGATGCCGTGGGGCACGTGTCCTCACAGCCCTAGCCTTGTTCCTGCCCCTGCGCCTTTGCTTCGGTTTCGAGAAGCCTGAGACTCCGCCCTCCTTAGTGTCTCTTTTTTTTTTTTTTTTTTTTTTTTTTGCCTCCTTCCCTTCCCAGAAGCCGGCCGGGCGGGATGACGCACTATTACGTCGCGGCGTCGGGGAAAGGAGGGGTGCGTATAAGGTCATCGCGCGGGCGGGGTCGGGCGGTTTGAACAAGACCTAGACAGAACTGGGGTGCCGGCGAGAGAGAAGACGCGGCGTCTCGAGAAGCCGGTGAGGAGTGGGTGACGGGAACTTGGGACGGGGCGCGGTCTGGACCCAACGGCGGAAGCCGAGAAGGGTGGGTGTCTGGGTTGCGGAGCGGGAGCCGGAGAAGGCGGGAGCTGCGGCCTGTGGGGGTTCCGGGCGGCTCTGCCGGAGGAGCCTGTGAAGAGGGAAGTGGGGGAGGGGTCGGGCCGTGACCCATGAGTGCGCGTGCGCAGGGATGTCTATGCGGGGAGCGTGGATGGGGAGGGCATGAAGGTGAGGAAGATCCTTTGGCCGGAAGTTGGGGTCACACTGAGGAGTGAGAGGGAAGTTAAGAGGGGGCATTTTCTAAGACAAGGAGAGTTGTAATATGTATTGGGGGTAGGAGACTGGGATGGGTTGGGTAGAAGTGGAGCGGGTGCCAGTAGCCGGGGTAGAATAGCTTTTCGAGAAGGGGAAATGGCGGGGAAGGATGGGAGAGGAATCCGGGAAGGGATTTTCCCTGCAGGAAATTCCCGTAGTTTAGTAGTAGTTAACATGAGTTGATGAGATATTCTATGTAGGATGGCAGGGAATACTCCTGGTAGCTCACATGGTTGGAATTAGGAGTATAGAATATCTGCGTTGGAATGACTTCCGAGGCCTTACCTCAGCATCTTGTTCTCTGTTATATATCTGATGAGGTAGGACCGATTTTGACAGTTGGTGAGGGAGAACGCAAAACCTTAGAAGGTAGCCTATAACACATTTAAATGGTTTTAATTTTGGGAAGTTTTTTCACGTATAAATTCTGAATCTGCCTCAGCAATTTATCCATGATCATACCTAATTCTGCCCGGTAGGATCAAACTTGCAACCTTGTTCATAGACAGTTATTGTGGCTTCCTCTTCTTCAGACCAACATCCATATTTCCTGCAGTTGAGTCTCTCGGCATGATCTCATGATCCATCACCACCCTTCTCAGGATTCTCTGGCATAGCAGTATTTTCAAAACGTGGTGCATGAATCTTGAACACAAAACTTCACATATGACCTTACGAGGGCATTGTACAGGGGGACTATTACTAACCTTTGACCGGGACACTGAGCTTTAAGATTTTTGCTTGATTCTTTATTGTGGCTTCTTTGATTTTGCAGTCCCAATTTCTTGGTAGGATGTTGTGCTGGTGAAAGGGAGTTTTCTTGCTCTGGTTGGGGGAGTCCCTGCTAGAAGTTAATTCAGGAACAGGAAGCAGGAGACGTGATCCTGTTTTATTGTGGTAGATTTGAGTGGGCAGGGACCAACCCAGGAAGCTAAATGGTTGGAATTACTTATGGGTGGGGGGCTTGTACTGATGGTCATACATGATCTTAAGAGATGGTTTAGTTTACAGATCTAGGCTCCCTGGTATCCTTATTTGGGGGAGGGGGAGCAAGAAAGAGAGAGGGGCAGAGAAAGGGGGAGAAAGAGAGAGTAGAGGGTGAGACATTGTTAGATGTTTGAAGATAACTGGTTTTCTTGTTAAAGGATTACTGAGATGATTTATTTTATATATTTAAAAACATTCTGAGAGATTCCACAATCTGGTTTCATCAGACTGTCAAGAGGGGTCCATGGCACACATAAAGTTAACAGCTCCTGGTAATCCAGCCATTTCATTTTGCAGATGAGAAAAATGGAACCCAGGGAATATCAGGGACTTGACCAAGGTGACACAGGTGGTGAGAATCAGATATCATTTGCCCCAAATGCCTTGACCCCATATTGTCACTGTGTTTTTTCAGCTGCATGGTAGATTTGAGACTTGGGATAAAGGTCTGGGGATGGTTGGGTAAAGAAGTCATGTGATAGGTTGAACTCGTGCTCTGTAGGGACCAGATAGGGTTGGTCCCAGAGAGGACAAAGGATTGGAATTACTTGTGGCAAAGGATGTGGATTTGCATAACTAGCTCCTAATAGCTGTATTACATATTAGAGGTAAGGAAGCCTTTTCATAGCTATGCCATTTGACATTTATGATAATCTTCTGTAGTAGGTAGTATAAGTAAACACTATATAGTGGGAAAGATTACTAATCTTGAAGTCAAAAGAGCCAGTTTCAAGTTTTGTTTATTTTTAAAACCTTTAACTGCTGTGACACTTAACATCTCTCAGGTTCTGTTTCCCACTTTATAAAATAGGGATAATATTTGCATTACTTACTTCACAGGGTTATTGATAGGATTATAGATTTAGATCTTCAAAATAATTTAATCTTGACCTTTTTCATTTTACAGATGAACAAACTGAGACCTAGAGAAGTAAAGTGACTTGCTCAGGGTCCCAAAGATGACAAAACTGAACTTAAACCTGTTTTCCCTAATCTACAGTATCTACTCTATTATACAGTATTTTAATAAACTTTTCTATTATAAAATAAGGTTATTGATATTTTAACTCTGTCATTTTTTTGGGAAATTACCCTACTTTACAGGTAAAAAAAATGAATTTCATAGAAATGACAA
The DNA here is from genome assembly GCF_048593235.1 of Sminthopsis crassicaudata. Lineage (NCBI taxonomy): Eukaryota > Metazoa > Chordata > Mammalia > Dasyuromorphia > Dasyuridae > Sminthopsis > Sminthopsis crassicaudata. The sequence continues at coordinate 450,939,393 of NC_133618.1, read as the reverse complement.
TGTCTTATAGCTGGCAGAGGTAGGGTAGAAATCCAGGTCATCTATCACTTGAATATTTATTGAATTTGTATATACAGGGGAATATAATAGCCATTTATTTGCTATCTATTCTGTACTGTAAGTGACTTAATTATTAATCTACTATTATTGAAAGAATTTGAAAGTGGAACTCTAAAATATACTCAGTTGCATATTTGACAGAATATATATGACAAGGATTCCATCTGCTTAGATTTTAAGCTTGTATGATACATATTATGAATCACAAGTTGCACATTTGAACTATGTAAATAAGAATATATCCTTCTCCAGGGTAGAGACTGCAACTTCTCTTTCATTTATATCTGCTCACAAAGCTATGAACTGTGCTGCATATTGTTATGTATCTGGTAATTTTTGATTCCTGTTTAAATATATGCTGAGATATATTAGGGGTTTTGTTCAGATTTGACTTTGTAAGCCAAGCTATGGGATTTTCTTTTCTGGGTTCAGCATTAAATAGATAAGCCCTTGCTAAATGCCTTTTATGAGTTTTATGCTATATTCTAAGTCTTGAATGAGAAATAGATAAATAAAACCTAGTACTTGCTTTTAAGGACTTGTAGAACAAGGGTGATCAGATATGGACTTAGATAAGCCTGATATAAATTGGGAGATGGTAAATGTAAAAAAGCAATAGGAAGTACTATGAGAGAAATGTTTTAGATATTCACAGGTATTTCCTCATATTTCTACTCCTTATCTAAATTTTTTTGTTAATTAGTTTTATCAAGGAATGACAACTTGCATTACTGAGGAGGAAAAATACTATTTTTATTATTGTACTAACAGTAAAAAGAAGTTCAAAATAATAAATTAGTAATATCTAGTATGTGGGAAAGTAGAAAAAGCCTTCCCTCAAGGATACCCAGAAAGGCAGGTAGAAGTATAATGATGTCTATTTTTACAGATAAGGAAAGTGAGGTTCTGAAGAGAGTGAGTTAGCTTCCTGTGCTCATGTGGTTATTAAATAACTAAGGTAAGATTAAATCCAGGCATTTTGACTCCAAATTGCTTCCTAATTAAATAATTTATTTTCAGTAATTGATGTTTCAGATTCTGTTATTGTTTATAATCGCCGTGATTGTTGAGTGACTAGCTCCTAATTAACTTGCCCACACATACTGTTTATATATGGTTGTTACCTTATTGGTGGTAAACCTTTTTGGTACTTCTTTTTGTTTTTGCTGAGGCAATTGGGGTTAAGTGACTTGCCCAAGGTCACACAGCCAGGAAATGTTAAGTGTCTGAGGTCATATTTGAACTCGAGTCCTCCTGACTTCAGAGCTGGTGCTCTATCAGCTGTAACACCTACCTGCTCCTCATTTTGGTACTTCTTTAGGCACATAGTCATAAAGCTCAGGCAGATTATTCCAAAAACTAGATATGAAGCCTTTCCAACATGATTGAACTGGATAACTTAGGCTGCAATAATATAATCTAATGTAACCTACAAAACCTAGGGTTACTTCTTTACCATAATACATAGAACTTTGGTTTAGTGCTCAGTAAATACTTATGTTGGTGATATTTACTCTATTTAGATAATCTCATTATGCTCTTAGTATTTTGGGTCCTTAGTTGCATATATAGCATAAGATTTTTCATAGTTATGAAGTGTGATATTTTCTTTCTTTTTTTTTTCCTCCCAATTATTTAGCATTTTTATTTAAATTTTTGAGTTTCATATTCTATCCCTGGCTCTTTCCTTCACTCCCCCATCCCGAAATGCTAGATATCTGTTATACATATGCAATTACATAAAACATTTCCATATTAGTTATTTATTACAAGACTTGAATAAAAGAAAAAAAATAAGTGAAAAATTTTAATCTTCAGTCTACCGTATTCAGTCATTATCAAGTTCTTTCTCTGATAATATGCTTAATCATTAGTCCTTTGGGATTGTCTTGGATCATTTTGTTGCTGAGAATAGCTAAGTTATTCATAGTTTTTCTTGGAGCAGTATTGCTATTAGTGAACAGTGTTTATATAATATGGTATTCACTTGTTTTTGCTTACTTCACTCAGCATCTTAGTCTTTCTAGGTTTTTCTGAAATCAGCCTACTTATCAATTCTTATAATAATATCTGTTATAATCATACACTACAGGCTTGTTTAGCTATTCCCCAACTGATGGACATCCAATTTATAATTCCTAACTATTACAAAACTATTGTAAAAAGAGTTGCTATAAATGTTTTCAAACGAATAGGTCTTTTTCCAGTTTTTTTTTTTTTTTTTGATGCCTTTTTTTAGTTTGTTACTTTCTGAATAGAAAATGTTATTCTCTTATGTTAGTTTCAATTCCATGAAGTTGTTAACCACCATTTTCTTCATTGTCTGTTGCAAGTTTAGAGTTTTAAATTGACCACATCAAAATGTATCTCCTTCAAATTTATTGGCCCCATGTGATTCATTTCAAGTTATGAAAAGCAACTTAGGGCAGAGACTGTATTTGGTGTCAGAACACCTGGGTTCAAATTCTAGCTTTGTCACCTATTACTTGTGTGAATTTGAGCAAATTACTTTTTCTTTTTCGGTTTCAGTTTCTTCATTTGTAAAATAAGGAGTTGTACTACACAACGCCTCTAAGTGTGTTAGTCTATGATTCTTATTATAGATATTAGCTCTACATTGGAATCTAGATTTTCTGTTTAGACCTTTAAGAAGTAATGCAAAGCCAAATGTTCATTGGAACTCAGTTAGAAACGTCTCAATTGAATTGTTTATCACTCCTAATTGTGCACAAGCTATATTGTAGAGGATTTTCTCACTAGTATGTTTACCATATTGTGAAACTTTTTCTTTTTTCCTCCCCATAATGTAGAAGATGGCAGTTAACGTGTATTCAACTTCAGTAACTAGTGATAATTTGAGTCGACATGATATGCTGGCCTGGATCAATGAATCTCTGCAGTTGACCTTGACAAAGATTGAACACTTATGTTCAGGTAAGAGACATTAATAGAATAATTTCATAGACCATGAACAAATTTTAAATTAATTAGTTTGGTATTTGTCTTTGAAATTCAACATACAATAAAAATGTTTTTGTTGAAGTATCTTCATCACATTTTTTTAAAAGTCCTATTTAAGATTTCTAAATAAATGTAAAGATAGTTTTCAACATTCATTTTTGTAAAACTTTGTGTTCTAAATTTTTCTCTCTCCCTCTCTTTACCTTCCATTCTCTCCAAGACATCAAGCAATCCAATATAGGTTAAATAAAGTAGTCCTTTTAAATATATTTCCATACTTGCCTTGCTGTGTGAGAAAAATCAGATCAAAAGGGGAAAAACTATGAGAGGGAAAGAAAAAATAAAAAAATTAAAAATACTATGCTTCAGTCATAGTTTTCTCTCTGGAAGTGATGGGCATTTTCCATCCTAAATCTATTGGAATTGCTTTGAGTCAGTGAATTGTTGAGAAGAGCCAAGTCCTTTACAGTTGATCACATAATCTTCTTGTTACTACATACAATGTTCAACATTAGTTTATGTAAATCATTCCAGGCTTTTCTGAAATCAACCTGCTCATTACTTTTTTATTTCGTTTTTCCAAATACATACAAAGTTAGTTTTCAGCATTCACTGTTGCAAAAGTTTGTTTCAAATTTTTCTACCTCTCTCCCCTGTCCCTCTTCCCCAAGACAGCAAGTAGTTTGAAATAGATTTAACACGTGCAGCTCTTCTAAACATATTTCCATATTTGTCTTGCTGTGAAAGAAAAATCAGATCAAAAGGGAAAAAACACGAGGAAAAATAAAACTAAGCAAACAACTACCACAAAAAAAAGGTGGGAATTTACTATGCTGTGATCCATATTCAGTCTCCATGTTCTCCCTCTGGAGTCTATTGAAATTGCCTTAAGTCACTTTATTCTTGAAAAGAACCAAGTCCCATCATAGTTGATCATCACATAATCTTGTTACTGTATACAATGTTCTCTTGGTTTTGTTCATATAACTTAACATCAGTTCATATAAGACTTTTCTGAATTCAACCTACTCATTATTTCTTACAGAATGATAACATTCCACTACCTTCCGTATATACCATAACTTATTCAGCCATTCCCCAACTGATGAGCATCCGCTCAATTTCCAGTTTCTTGCCAATACACTTTACGTTTGGATTTTTTCCCCTCTTTTATGATCTCTTTGGGATACAGGCGCAGTAGAGACATTGCAGGATCAAAGGTATTCACAGTTTGCCCTTTGATCATAATTTTGGATTGTTCTTCTGGATTCGGTTCACAATTCTACCAACATTGCATTAATGTTCCAATTTTCTCATTTCCCCTCCAATGTTTGTTATCTTTTTCTGTCATTTTTAGCCAATCTGATATGTGAGACAGTCAGAGTTGTCTTAATTTGCATTTCTCTAATCTATAGTGATTTAGAACATTTTTCCATAGAACTTGAATCCATCAATTGTTAATATCTTGTAACAAGTACTTCCCAAATGTAAACCTGTGATTCTGTGATTTTTTTTTTCCCTACTTCTGTTAGTTCTCTTCATTCATAAACTCTTGACATTTGACATTTGTTTTCTTACATAGTCTAAGTTTTGGTAATGATTGTACATTGCCCCAAAGACTATAATGATGACATTCCAAGATCATATACTATTTAACTTCCCAAATAAACTAAGTCATTTTCAGTTTTTTCAATTTATTTAAAGTTGGCTAATGGTGCTACTATTCTAGTTTTATATTAATTCAAACCTTGAAGTTTAGATTTCTCCCTTTTTTGGTTAAAGGAATTTGATGGACAGTATACAGAATCTCACTTAAGCATTCAAATGGTTTTAATAATCTTTTGGAAGTTTGAGTTTAGTCCTATTAGTGGCATAGAAATTATCAGTGTCCTAATAGTTAAGGCTCTAGTGCATGTGAAATATAAATGTATCCTTTTTTTTCCCCCCATTATATTACTTTTATGATATGGAGTGGGATATCAGACTCCTCATTCTCTTTAATCCCTTTACCACTTCTCAGTTTGGTTTAAGTAGGCTAATGTCCTTAAATTTGAAGGTTAGTTCACTTTCCTATATTACATTAGATCCTTAAGCCTAGGGAGATACTAGACTACATGCCTTCTAGAACCACAGTTTGTTTTTAGTCAAGATTATTTACACATTGAATAAGATTTGATCTATTATGCACTTCATCTTGTTGGTGCTGTGCAATGAATTACCTGGTATGTTGCAAACTGACACAACTTAGTCTGCTTATTATGGAAAAATTGAGATGTTAGAAATTGTGGTCAGTTCATATACCTGTACACCTAACTAATGTTCTTTGAAAACATTAATTCTTATTTCTTAAGTTTGTTACAAATATAAATCAGATTTGTAACTTCACTTCAGTTATCCCTTGGGTGCTATTCCTATAACCAAGTAATTTCTCTTTTTGGCTTTCAGAGATAGAACAGCAGTTTCATCTTTAGACTTGGTGTTTCTTTAAAGCTTCCCACTATAAACTCTTGAGAAGAGTTTTTCCCTAGCTATATTCTTCTTAATACACTGTAGTCATTATTTAATTTTTTGTCCATTTTTATTATATTGTTAGGGCCAATTCATGAGCCAGGACTATATTTTCAAATATGTAACTCCCTTTAATTCTGTTTTTAAAGTTAATGTTTTCTGTTTTTCTATCACCTTAATTTCAGAACATGTTTCTCCTTTTTCCCTTACTTAGCAATCTATTTCTCGTTACGAGGATTAAAAAAAAAAAAAAAAAAGGGAAAAACATGCTGATCATATCTTATCATATATAGAGTATCTTATTGCTATAGTTTTTAATAATGAAAATTTTCTTAGCTCTTTTTCAGGGCCAAGCTTATATAATTACACAGCATTCAGTTAATTTGTTTGCATCAAATATGTTTGTATTGTTTTGGTCATTGTTGATATTGTTTTCCTGGTTGTACTTACTCTTCTTGGTCTTGCTTCTTTTGAGTTTTCATATGCCACTTTATAGTTTTCATAATCTTTGTTTCTTATGAAGTATTAATATTCCATCATATTCTTTATCATTATTACTAGTATTTATATAGTGCTATAAGGATTGCAAAAGTCTTTCTTTATATGTTACCTCATTTGATCTCCACAATAACTCTGCCAGGTAGTTGCTTTTATTGCCTACAATTTACAGATAAATAAACCGAGGCAGACAAAGGATAAATGACTTGTAGAGTCACAAAATTAGCAAGTATCTGAGGCTTCCTGATTCTACCATTCTATATCCTAGGTGCCTCTATATTCACGTACCACAATTTTTTTAGTCATCTGCCACTTGATGAGAACTGCTTATTTTCTTTTTTTTTAAATTTTATTTAAAATTTTTTTCCCACAGTATATATGCATGAGTAATTTTTTAAAAATAATATTATCCCTTGTATTCATTTTTCCAAATTATCCCCCCGCCCTCCCTCCACACCCTCCTGCCGATGACAGGCAATCCCATACATTTTACATATGTTACAATATAACCCAGATACAATATATGTGTGTAAATACCATTTTCTTGTTGCACATTAAGTATTAGATTCCGAAGGTATAAGTAACCTGGCTAGATAGACAGTAGTGCTAACAATTTACATTCACTTCCCAGTGTTCCTTCTCTGGGTGTAGTTGTTTCTGTCCATCATTGATCAACTGGAAGTGAGTTGGATCTTCTTTATGTTGAAGATATCCACTTCCATCAGAATACATCTTCATACAACATTGAAGTGTACAGAGATCTTCTGGTTCTATTCATTTCACTCAGCATCAGTTGATGTAAGTCTCTCCAAGCCTTTCTGTATTCCTCCTGCTGGTCATTTCTTACAGAGCAATAATATTCCATAACCTTCATATACCATAATTTACCCAACCATTCTCCAATTGATGGACATCCATTCATCTTCCAATTTCTAGCTACTACAAAAAGAGCTGCCACAAACATTTTGACACATACAAGTCCCTTTCTGCTCTTTAGTATTTCTTTGGAATATAAGCCCAATAACAGCAATGCTGGGTCAAAGGGTATGCACAGTTTGATAACTTTTTGGGCATAGTTCCAAATTGCTCTCCAGAATGGTTGGATTCTTTCACAACTCCACCAACAATGTATCAGTGTCCCAGTTTTCCCACATCCCCTCCAACATTCATCATTATTTGTTCCTGTCATCTTAGCCAATCTGACAGATGTGTAGTGGTATCTCAGAGTTGTCTTAATTTGCATTTCTCTGATCAGTAGTGATTTGGAACACTCTTTCATATGAGTGGATATAGTTTCAATTTCATCATCTGAGAATTGTCTGTTCATATCCTTTGACCATTTATCAGTTGGAGAATGGTTTGATTTCTTATAAATTAGGGTCAGGAGAACTGCTTATTTTCTATTATTTGCTTCCAAAGAAAAAATCTGATATGAGTTGTTTGCTATAAATGGGAATTTTTTTGTCTAGCAGTGGAATCTTTGGATCAAAGGGTATGTACATTTTTAAAAACATAATTCCCAAGTGTCTTCGAGAATGGTTCAATTCACAGTTCTTCTGTGTTTCTAAAGCCTCTCCAATATTGACTATTTTTGTATTTTGTAATTTTTACCAATTTTGCTAGTTGTACAATGAAATCTCAGAATTGGTTTTTGATTTGTCTCTCATTAGTGATTTAACACAATTTTCAGTATAATACGATCATATATCAAAATTTGCAGTTCTTTTGAAAGTTAATCTTTAGCTGCTTATCTATTAGGGCTTTATTAGCTGTTTTGAAAATATTCTCATATTGAAAAGTTTTTTTTTTGAGGGCAATACATTTGTAACCACTTGTCTGTAGCACTTGTTTAATTTTCATTAATTGATCCTATTACTATTCTTTTAGAGTTTGATTTCAAATTTTACAGATGAAGAACCAAAGTGGTTCTTTCCATTCATAGTATTGGAAGGGACTTTGAAGATAATTAGACCTCCTCCTATTTCTTGTAAGAATCCTTTGTGAGGTGTATCTCCATTCTTAGTTGTTCACTTATTTCAGTTGTTTCTGATTCCTTGTGGACCTCTTTGGGGTTCTCTTGGCAGAGATACTGAAGGGGTTTGTTATTTATTCTTCAACTCCTTTTATTACAGATGAAAAAAACTGAGGCAGACAGGATTAGGTGACCTGCCAGGATCTCAGACTGGATTTGGATTTTTTTGACTCCAAGACTGGTGCTTTATCCACTATGCCACCTTTTCTAGCCCACACTTCTTCAACCCCCAAAAAAACAATTAAATAGCTAGAGTTCAGGCTTTTTAGGATCAAAGTTTTTTCCCTCCCTTTAACCAAGGCTACTTAAAACTAGCCCTGTTACACAGGATCATAGATTTGGAGCTAGAGGAAGTCTTTATTATTATTATTTTTTTTATTAAAGCTTTTTATTTCCATAATACATGCATAGATAATTTTCAACATTCACCCTTGCAAAACTTTGTGTTCCAAAATTTTTTCCCTCTCTTCCTCCCATTCCTTCCCCTGGAAGATAATTAGAGAAGTCTTTAAGAGCTATTCAGTAGTCCTCTCATCTCACTTTATAAATGACAAAACTTGAAGCCTAGAGAGATTGTTTGCCCTGGGTTAGAGAGCATACCTCCTAAGTGTCTCAAGGGGGAATTTGAACCCAGGTTTTCTTTACTCCAAGTCCAAGACTGTATGTGTTATGCTATATGTATATGTATGCCATATTGTGCCATATGTTTGTACATATGGGTACTTTATATTTCTATAATGCCCTTTTGAGTGTTTTGAGAAGCAAAGAGCTGAGACTGATATTGTAGAAATTGTATAACTTCACTTTTGTTAAAAAGCTTTGCAAATTGAAAATGAAATATATAAAACCTTATTGTAAGCTGATTTTTGGTAGTGAAATTTATAGCATATAGCAGTAGTATAGTAAATAGAATACTGGACTTCAGGAATTTGGAGTCCTAGATTCTAGTTTGATTTCTGCCCCTGGTTAGTTGTTGGCAGTAGGCTATTTGCTTTTTTGCATTGGTTCTCTGCCTCCTTTATAGAATAAAGAAACTAATCCCTGCTCTCATTAATTCTCACAATTGTTGAATTTCCAATGATACTATACATTTTTTCTTTTCTTTTGTTTTGGAGACTGGGTTTGTCATTCTTGTCCAGGGTAGGAGTGCATTTTAGATCTTTAAAATATATAAAATTGCTAATAATTCTATCTCCTTTAACCATGTTTAAAATAGAAATTTTTTTTCAATCCAAAGTGTTTATACTTACATACTCAATTGAAGTTTATAAACAGACTTTAATTTATAAATACTCATTTTTCTTTCTGAATGCTTTATATAGCATTCCATTTTGAAATACTTAGAAAATTTTGTTGTTTTATGGTAATTTCGAGAAAATTAGATACTTGATATCAGAATGGCACCATATAGGGGTGAAAGACAATGTTTCCCCAAACTAAAGAACTGGTAGATTGCATATAAATAGGCATAAATGAAATAATAGGGAAAAGTTATGAATTAAATGCTTTTCTAGTGCTTAAGTGATTTCATGATTGGATCATAGCCATATATCTTTAACATTTCAAAGATAAGTATAAATTCAAAGAAACTAGATCCTTCTCCTAAATAAAAGCTATCAGAACTAGGTATAGATTCCTCTGTGGAAAAAAAAAAAAGCATATGAGTGACAAGTAAGCTTTTGTGGTTTTTGTTGGTGAGTTAAGCATTCCAGTGTTGACAGCACTCAAAAGTAAATTCACCTCTGGTTGTTCCACAGAGAGGCCTCTTTGAAAACACCAATGAACATATATAGCTTTTACTCATATTTTCTAACCAGATAAGATAATGAAGAGGAAAGGAAAGGGGGATGTTTGTGGTAATATAGTTGACAGGTTTAGGATTCATTATTAACATTCCACAGCTTTCCATGTGTGATATTTTGGAGAATGCCATTAGAGAATCCTGTTATTGAAATGGATTTTTATGAGGAATTTGAAGGATAAAGGATAGGTACTAAATTGATTTCTGAGACCAAGTTTTATATATTTGCTTTATTCTAAACTTAATTACTAAAAACAAAAAATATATCTCATGTATATATATGTTATGTCTACAGGTATGTGTATTTATATTTGCATGTCTGCACATGTATACATATGTGTGTGTGTATATATGTAGATATAGATGTGTGTGTGTGTGTCTGTGTGTGTGTGTCTGCGTGCGCATGTGTGCAAAGTTGAAAAGCAATTGTGAGGGGCAGCTAGGTGGTGCAGTGGATAGAGCACTAGCCTTGAATTCAGGAGGACCTGAGTTCAAATCTGGTCTCAGACACTTAACACTTCTCAGCTGTGTGACCCTGGGCAAGTCACTTAACCCCAGCCTCCAAAAAAAAAAAAAAAAAAAAAAAGAAAAGAAAAGAAAAGCAATTGTGTACAAAATCACAAATATCCATCTGGCACCAAATTTTAGGTATTGAATTCTAGTTGCTTTTTATACATGTGTTTTTCCAACTCAACTAAACCTTTTTACTCTCTGCTTTTTATTTTGATGATTCTGGAAAATTTCTAGCTCTTCTCCAAATGATTAGGAGCAAAATCTGGTTTACTTCACAATCATGTATCATGGAAGAAAGTGCTGCTATCTATCTCTAGGCAGATCTGAGGCCTCTGGTCTCACCTGCTAATTTCTCAACTTTATTTTTATTCATGCATTCATTCCCTTTTTGGTCTTACTACATTGTTAATAGTTCAAAGATTGTGTGATGTTCTGATACTGCTACTGATGCTATGTGACCAAGGACAAGCAATTTAATCTCTTAGTGGAATTCTTTAACCCATAAGTTATAGATCTGCCTTGATGGAAGAAACTCATATTGGGAATCCCCATACATAGTAATGAAACTACAAATTTGGATCTTATATTTTGTTTTCTTTTGACTTTTGTTTTTTTGAAGGGGGGAGTAAGAGTATTTTCAATTTTTAATTGGTTTTTCTATTTCCATTCTGTGTGGCTGCCCTACTTCTTCATAAATATATCAAAATCCTAACAGCATCTCCTCCCCTAACTTACTCCTCTTCCTTTTTTTCTGTTTTCTGGGCTAGAAACCTTATTATTAAAGAGTATTAAAAGTTTTCTTAAAATATTGCTCTCATCATGTACTCTTCATGAATCTATAGTGACTTGAATGCCAACTTCATCAAGGTCAAATTCATTTGTTTAGCTTTCAGGGCTCTCCATAACATAGTTATGTTAAACAGCATACTTTGTTAAACAACAATGGGAAGTCAAAGTTTATTTAGGTAGATCTCTCTGGATATAGTGCTTATTATTACTGTGATGCCTCTGTTTAAATTTTTATTTCTTAGTCTAAATTCTACTGATCTTTAAGGACTAGCTCAAGTTTCAATTCCTCCTTATAAGGGTTAAATAGTGTGGATTAGTTCAGTGGTTTCCAGCCTGTTGACAGTGTAGTTATCTGAATGGGATTGTGTAGCCATCTATAGAACCTTGTCATTTTGTAGATTGAATAAATATTATATATTTGTATGTATTAATATCTTTGATATGAGCAAATACTATTATAAAATTACACACAAAGTATCGTTGAATCTATAATGTTTTTATTATGTATTTTCTCAATCAACAGATATAATTGTTTCATTCTTTTTTTTTATTATATATATATTTTTTATAATATTATCCCTTGTATTCATTTTTTCCAAATTATCCCCCCCTCCCTCTATTCCCTCCCCCCGATGACAGGCAATCCCATACATTTTACATGTGTTACAATATAGTCTAGGTACAATACATGTGTGTGAATATCATTTTCTTCAACAGATATAATTAATATAATTCTAGCTACTGTTAAGATAGTTGAGAGGCAGCTAGGTGAGGCAGGAATACGGTATTGGGCCTGGAGTCTGGAAGATCTGGCTCAGATTTGCCCTCAGGCACTTACTGAATATGTGGCTCTGGGCAAGTCACTTAGCTTCTTTTTGCTTTAGTTTCCTCAACTACGAAATGGGAATAATAATAGGCACCTACCTCCCAAAGTTGTTGTGAGGATCAAATGAGATTAATATTTATAAAATGCTTCTTAGCAAAATGCCTGGAACTATATAGTAGGCATTATATAAATGCTTATTCCTTTACTTGCCTTCCATTCTGGTTTGTTTCATTGCTTCTCACTGTTTTTGAACAGAAGAAAAATCACTGACCTTACTCTCTAGACAATAGATTTAGAATTCTTGATTTAGATTTTGAGATGTTCATTTAGAAGGGAAGCTAAGTAGAACTGTGCATAGAGCCTGGGTCTGGAATCAGGAAGATGTCAATCTAATTTCTACTTCAGATATGTAACTAGGTCTGTGACTCTGGGCAAGTCATTTCACTTCAGTTTCCTTAATTGAAAAATGAGGATAATAATGAATACCTACTTTCCAAAATTGTTGAGTGGATCAGATGAGGTAATGATAATAGCTAACATTTATGTAGTACGTATGTGCCTGGCACTGTGCTCAGCAATTTGAACCTCATAATAATCCTGGGAGGTAAGTGCTATTATTAGCCCCATTTTATAGTTAAGGAAAACGGGCAAATAGAGCTTTAATGATTTTCTCAGAGTTGTAGACTAGTAAGTGTCTGAGGGCAGATTTGAACTCAGATCTTTTCTGATATTAGGCTGGGTGTAAAGGCCCTTTAAATGGGCGGCGCCACAGCGCAACAGAAGATTGAGTGGCCCAGAAGTAATCTCTATGGATATTAGGACTGCCCTGTGGGTGGGATCTTGGCCATACTGAGATAGCTTTGTAATGGGTGATGATTCTCTCGCTGATTGGCTGTGTGTGTGACCTCACAGGCCCTTTATAAGCCCACTGCAGACAGCAGTTGCTCTCTTTAACCTGGCTCCCTAACCTGGGGTAGCTGAGCCAAGCTGATGGATAGCCAAGAGTTAAGGAGTTTGATAGTGATGACGTGGGTCTTCAGACCAGGTGTTCACTAGGGAACCAACAAGTCAGGGCATCAAGTCAGGGCATTATGTGAGTAGGTATAATAAAGGCTTTTAAGATTACTTGTGGCTGTTCTTGAGTGCACTACCGGTTATTAAACTATAGATTCAAGAAATCATGGCCAGAGACCTTTGAAGGCCTCAGAGGAGGTGAGCCGGGTAGAGTTGACACTGCAAAGGTCAGTGGTACTCTGTTGGGCCTAGGACAGACTAGTAATTGTAACTGCCAGGAGTGCATGTTACAGCTGGGCACTATTCATTTCACCCTATTCACTGCACTACTTAACTGACTCATCTTTGCATAATTGTAAACTCTTCATAAAGTCCCTGGAACAAAGTATGCACTATCAGAATGTTAGCTGTTATTATTATTATTGTTATTTCCTAGTCTAGAGTCAGGACTCATCTTTCTGAGTTCAAATCTGGCTTTACATACTTACTAGTTGTATGAGTTGTATGACTTTGAGAAATCCTGTTTGCCTCAGTTCCCTCATTTGTAAAATGAGCTTGGAGGAGAAAATGGTAAAGCACTCCAGTATCTTTTCAAGAAAACTCCAAAAAGAATCAAAAAGAGTCAGACACAACTGAAATGACTGAACAGCAACATTATTTCCCAAAAGCCTGATAGCCTTTAATGTGTTCTTTATTATGCAATGAAAACCTTAGAATTAGGCTGTTCTTTTCTGTGACTTTTGTTATGACATTTATTTATTTCTTGATCTCTAACTCACCTCAAGAAGTCATCCTTCTCACAGAAATCCTCTTGTCTTCCTTGTATTGTCCTTTCAAAAATAAAAACAGTGGGAAGTCAGTTCATGGTTTCTGATAATTTTTTTTTTTTTCTTTCAGTCTTCTCTTAGGAATTTTTTTTTTAAACCTTTAATTTGTCTATTTGGCACTTATTTTCTTCACCAATCTGCTTTTAAAATTTTCCTTTGCATTTTTTCCCCCATTTTATACTTGGTAAACTTTGAAAAATAATTTGGGGAGTGGTTAATAAGTTAACACATCCGATTGTTGGAAAAAACTTGATTTTCCCAGTAGCATGAGGGAAACGTTTTCTGGACTTTCTTTCATTATGTATCTTCAGTGGGAAAATGAAGAATTTTCAGTGAAAGTTTCAGAGGTAGATTTTAGCTGAATATAATGAAAAACTTTCCACTTATGAGTACTGTCCTTTTTCATTTTGTCCAAAAATGAAATGGGTACATCATCAGATAGTAAACTACTCCTCATTGAAAGGACTCCAAAAAAAAAATAAAAAAAATCAATTGTTGAAACTAATATTTATTTGAGGGAGGGAGATGAGATTGCATTAAAGAGAATATGCCATTCAGTAACTTGTAAGATTCCTTTCAACTTTTACTACTTTATAAGCTTTTTCAAGAGATTGACATGACTACATTCTTTTTTTGGTTCAGGTGCTGCCTATTGTCAGTTTATGGATATGCTTTTCCCTGGTTCCATTGCTCTAAAGAAAGTGAAGTTTCAAGCAAAACTGGAACATGAATACATTCAGAATTTCAAGATCCTACAAGCAGGTTTTAAGAGAATGGGTGTTGACAAAGTAAGTTGGAATCATGTCCTTTCCTTTGAGTGTATGCTTTTTGTTAGCACTGTTTAGTACAAATATTAATTTATAGATTTAGCTGAAATAAGCTAGCCATGAAAATGTAGAAAAATTTAGCTATAAGGTCACAATTTCCCTGCTTTATAGATCCATTATTATTAGCAAAAAGACTTTTATCAATATCATTATAAGAATTCATCCCAGAAGTGAAATTTGGCAAACATTTAATTCAACAAATAAATGTTATTCCAAATTAATGAGTTTTTGTTATGAGATTGTTCCCAAATCTGTTAGACTCCCATTTTACTTGAGTTAGATGTGTAACATATTTCTGGAAATGTTGGAAAAGGCAGCCCAGCTGGTATATATTATTTTCCTCATGTCTGCTGGTATAGCTGCTTTTCTGAGAGGTGAAGGAGACCAGGAAACATTAGGAGAATCATTTGGAATAATAACTTCTATAGAATAAATAGTACTTATGCAGACTACTTTCTTGCTAGTATATTTAAATAAGTCAGAAATAGATTTTTCTAGTTATATTACTTTTTATGGTCCTGATCTGTGATTCAAAAGTTTGGGGAACTTCTTGTGTGGAAATTCCCTCCAGTAATATATATTGGCAAGTTTGTAATTTAGTGTTAGGGAGGCTAAGTGACCTGCCTTTGGTTACAAAGCTAGTGTGTCTCAGGGAGGTTGACTATAAGGCTGGCCTTTACTTCACTATGATGTGTCTCTAGACCATAGATTTCATTGTAGTCTGGTAAAATCTATGGATTCAGAATAATGTTATTAAATGCATAAAGTAAAATACATGGGATTACAAGGGAAACAATATATATTGAAGTACAATTATCAAAATAAAAAAAATATAATCCAACAAAAACCCAAGTTCCTGGTTTCCATTCTAAAAATCCCTTCTTGAAGACTTTGCACAAGGATTATATATTTCTCTTATGAAGAAAATTTGTCCATTCAGCAAACATTAAGTAGAGTGGAAATAGTGAATGTTTAATGTTAATCAATTGTAGCATTATACTATATATGATGAATATAATTCTAGGTTTCAAACAGTTTACTATCTAGTAGGAGAGTTAAAGCACATATATACAGATACCACATTTCTGTCTGTGTTGCAGCTAAGTGCAATAAGGGTAGTACAAATATTGTTGATGATTAGAGGAGAAGTTAGAATCCTTCTGACTGGCAAAAGGGGATGACGACATGGAGGAGCTTTCCTTTGAATTTTACCTTGGAGGATGGGTAGGATTTGGATCAGTAGGATGATGTTCACATATGGAAACAGAAGGTAGAGAAGATGGAAAAGTATGGGGTGAGTTAATAACTCCAAAGTTGAATGTCAATTTAATTTAGCTTTTGTAAATTGGACATTTTAAATATCCTAGGAAACTTACATCTTTAAAGAATCTTGTGATAATTCATTTTATAAAATTATTATCTATTTTATAAATTCAAAGTCCTCATCTGTAAGAGAAAATATAAATTAAGCATCTGCATAGAATAGCAATTAATTAGGAAGCCAGGAAAGGAAGAAGAAAGATCATTTTCTATTAAAATTTTATCTCTATTATGGATATGTCACATTCTGTTTTGTTACATATTATATATCATAAAAACAATGTTTACCCAGTTGAAAGAAAACTCAGTGGGGACAAGTTTATGGTCTTAAAATTTCTGATACATTCAGATGTAAAATGTAGTTTAGATAGGATTACTCTGCTTGACCCCTCAGGCATAGGACTAGGACTAGTGGATGAAAGATAACAGGGAATTCCTTTTTCAATATAAGGAAGGAACTAAAAATATTTAAAGCTATCCAACAATGAAATGGCCCTTGGTAGAAAGTGTATTCTTTATCATTGAAGTTATTTAAAGAAAAAGCTGAACACTCAGGAATGCCATTGAGAAAATGCTTCTAGTAAGTGCTGGGCGAAATGACCTTTGAGATCCCTTTCAGTTCTGAGATCCTATAAAAGAATTTTTGTGGCAAAAACTAATGAACTCCAGCAAAGACATTACATATTTCGAGCAATTTTTGATAAATTGGATTACAGCTTAATGAAAAAATCTGTACTTGAGTTTGTTGAATGGGATCTGACTTTTATGATAAAAGGCTTATTTTGAAATACTAGTGCTGTAACCCTTAACTCTTGTATAAATGAACGACGTAAACATATTTAATAAATGTTTACTATGTTCTCAGCAATATGTAAATTCCTGATACAAGTAGAAAGTAGTCCATGCTCTCCAAGGTGCTCAATTCTAATTGAGGGAGGAAGGGAGAGAGAAAAACATTAAAAAAAAAAATGGTCATTCAGCTCAAAGTCAGATTAGAAGTTGTAAGGGTAGTGGTGCAGAGGCTGACAAGGCCCTGGCATCCTTTGTTAATATCAGCAGGTCTGATAACAGTGCCTAGGGATCTGGAGGTAATAATAGTTGGCCAAATGGTAAGACTGGTCTATCTCACTAGAAGACTGGTAATTGGTAGATCTCACTTTAAGTGATAATAAAAAACGATGCTTTTCTTCCTACCTAGTTACCCCAGTGGAGTCAGAAAGGGTGGACTGGAAGTCAAGAGGGAAGGATAGATTTACTGTAATATGTTTGGCTAGGGTTTTTATAGATGTTACTTAAATCTGAAGGGTACTGTAAATGTTAGATGCTAGAAGAATCATAAGTATCATACTGACCATTCTTGTAGGAATTTAACAGATGAAGATTTTATATGTAATTATATATTTAGTATTCATTTTTGATTTATTATTCTCTTCATTCTTTGTTTCTTTTTTTATAAACATATTCCAAACCTTACAAACAAGCTGCCTTTAGGAAGCTTTATTGTCAGTTCTTGTCTCCTAGAACTTTTTTCTCTTTATGGATTCCATAGTACTGATTATTTAGTTTGTAGTCTCTAACTTTGGACTAAAATATTTTTATTTTTATTTTTTTT
The DNA here is from genome assembly GCF_048593235.1 of Sminthopsis crassicaudata. Classification (NCBI taxonomy): domain Eukaryota; kingdom Metazoa; phylum Chordata; class Mammalia; order Dasyuromorphia; family Dasyuridae; genus Sminthopsis; species Sminthopsis crassicaudata. Next base: position 450,921,805 of record NC_133618.1, on the reverse strand, counting down.
CCCTTTCTCCTTAGATAATTCCTGTGGACAAATTAGTGAAAGGAAAATTTCAGGACAATTTTGAATTTGTTCAGTGGTTCAAGAAATTTTTTGATGCAAACTATGATGGGAAAGACTATGACCCTGTAGCAGCTCGACAAGGCCAAGAAACAGCAGTAGCCCCTTCGCTCATGACTCCAGTTTTGAATAAGCCAAAAAAACCTCTTGGTACCAGTGGTGCAGGTAAGGATAGTGTCCTAAACAAAAGCTGGCTTACATGTTGTTGGTGCTGCTTTGAGGCAGCAGTTATTATACTTCACTAACCTTTGGTATTTCAGGTTTATAACTCCATTGCAGATAGTAAAGGCTCTGAAGTTGTCATTGTGGCAACTCTATTCACCTCTAGTTAGGACTTCATATAAAATGGTCTGGTAAAGAAGGGTTCTGTCTGTTCCTTGTTCTTTAAAATTATTTTATGTTCTTATGCTCATGATTGGTAGAACACGAAGTTATACAAATTAACCTACTCCTTTTAACTAATTCTCAGATGGTAACTTTGAAATTAGAAGGTAAAAAAAATCTAGCTTATCAGATTAAGAATAAAAAAAAAGTGTAAAGCAGCTAAAGAAAAACAATTGCTTACTGTGGATTTTGACAGCTACTTAACTCTTGTTCTAAGTTTAAATATAAATGTAATGGGGTAGTGATTTTTTAGATCTGATCAAGCAGTCTTGCTATGAAAAGACTAGATTCTTTTTAATGTTACCTTAGATAGTAATGGTGAATTTGTATGCATTATTTTGGTGGTTTATGCCAAATAATCTGATTTATTCATAAAGGATACTTGCTACTTTTCTTTTGTTCCTGATTTTATTAGTTGTTTTTTGTGCCTTCACAGAGAACCAACAGGGATAGCAAGCAAGGGTAGGCAATAGTCAAATCAGGACATTTGGTAAGACTGTAAAACTTCATTAAAAGGTTTGGCGAGGAATTGGAAAGAAATTATTGATGGACATGGGCTTTGGAATGATCTTTGAGGGCAGCTAGGTGGCACAGTGGATAGAATACCAGCCCTAAAGTCAGGAGAATCTGGGTTCAAATCTGCCCTCAGACATTTAACACGTGTTAGCTGTATGATTCTGGGCAAGTCACTTCATCTCAATTGCCTCAGCAAAAAAAAAAAAAATAAAAATAAGAAAAGAATGATCTTTGAACTTCATGTAGCTATTTTATTAAGGAGTCCTTTTGATATAATTCAGAGCTGGTAATATTACTTTGTATTGCAGTCAAAAGATGGTAAAGCTAAGAGTCCATTTAGGTGCTGAGGCTGGGGCTCATTGATATCTATACCTGAGTGAAGTGCAATTCTGGACCAATTTTTGATCCTCAGGTTTGCAGGCTCAAGACTTCATGTTTTTCTTAGTCATGTTTATAAGAATATAAGTCATTTCTCAATTGATAAATGGCCATAGGAAATAAAGAATTTTCAGATGAAGAAATTAAAGCCATCTGTAGACATATGAGAAAATACTCTAAATAGATTAGAGAAATGCAAATAGAACACTTACTAAATTGGTTAAGGACAGGAAAAAATAATGATAAATATTGGAGGGGATATGGGAAAACTGGAACACTAATGGGCCACTAATGTTGGTGGAGTTGTGAACTGATTCAACCATTCTGGAGAGCAATTTGAAAATAGTCTCAAAGGGCTATAAAACTGCATATTCTTTGATCTACAATATTACTACTGTGTTTGTATCCCAAAGAGATCATAAAAGAGGGGAAAGGATCCACATGTGCAAAAATGTTTGTAAATAGCTCTTTATGGCAAAGAACTGAACATTGAGTGGATGCATTGGTTAGAGAATAGCTGAATAAGTTATGGTATATGATGGAATATTATTGTTCTATAAGAAATGATGAGCAGATTGATTTCAGAAAAGCCTGAAAAGATTTACATGAACTGATGCTGAATGAAGTGAGCAAGAAAACATTGAACACAGTAACAGCAAGATCATGTGATGATCAACTATGATGATAGACTTAGCTTTTCTCAGCAATATCTTGCTTCACGACAATTCCAATAGACTTGGGATAAAGAATGACATCCGCATCCAGAAGGAGAATTGTAGAGACTGAATGTTTTTATTATTATTTTGGCTTGCATTTTCTTATTTGGGGGTTTTCCCCTATTCTGATTTTCCTTTTATTAAAATGGTTAATATGGAAATATTTAAAATGATTGTGTGTATGTGTGTATGTATATGTAAATGTGTGTGTGTGTGTGTGTGTGTAAATCTATATCAAATTGCTCTCCTCAAGAGTAGAGAGGTAAGGGAGTGAGGGGAAAAAAATTTGAAACTCAAAATCCTTCCAAAAGGAGTATTGAGAACTATCTTTACATTACATATTGAGAATCTTTAATTGGGAAAATAAAATGCTATGGATTCTTTAAAAAAGACTTCATAAAATTAATACACTCCAACTATATGTAGAGACGGATTATGAATCAAGAAGCTAATTTAGAATTTTGACTGGTTTACCAGTTCTTTCATGTGATGCTTTTAAAATTGTTGCAGTGTTCTCTCCATTGAACAGTATTGCTTAATTCTTTGAAACTACTGATTTGGTTTAGTGATTGTTTAAAGCACACACATAAATGATTGGAGGAGTAGTGTCTAGAAGACCAGTGAGATGGAGCCCTGGATTTGAAGTATAAGGGCCTGTATTCAAATTCTGATCTTGCCATGGACTGTGGCATGGTCACTTTCTGCACCTATATGAGCTCTCCAAGGTCCTTTCAAGCTATAAATCTTATGCTGTAATTTAAGATAATTGCTTTCTTTATCCTAATGATGAATATGCTACAAGAAAAGAATTGATTTCAGCACAGAGATTATTGTACTTATTTCCATCTAGGGCTGACTTGGTTTACCAAATACCTGCATCAGTGAATTGGTTACCAGCATATCTCTTCCTTGATATTGTTTTGGTTATAATTTTCTTCCATTATTCCATTTAAAAGTTAAATTTTCTCTCAGCTCCACAGAGGCCCATTTCCACACAGAGAACTACAGCACCTTCCAAGACAGGTCCTGGCATGGTCAGAAAGAATCCAGGGATGGGAAATGGAGATGATGAATCGGCAGAATTAATCCAGCAGGTAGATATTTTTTTTTTTTTTTTTTTTTTTTTGTTAAAGGAAAAAAAAAATCTTAAATTCATTGATATCTTTTTACCAGAAATTCTGAATCATTCTTACCTTTTCCTGTTTTCCCCCTCCCATAATGAACTAGGTCTTATAACAGGCAGTTAAGCAAAATCAGTCTCCACATTAATTAAGTATGACAGTTTATGTAGTATTCTACTCTCCTAGTTCCTGACCTCTGCAAAGAAAGGAAGAAACATTTTCTCAATTCTTTTCCAATACCAAATGTCTAGGTTATTATAACTACACAGGATTCAGTTTGGTTTTTCCCATTTTTCTTGTTTTGTAGTCATTGGATATATTGTTTTACTAATTCTACTTATGCACTCTGCCTCATTTCAATTCAAGTATTTAAGCACCACTGTGTACCAGGCTTTGTGCTAGGCATTAGGCATGCAAATAAAATGAATAAATCAACCCTTAAAGGTTGTGCAGCATTACACATATACAGAGGATTTTACATTTGGTCCTAGAAGTGATTGGGAGCCACTGGAGTTGAATGAACAGAGAAGGCTCATGGTCTGATCTATGCTGAAGGAAAATACAGTGGTAGCCGGTGTGTAGAATAAAAGGAAGTGAGGAGTGACTTGAGGCAGATAAACTAATTAGAATACTATTGCAGTAATCTAGGGAAAAAGTGATAAAAAGTCTCAATTGCAGTGATAGCTGTCTGAGTAGAGAAAAGGGGTCAGGTATAAGACATGTTGATAGCTGATTAGATATTTGAATTAACGTGAAGAATTGGGGAATAATACAGAGAGGTTATTCAGCTAAGGGAAAGAAAGAAGGTATCTGAAAGAAATTAGGGACATTTGGAAAATGGTTCTGGTTTTGGGAGTAAGGACTTTTTGTTTTGGACACAATAAGTTTGAGATGTCTCTTGAGTTATCAAATTTGAAATGTTTGATAGGCAAATAGTAATATGGAATTTTTAAAATTGGGGTTGGAGCTACCTCTTTATCTCTACCTGAGATAGTCAGATAGAGACTATGAGTCATTGAGATGAAGATGGTGATTAAATCCATGGGAACTGATTCGATCCAAGAGAGAATGTGGAGAGTAGAGAATATTGAGCCTAGGACAAAGCTTTGGGAAACAAAGCTTAAGAGTTGTGAAATAGATGACATACTTGCAAAGCAGACTGAGAATTAGTGGTTAGACAGAGGAAAATCAGGAGAAAGTAATAAAGTGAAAGTCTACACAGGCTTTCTGTCTAGATTTTTCTGCCTAAAAATGTTATCTGGGAGGAAAGGAAGGTCAACCTTGTCAAATGAAGCAGAGGAGGCAAGAATGATAAAAATTAAGAAAAAAATTTCATATTTGGCAGTTTGGATATCATTAGTAACTTTGGAGGGAGCAGTTTAGAATTTGTGATCAGAAACCAGAATGAAAAGACTTGAATAATAAATTAGTAGAGAAATGGAGTGACGATGATAGACAACTTTTTCCCCCTAGGAGTTTGGTTGAGAAACAGTAAATAAAGGGCAACAGCCTGATGGGGGAGGGTCTAAGGAAGGTTTTGAAAGGAGATATAGTCTTATTTGAAATTAGTAGGAGAATGAATTAGGAGATGCAGAGATGTTGAAGATTAGCAAGGGAGAAGGAAGTGATTGAGTTTGCAGTGTGCTGGAAAGGCTGGGAAAGACTAGAACCAAGGGCACAAAAAGATTGGCCTTAGTAAGGAGAAAAGACCACTTCTCTGCAGAACGTTATAGAAATGAAGAGAGTAGATGAGGATGTCAAGATGTTTTGAGATGAGAGAAGAGAGGTCATATTGAGTTAAATTGCCTCAGTAAAGTAAGTGGGGGTGGGGGAGTTGGGAGTTGCTTGGGAAGGGAAAGTAAAGTTGTAAGGTTTGAGAGAAGGGAAACCTTGATAAAAGATTTTGGGAAGTGAAATAGGAAATCAAATTATGGAGAAATAAAAGGATTGCCATACTGTAATGAGAATCCAATTGAAGTTGGATAACATGAATTTATAATATATATATATATATATATATATATATATATATATATATATATATATATATATATATATATATATATATATATATATATATATATATATATATATATATATATATATATATATATATATTCATCATAAGTGAGTGACTCCCTTTAGCTCCATTCACCAGCATGTAAGAGTGTAGTTGGTAATATTCTGGAGTTGAACTTTATCAAGAATTAAATGGTGATATTGTAAAATTAAATAGGCCAACTATAAGATCAAGATTGGAAAGGGAGAAAAGTGAAATAGAGCATGGGTAATTGGCAAAAGAATGGCTTTAAGAAAGGTCAGGTAAAGGGAGAGATGAAATTACAGGAGGCCATGGTAGATTAAAGGAATATCAAAGTTTTTCATTAAGAAAGTGATTGTCAAGTGTTTAATGGTGAGATCTAACTTCTAACCATAGGTTTATATTAACCTTTCCTTTCTCTGAGTTCTTCATATTTGATATTTCTTAAAAGCACTACAGTTCTATTATGTATATGTATCATAATTTTCATTTTCATGAAAAATGGTTCTTTGAAGGATTTGCAAAAGGAACTTTAAGGAAGCTGTACAGAAGTACAGTGGTTTTTGCTTTTTGGTCCTTGGTCACATTTAAGGTACAAATTTATAACTAGTCTGGAGATTGTTACCCTTTTTTGTGCCATGGACCCCTTGGCAGTCTGGTGAAGCCTGTGGAGCCTTTTTCAGAATGTCTTTAAATAATTGAAGGAAAAATTAAATTAGAGGTTCATGAAAATAAAAGATGCAATTTCTTTTCTGTTCAAGTTCATGGCTCTTCTCTCACCACTCCTTGAAGTTTATTTGTGAACCACTGAAGTGTTCATGGACTCCAGGTTAAGAACCCTTATTTTCATAAACTGAAAATAAGAAAAATTCCACCAGAATGAAAAAAAACAAAACAAAACACAAAATAATTTATGGCATTGGTTCATAGAACTCTAGCAAATATTCATATAACTTTAGGTATCTACAAAATAATGCTTGTTTCAGTATTTTTCAAAAACCTTTGTTCTGGGACCTGGTATTGCAAGGGTCTAGTTTTTCCCTGTTTATTGAATTCTAAGACCCACAAGTTTGCAGTTGCCCTTGGTTTAGTGAAATAGGAGGGAGGAAAGTATTTCTTCTAGACTGAACTATTAATTTTTCTTGGCAGATTAGACATTTGATTGGAGCAGAGAGTTTGCCAGATTGTTGAGAACCTTATATTATAAAATGAAGGATTTTATTTCATAGATGATAAGGAATGTAGTGATATGGTTAGACCTGTGCATTTGGGAAATTATTTTGGCAGCAGAGTGAAAGTTAGATTGGAGAAAGGAGAAATTGAAGGCAGGGAGAGCATAAATGATAAGAGCTCTACTAGGATGGCAGTGCAATGGTGAGAATCTGAATTTTTCAAACTCAGAGTACTGGTTGGATTTTGGGGGTAAGTTAGAGGAAAGAATACACAAGGAACAGAAAGTCTTTAAAACTGGTTGATTTTAGGGATGATGATAAATAATATCTACATAATTAAGGTTGAGAGGAAAAGGACATAAGGGGTGAGGAGTGAAAGGCATGTTAATTTTTTTTTTTTTTAAGTATAGCTTTTTATTTACAAGATAAATGCATGGGTAAATTTTCAACATTGATAATTGCAAAACCTTTTTTTCCAACGGCATGTTAGATTTTTGACATGCTATTATAATTCTTGGAGGATTCAGCGATGCAAATATGAGAGAGGGAGTAGACAGATGAATTTGTTGTTATGTTTTTTTATATTCTATTCTGAATTATATTTATTGTATACTTAATAGTTACAGCATGCTTTTAAAATGTTTTGTTGTTATTAATTTTTTTTTTTTGCATACTACCATTTCAGTTTCATTGCCCTAATTAAGACTCTTAGAACAAAGAGGTATAGTTAAGCAAAACAAATCAATATATTGCTCTTGCCTGACAGCATATGCTTTATTTTTCACCTATAAGCTACCACTTCTTTGCTCAGAGAAGGGAGATGTCTCATCATCAAACTTTTAGAGTTAAGTTGATCAATGTATTAGAGAACAATTTTTACATTTCTTGATGTCTAATCAGCAGTGGTAGCACTTTACATTGTAATTATTAAGTATTTGTGTATGCAAATGATGTTTTGTTAGCTGCATTAGGATAGCAACTTTGTTCTAATTATCTTTGCAAAATGTTTTATACATTGTTGGCATTGGATAAGTAATTGTTTCTAGAATGAATGTTTCTCTTTTTCTATCTTCTATATTAAGCTAGTTAGGCAGGGAGACCATCTTTTAAAGTAGAGACTTATCATTGTAGTGTTAGAGACAATGTTTAAACAGAAAGAAAAGCCATGTTTTTTTTTTTTTTTTGTTTTTGTTTTTGTTTTTGTTTTTGTTTTTGTTTTTGTTTTTAACTAGTTTTTATTTACCAGATATATGCATGGGTAATTTTACAACATTGACAGTTGCCAAACCCTTTGTTCTAATTTTTCTCTTCCTTCCTCCCCTCCCCCCAGATGGCTGGTTGACCAATACATGTTAAATATGTTAAAGTATAAATTAAATACAATATATGTATACATATCCAGACAGTTGTTTTGCTGTACAAAAAGAATAGGACTTTGAAATAGTGTACAATTAACCTGTGAAGGAAATAAAAAATGCAGGCAGACAAAATTAGAGGGATTGGGAATTCTATGTAGTGGTTCAGTCATCTCCCAGAGTTCTTTCGCTGGGTGTAGTTGGTTCAGTTCATTACTGCTCTATTGGAACTGATTTGATTCATCTCATTGTTGAAAGTGGCCACATCCATCAGAATTGATCATCATTATAGTATTGTTGTTGAAGTATACAAAGATCTCCTGGTCCTGCTCATTTCACTCAGCATCAGTTCATGTAAGTCTCTCCAGGCCTTTCTGAAATCATCCTGTTGATCATTTCTTACAGAACAATAATATTCCATAATATTCATATACCACAATTTATTCAGCCATTCTCCAATTGATGGGCATCCACATAGTTTCCAGTTTCTGGCCACTCCAAAGAGAAAAGCCATGTGTTTTTACAGTGAGCTAGTTCAAATCTAAGAAAAGGTACTATATGGAAGTGGAATTACCTGTTAAGATTTATGTAAATGATAGTATTTTAATTAAATTCAACAAACATTACTAAATGTTTTCTATGTGCAAAAATGCATTGAGAATACAAGTATAAAAACAATCATCCCTGCCTACAAGCTTGTATTCTAAAGGGAAGAAATAACATACAAATAGAGAAATACTGGATCAGTATAAGGTCCTTTAATTTCATTGGTGTGGGAATACCTTCAATAGTGTAAATCACAGCTTGTTCATAACTTAGCTCATAATAGAAGAACAATTTACAACCAGGAGAACAGTTTTTACAATAAAAAAAAATCCAAATAGTTTGAAGGACTTAAAAATTGATTAACAAAATGATCAGTATCAAATGATTCTGGAAGAATCATGATGAAACATGCTAATCACCCACTGATAGAGTAGTGATGGACCTAGTAGAGTGAGGCATATATATATTTTTAACATGAACATTGAGGACATCTGTTTTGATTGATGATACCCAATTTTATTAAAAAGGACTTAGTTGTTTTTTTTTTTTTTTTTTCTTTTTCAGTGGGAAGGAGTGGAAATGAGAAAATGTAGATTTTTTTTTGTTTTGTTTTGTTTTGTTTTGTTTTTGCTAATTAAAAATAATACATTCCTTGTCTTCTTGACTCCAGGTCCATTTCTCTGTCCAATACTACAAGAATAGGAGGGAATACTAATATATAGGAGGCATTTTAAGATTTTTAACTAGATGTGAGACTGTCAGACTAATGACATATATTTATTTTATCTCTCATACAGATCAATGTATTGAAGCTTACTGTTGAAGACTTGGAGAAAGAGAGAGACTTCTACTTTGGAAAGCTAAGAAATATTGAATTGATCTGTCAGGAAAATGAAGGGGAAAGTGATCCAGTGTTGCAGAGGATTGTGGAGATTCTCTATGCCACAGATGTGAGTGTCTATTAATGAGTGCTAAATGAAGGAGAATTTAATTATCTCATTTCTTTTCTACACATTGGTTGTCTTTGGTTTTTTCATTTTCTTTCCTTTTTTTCACTAGTTTAGAAGGGGAAGACATGCTAAGTACATATAATATATAGTTCTTATTGAAACTTGTTATGCCTTAGTATATTTCAGAAAACTGAATTCTTTAACAGTTAAGACTTGACACTTAAAACATGTAGTATTAAAATTTTCCTTTCACAAAAATGTAAGGAAAATTGAACAGTGTTACCTACAAGTTTGGTTTTCTCTTCTTCCCAGAGATCCATTCCTTTTAAAAAAGAACAAAAAGTAAAAACTTAAAGTCATTCAGCAAAATTAACTAATGTACCAAAAAAGCCTGACATTTTATGCTTCTTTATCCTTTAATTTCTATAGACATTTGTTAACTACACTATAAATTGTATAGTCAGGGATTATGTTCTTTTTTTAATATTTTTCTCCAATCCTCCTTTCCTCTTTTCCCTTTACTCCTAACAAGCTCCTCTTATTGAAATCAAAGAATGCTTTAATGGAAGTCATTGTTCTAAAGGTGGAATCCAGGACTCAAGTCAGGAAGACTTGGGTCAAATCTTGTTTCTGACATTTAAAAGCTTGGTACTCTGAGTGCATTACTGAGCCATTTTACTGTGTAAAATGGAAATAATAGCATCTACTTCATAGGATTGTTGTGAGGCTCAAGTGAGGTGATTGATATAAAGCATTTTCCAAGTTCTTTCTCTTTGTAGATATATAAATGTGTTGTTCAGTTACTGTTGACAGCCAGTAAAATTGTTAGCATTGTGCAGTTTTCAAATGTTGGTGCATATATTTTGAACTTGGATTTAGATCAATCAAGTTTAAAGGTCTGATTCTGGCATATCTCACTGTTTTATCATTTTTAGCAAATTGCATTGCATCTTTCTGACTTCTTTTTCCTTATCTTTAAAATATGTGTAATGATAATTTTGCAATACTTATTGTACAGGGTTATGTGGGAAAATAACTTTATAAAGTGTGAAGCAGTATGTAAATGTAAATGATTATATATCATTCTGAATAAAACCATCTTTTCCTTTCCTCTTTTAGGAAGGCTTTGTGATACCTGATGAAGGGGGTCCACAAGAGGAGCAAGAAGAGTATTAATAACTCAAGTACTGTACCAGTAGAGCAGCAACATCTGAATTCTTCACCCCAAATCATGTGCTTAACTGTAAAATACTCCCTTTTATTATTTTTTAGAGGACTCACTGGTTTCTTTTCATAAGCAAAAAGTACCTCTTCTTAAAGTGCACTTTGCAGAAGTTTCACTCCTTTTCCAATGGGTTTTGAGTTAGGAGCTTTTATCTTGTGGCAGAGCAGTATTAACATCAAGCTGGTTCACTTAGGGAACAAAGAGGCAGACCTTGAGAACTCACTATTTGGTTGTTGGTAAACATTGATAACTGAAAAAGTTGTTTTTACATAACATACTGAAAAATGGAAACTCAAAATAGAGAAATCTTAGGAAAACTCACAGAATGGATTAGCTAATGTGAAATCTCAGCATAGAACTAAATAAATGCCTTAAGAGTATTTAAAAATGTTTCCATATGTCAAATTATAAAATGTAATGTGACAGGAGATTCTGTGTGCTTCATCTTATAATTAGAAAGAACCTAACCTTTCTTATATATGACTGTCTGAAACATTGTGGTACTCTTCATAGTATTTACAGGCATAAAAATTGATCAAAATGCAAAATAAAGAAATTTATTCTAGCGCTTTTTGGTATGTCTCAGTGGTTAAACCCCCATGAAAGAATAGGCTAGATTTTTGCCGAACAATCAGAGAGAGTCTTTTGACTCTGAGATGTATGATTGAGTTGAAGAGCTCAAATTTGTTTTTTTGTTGAGCATTTCTGTAGTAGTTTTTTTGATGTCACTCCAAACTTTCTGTGCATTGTATTTTCTGGAAAGCAAGATGTATCCAGTTTTATTACCTAAAAATTGCTTTTGGAGAGCAAAATTGCTTCCCTGGAAATGAATTTTACTTGGGAGCAAATTACCTTGATTTCCATTCTATCTTTTCATTTCCTTTTTAATTCTTTCTTTTCCTTTAAGTTTCCCTTTTGGGGTCTCTTCTTTCTGCCCCTTAAAGCATGCTGCTGAGAACAGACATACCGTGGGCAGGTGATCATGCTTCATGATCTTTCTGGACCTCTGGTAGAGGGGGAGTAGTGATTTGTGAAGGCTGAGATTACCTTGTGATCTGTAAGGCCTGGGTTTTATTTTTTATTTTTTGTTTGTTTTTTATTTGGTACCTGCTGTCCACAGCCTTCACTGTATCTGAATAGTAGTTGCCAGTGCACTAATCTCCTTGGAGATAAAATTCATTAGAGTGTGTTACTAAATGTTAATTTTTTTTTTTTTTTTGCAGAAAATACAGTACCATGTCTAATTTAAATATTAATATTTAAAATATTTCATTCCTAAGCACTCCCATCTCTTTTGTTTTGCACCTCAGCCTGTTTCATCACTTTTTTTTGGGTAGAAACCTGCCAGATTTCTCAGTTACCTACTACTGAGATTGATCAGTTCTGATGTGCTTGTATCAGTTTGTTTTTGGTGGTAGATTCTGGTGTCCTAAAATGTGTGTAGAAGGCGAGCATTTATGATAAAAATTGTTGTGTAGTGCATGATCTGTGTGGAATTCTGAGGAAAACCCAAAATTAGTGAATATTAATAATAATGCCAAAAATGCAAGTAACTCGCCATTGTTAAACTACAGTGGTGCTATTTCTCTCTTGTGGCCTTTTAGACTTTTGTTGCCCTAAAAATTCCATTTAACTGGGAAACCATATTCCACCTGGTCTTTCTTGACAGGGTTTTTTTCTACTTTAAACAGTTTCTAAATAAAGTTCTGTATTTCAAGAGTGTCATGTCTTCTGAAGTTTGTCATGCTCTGGGTCTATTAAGCTCAAAAAACAAGATGCTGATAGTCCAGGACTCAGTTTACTTGATTAAATTGTGGATACTCTTTTTGTATCCTTTCTTTAGATTAACTTACTGAAGTTTCAAATTCTTTTGTACTCTAGATTTTCTTTTTCATTTTAACCATTCACCAGTTATCCTCGAATCATTGTCAGAGTAGATACTCCTTATCCTCTTTATAAAGACATATAGGGTTAAATCCTCTCACTGATGGTCAAGGAAGGATTTTTTCATACTTTTTTGGGTAGCAAACAAAACTTAATAATACAAAAAAAATTTGGCTGTTTTCGTCATACTATGAATTTCTCAGGAGTAACTTCAAAGAAACGTTTGTTACATTAATAAGCTTGGTGTAAACTTAAATAGGCAAAGGACAGCCTTTTGTAAAATCCATTTTAAATACTGAGCATAATTATTAATAGTATATAAAATACTGATTGTTGAAAATTGTAGTCTGGAACCTACGTAAACACGAAAACTCTTATATGAAGAAATATCTTTCTAAATATGTCACATTATTTGTAAAGGAATTAACATGGAAATAGACAAACAGTAACTTCACACAGAAACACATTGAATTCATTGGGGTGATGTTTGTAGAATGATGTTATCATCTAATCTAAATGGTTGCTTTGGTAAGGTGCAAAACCACTAATTTAAGACTTTGAAGTGTGTTGATCAAATTGAATTTTTGTGTTTGGTGCTCATACAATCTCACTTAAGTAATTTGTATTTAGGTCATTTATTCAGTAAACTTTAATAAGCAGTTTGTGTTCTTTTGTATGCTGCCTAAGGGGTGCTTAGGAAACTTCTCTGTTGTGACTGAATTTCAGACCAGCATAACTTTAAGCATAACTAATAAACATGACTTTTCATGTTTTAATTTAGATAGTTCTATTTCTGAATTTACTTTTTTTTTTTAAACTGTTTAGATAGTTTGAATTAGCTAACTTTCCAATCTGAAAGCCTGTTTTTATTCAATCATTGTGAGTTTGTTTCTAGTTATAGTCAAGTACAGTTAGAAAATAAACATTACAATTCTATTGTTTGATCAAGATTCTTAGGTAGATAACTAGTTATTTTACTTTTGATCCAACAAAGATTACTTTATATCAACAAAGATGAGTAAATCTGCAAAAACTTTTTTTTTTTAAATGGAATCAATTTTTGACATAGCAACTTAATATATGTAGTTTATTCTGTGCATTCCAAGGCAATTCATCCTAAATAAATCCTGAATTGCCATTGTGGTGGTAATTTGGTGATTTGTTATTGGAATGATTTCTGTAGCTTACTCACGTGAAACAATTGCCACCAAACTGAAGAACCTGAACCTTATATAATAATGTGATGAGTCATTTTGTTGGTTTAGTACTTGTTTTCTTATTTTCTGTACTTTCATCTGCTGGGATGAAGTTCCTTAATGAGCAAAATAAGATTTTCCTCTTGTTTCACTGTATCAGATTTTTGGAAAAAAAACCTCTGCTTTTCTGTCTCTAGTTTTAACACTCTTTTTCCTCATAACTCTTTATCAGAGATTCTGTCTGAAAAAGCACACATATTTAAAACCTCCATGTAAAGGCCAAAAATAAATTTCCCTCCTTTTGTTTACTCTTTAATTTTTGACCCTTTGTAGAACTGTTTAATTTCCACGTTGGTGAGTACATATAATTTGACAGGAAGCTCTTGGCCTAATTTAAATTTGGATGTAATAATGTTTTACTCTCCTGACCATGGTACTACTAGTGTTCATTCAGTAAGTTAAAGTGTAACCAGGATTGGTTATTTTAATATAAAGTAAGGGAATTTGAATTGAAAAAACCTTAAAAGATTATTTAAGTCTAAATCTGTGATCCTATAGTAAGTTAGTTCATATTCTTAGAGCTTGAATTCTGATATGCTAATTTGATTATGACAATGAAGAATCAGGAGGTCCAATTTTAAAAGTCATAGGTCTGGGGATGAGAAACCAGTGCTTATACCATGTCATACATTTTCTTTCCTGAATTAGCAGAAGTGTTACCCTAAAATACTAGGTTTTAGTATATCTGTTTTATTTTTCTTTTATTGTAAAAGAAAAATGAAATAGAAATGAAAAAATCCTTAAGCATTGATTATCAGCTTTAGCAAATAAAATTTCACTTCAGTGTAATAATGAAGATGACTTCTTCCATTAAAAAGTGTAGTTTTTTGTTTTATGAAGTTATTTGTCTTAATGAGCTATTTTAAGGCTGCTGAGGGAGTCATGGAAATGGAAACAGATGGGAAATGGTTAGAAATGACAACTCCAGGACTTAATTTTGTGGTTAAGAGTGTGATGTCCATGGAGAGGACAAAGACAAGTTTAATCTATTGAATGCTTTCTGGCATTAACTCTTAAATTTCAGGTATGGAACAAAGTTTTCAGAAAGTTTCTGATAGATGGAAATCATTGGAATAGTATATATTTTGTGTCACTTTTGATTGGAATGGTAATGTTCTTATTATTAACAATTTGAAATGGACACAAGTAAAACTTGGATCTAAATCTTAAGTATAGGGAAACAATAATTATTAAAATAGGAAATCTTAAGAACAAGCCTTTAGTTAGAAGAATATTACTTTTTTTTTTTTTTTTTGACTGAGGCAATTGGGGTTAAGTGACTTGCCCAGGGACACACAGCTAGGAAGTTTTAAGTGTCTGATATCAGATTTGAACTCAGGTCTTCCAGACTTCAGGGCTGGTGCTCTTATCCACTGTACCACCTAGCTGCTCCAAGAATATTAAACTATTAAAATCAGGAGTAGGAGTATAAGACGACATGTTCAGAGATCATAACAATTATTATTCTTATTAAAGCTAGTCTAAATTCAAGCTTTCAGAGTAGAAACAAGTAAAGAATAAAGATTACTAGATTCCAGCCCAAGTCTTTATTGGACTAAAAGCAAGTGAGTTAATTATGTGCAAGGGACATTAAAGTGAGAGAAGAGCTGAAATCGTTAGTCATGTTACTGTGTCACTTTGTGCAAGTCATGTTCCCAAGCTGAGCCTGTTTCTCCTATTTGTAAAATGAAAGGGTGGGACTAGATAGTCCCCTGTGTCCTTATCAGTTCTAGTATTTTTAAAAGTTCTAAGATCCCTTCCATGGTAGCCAATGAAACTGTTCACTATAGAAACTTGAACTCAAGTCTTTTGTTTTTAACCTCCCTGTCTTCCCTTTTGTAAAGGCATTGAAAGAACATATTATTTGTCATTCACATTCATGTTTATATTTTAACATGGTAAATTTAGTCACTTAAACTTCAGTGTATTGCCTTGTTACATTCACTTTTTAACAGTTTGCAGATCATTCAAAGTTCTGACTTGATTTTTTACCCCACAGGAAACTAGTGAATTTATTTTTCTGGCTCTAAAGATTGCTTGACTAACTCAAACTTCTGACTCTTCTATGCCTATTCCCTGCTGCAAATATTTTTGAAGATCACCCTGTGGGTTGAGGAATTATATTGAATTACATGCTGTTTTTCCTAAAATAGGATATTTTTGTGGGGGAAGAATGGGGAATGATAATGGGAAACAATAATGGGGAACATGGATGAAACAATACTATAGTTTAGCTCTTTCCTTGTACATCTTTTGAATTTGCTTTTGAGTTAGGTCCTTTATGTAGGTGGAGGAGAGAAGGATGAGATTTGATATGAGTAAGGAGTTTTGGACTTAAGTATGGACCTGATTAAGTTGCCTTTCTTGTGTGACCATGGCAAAATAATATTCCATCATTGGATCTCAATTTTTGTAAAATGGACTAGATTCCTTAGGATTCCTTTTCAGTCCTAGTATTGTAGGAAAATGAATTCAAACTACCTTGTTTGAAAGGAAAAAGGATATTTCTTTGCTACTTATTTGCCTTTTTAGCAGTTTGACATTATGTAGGACTGGTCTAAAGACTTTAATGAATAAATCTTAAAATGCACAAGTTTAAACTTGAAGAGTTCTTGGTACAGATGTTAACACTTGTTGCCATCTTTGATTAACAGTATTTTGGATCTTCTAATTTTGTTGTATCCATGTCTTCTCTGAACATTGTACTTAAGGGACAGAATGATGAACAGTTGAAGAACAAAAGATAGATATTTTAGTTGAATAGAAGTTCAAATATTGCGCTCTTGGGTTCTAGAGTGAGGGAAGTTCTAGTCCTTCCTTATTTTTTACTCTATTCACAAACAGGAGTGTTGCAATCAATTCGAGGCTCCATATTTTTCTGCTATTGAAGGATTTAGAATTAAGTGGGGATAATAACCATAGCTAATATGTAGCTTTTACAGTTTTGCAAAAGAACTTTGCATCTTTTCTCTCATTTGCTCCTCAAAACAATCCTATGTGAGTTAAGAAGCAGTCTGAGACAGGTTAAATGTCAAATAGCTAGTAAATGCCTGAGAAGGGGATTCATACTCAGGTCTTTTCGATTCTAAATTCAATGTTCAATTCAGTTTTCTACCTCTCTGCCTTGAAGGATGACCCAAGAGCTGCCCTGCACTGTATTAGGCATTGGGGAATGTGATGAATGAAAGGAACTTGAAATTCTAACACTCTTCTTTTTAGTGCTTGGTTTAGTTTAACACTGAAATTTTTTTTAAAAGTTGGAGAGGACTCAGGGGAGACATGATACTTTTATTTTCAAGTATCTGAGAATTAGGGAAAAAAGGTTACATTTATTCTTGGTCCCAGGGAATCAGTCTGGCAAAAAAAAAGAGGAGGACCAACATTGAAAAATTTCAGGTTGAAAAGGTAAGCATTATTACACATCTGTATTTTTCTACTTTTGAAAAAGAGGTTGGGGAAGATGCCTTTTCATATCTCTTTTTTTGAGTCTAAGCTTGCTCATGACAATTTTGAAACAAGTTTTAGTTATTTTGTTCTTGTCGCAGTTACATTGTGTCATTGTTTTCCTTGTTTTGCATCAATTATTTGTCTTTCCATTTTTTCTGTATTCATATTTATGTGCTATAATTTGTTTAGGTATTCCCTAATTGGTGGATATTTATCTTGTTTTCAGTTCTTTGATATTATAAAAAGTGCTGTTGCAACTATTCTGTTCTCCCTTCCTCCATATCTCTCTCTCTCTCTCTCTCTCTGTCTCTCACACACACACACACACACACACACACACACACACACACACACACACACACACAGACACACACGTGCGCGGCGCGCGCGAGAATAGTTGATTCAGTAGTGAAACAGGAAATTAGTGGAGTCTTAATTTTAGGCTTAATTAATTGGAGACTTAATTTTAGGCTGGGATGATCACTTGGGAAGGATATTTATTGTTTAGATGATTCACTTAAGTATTAAGGCCACTTTTTATGCTTTTTTTTTTTTTTTTTTTGTATTTTATCAGGCAGTGGAGATACAATGAACAAAGCAAATTTTAAAGGATCTTATATTTTAACATGGTTGCTTTGAATATATCATCACCAGCCTTTTAAAATCTTGTGATTTTGTTTTTCAGTGACTTTTGCATAATTTTCATTCTCTCTCCTAAGTTTATCAAAAACACTAGGATTGCTTTGAGGTATTTATTTGCTTTGAGCAATGATGAATACTTATTTCTTTCATTTCTTTTTTCTGACTCTGGCCCCTCAGCTTGTGTGTATGTATGTGTGTGGTGTGTGTGTAGTTAGGAATAGCAGTTAGGAATTGGGAAGGAGAGGTTAGACTGGTTGTGGGAAATTGAGAAATTATAAATTGATGGGTTATGATGAAAATTCATAAAAAATCTGAATAGAAGTAACTTTTTTAAAAAATTGAAGCAATGGTGAAATTACATTACACAAAGCTGATTTTAGAAATTGTTACTTTTTGTTTTTGGAACATCAATTTTCCACATCAAACTCTCTTCCCCCTTTTGCCTGACCAGAATGCTGTCATGAACAGGGGAAGAACTTCAGCATAATGAGCCAAATCACCAACTGAATTGGATAGCATTTGCAATGTAGTAAGATCATAATTCCTTATGTCTAAATAGAAATAAGGAAAGTATATTTTCTCAATTCTCCAGCACCAAGAAAATTATTATTATGGTTTGTTTTTTTTTTTTTTTTTTTTTTTTTTGTTTCCATTTTTTTTATTGCTATAATCATTGTTTTCCTGGGTTGGTTCATAATAAGTCTTCTACAGCTTCTCTGAATTTTTCATATTCAGCCTTTCTTAAAGTGCAGTGATACTGCATTACATTCATATTTACCAGTTTGTTTAGCCATTCCTTAGTTCATGGAACTTCTTTTTGTTTCCAATTTTTGCTATAACAAACAGTGCTTCTATGAATATTTTGGTGTATATGGGACCTTTCTGTTAATGACCTCTTTGAGTCTGTGTCTAATAGCACACTGGGTTAATGGGTATAGACATTTTGATCATTTTTTAGCATGATTCCAAATTCCTTTCTAGAATAGTAGGACCAAACCCAGCTCTACCAAGTGTATTAATGTGTCTGTCTTGTAGCTCTTGAAAACAAAATCAGTCAGTCTTTTGTCATTTTTGCTAATTTGCTTTTTGTAAAGTCAAAGCATATATGATTTTTTTCCCATAAGAGTCGTTACTGGTTTTCAGTTCTTCATTTAAACTGTTCATACCTTTTGGGAAAAAGTCACTATTTGTGTTAATTCCCTAAATATCTGGGATATCAAATTCTTTTCAGGGATATTTAATGTGATATTTTTTTCCTAATTGACAATTTAAGGACTTTGATAATTAAAATTCTAGTGTAAGTATCCAGTTTAATAATTATTCTTTTGGGAACTTGCAGTTAGAAGCCTCTTAGATTTTTCTAGGATATAGCAAAATTTTGTATATTAATTTAATATGGAAAGATATTATGGGGTAGATTGATCTTTGAATTAAGAAGATTTGGGTTCATGTATTACCTCTAGACAAACTAGCTGTTTGACTATAGACAAACCAAGGAATATTTCATTGTTGCAGGCAGCTCTCCCACATTAAGTTACATAGCAGTTACTAATCCATAATGGAGTCAGGACTTTTACAATGGGAGTTCCCAACTACCTAGAACTTATTCCTATATCTTTTTTTTTTTTTTTTTTTTTTTTTTTTTAAACTTGACAGATGGATATAGATATTCTCACTCTGTTGGGTTTTGAATATTTTGGATGAAATAAAGTTTTGCTAGATTATTCATCAATAATTTGATTTAGTTTGGCACTGTTTTATTTATTTAATTCTTAGTCATTTGTCTTTGAGGTGATACGGAGTACCATGAATTAGAATGAGTAATTACACTGCTTTGGGTTGCCAGGGACTAAATGGTACTAAGACATACATTTCTAAAATTGTTATTACTTTGCTTCCTCTCACTAAGTGCTGTTAGCTTCCCAGTTCCAAGACTGTTTTGGGACATATACAGAAAGGAGCAGAATTATCAAATTATCTTAACTTTTGGTTGTTGGTTTGGGTAAGCTCTACATACTTGGACCCTTTGGTGGTTTCCATTTGTTGCATGAGTGTTTTGTTTGTGCACATACTATCCTATAGGATTATTTGTATTCATTTCTCCTTGAGATAATGTCCTATAATTTTGGTCATTAAACTTTATTTGTAAGCTCACAGTTATCATTGATATTATCAATAAAAGACAAATCGTTAAAATGTAATGAAAAAGTTGCTTTGAGTGTACTTTGTAGCATTCTCTTCCAGTTTTGGCCTGTGGAATCCTTTTCATATTTGTCCTGATGTTCCTCCAAATGTAACCAATCTGTTACAGTCAAGGGATAGCTAACAGAGTTCCATGGTGACCTCATAAAAGGACTGCTTGGGATTAAGAGAGAGGGTTGCTGTGAGGCCTTTTGTTTAAAAAGGCACTTGACACTCAAATGAACAAGCCTCTTTTTGCAAAGTCCAGCAGAAGTAGCTGGTGAGAGTCACTTAACACATGGTGAGTAGAGAAATTGGTCTGGGACCATTCAAAGTGGAAGGAATATGACAAACTAAATACTTTTGCTTGTCCATGATAGGGGTTTAAAAGTTGAAAAGGAGGTAAATAAAACTCTGAATCAACTTTGTCCTCCTGTATAGCCTGGGTTTATACCTCTCAGTTCTTCATTACAGATTTCCACCTTTTAATTTAAACCAAACTTTTGTTGTTTGACAATTCTGTTTGTCTCTTGACTCACTCTTTCAGACTTGTGCTCCTGTCAAAGGGAATAAGTCCTATTTCCTTATTCTCCTTAATGAAAAAGTTGAGGCTTTTTTCATCTACTTTTTAAAAAAACTCATACCTATTTTTATTCTTTCTTCCTTTCTAGCAGTATTAGAATAAGTATTAAGTCATAGTTTTCATTTGATTCCTTTATTTTCATCCTCCTAGCTTTTGCTTGATTTTACCTTTAGTTTTTACCAGATTCACTTATTTTAACTATCAGATTTCTGGAATAAATCAACTACGAAGACTGCTTCTAGTTACACATTGCTTACTCTCTTTAGGCCTCTGTAGTTCGAGTGAACTTTTTTTTTTTTTTTTTTTTAAATTCTGAAATTATATTCATTAATAACTCCCAGTTACCAAATTCAGTAGCATTTTTAAGTATCTTTTACTTTTATGTAGTTTTTGACACTGTTAAATAAGCTCTTTATACTTGAATAGCTTTCTGACCTTGGTTTCTGGGATATATTGTTTTCCCTCACTTTTTGGTGTCTGTGTTAGCTTTTCTCCTGTCTATACACATAATATCTCCCTCGTCCACTCATGTCACTTTAGCTATTACTGGAATCAGCAATGCTTCTCCCTGGTCCTTTCCCATGGTCTTCAAATCTTCTAATGAAATCCTTTCCCTTTGAAGTCCATCTTCCTGCCAATCTTCTCTGACTATGGAATGACTTTGAAGAAACCTCTTTCCTTATCCCCCCACCCTCCTATTTCTCTACACTTAGATTTATTCATAGGACTTTAAGGCCTCCTTTACTTTTGTCATTCTATTTTGTCATAGCAATTTATTTGTCCTTCTCTCCTGTCCTGTCTCCTTAAATTAAATTCCTTGAATGTAGGACTTATTTTGTTTATATCCTTGATACCTAGTGCAGTGTCTTGCATGTAGTAATGACATCTCCTGTGTTTATTGAATTGAATGGAAATAACTATAGTGCCTTTCACAGAAGAGGTGCTCAAATATTTTAGTGAATGAGTCTGAATTCTGTACTTCTTTTCCTTTGTTCTCCCTCAAACTTCAGTGCCACATTTTTAACTATTTGTTAGATAATTTTTTTTTTTTTTGCTTTTCTCACTGTCACCTCTGTGATAATTCTAAAGTCTGAATAATTTTTCTTCAATGCTAATTCTACTCTTGACCACATTTTCTTGTTTATGGTAGTATTCTAAATCTCAGCTCTCACCCAGGCTCCTACCTTCCACTATTCAGTCAAGTTGCCAAGTTCTGTCAATTTCTTTTTAAAAATATATACCTAGAATTTATTTCCTGACCATTTTTAACTGTTACTAACTTATTTTAAAACCTTAATTTATGTTTAGAGTGCATCTCCTAATTTCCCTCCTTTCCTCCCCTTTATGATCAGTCCTGGTTTTTTTTTTTTTTTTTTTTTTTTTCCCTTTTCCCTGAGGCAGTTGGGATTAAGTGACTTGCCCAGGGTCATACAGCTAGGAAGTATTAAGTTTGTGAGGTCAGATTTGAACTCAGGTCCTCTTGACTTCACAGCTGGTGCTCATCCATTGCATGTCATCTAATTGCCCCTATTTAATCAGTCCTACACAATCCTGTCAACTTAATCTATCAAAAATCTATGATTCTTGCCTACAAAATAGAATTCAATTAAAAACACAATCTGACATTCATTCAAAGTCTGGCTGCTAGCTTTCTTTCTTTTTTTTCTTTTTTTCTTTTTTTTTGGAAGCTGGGGTTAAGTGACTTGCCCAGGGTCACACAGCTAGGAAGTGTTAAGTATCTGAGACCAGATTTGAACTCGGGTCCTCCTGAATTCAAGGCTGGTGCTCTATCCACTGCGCCCCACTAGCTGCCCCACTAGCTTTCTTTATAGTCTGCTTTCCTGATTTTACAGGAGATATACCCAGTTATTCTTTGTTCTCTGAATATACCTTCCCCTCCCCCCCACCTTTGAACTTTTGCTCAACTCCATACCACCTGCCTGGACTGCTTTCTTTTAACTTTAATCCTATTCAGACTTCAAGTCCCAGCTAAAATTCTCTTCTGGAATTATTGTTGGTGCATCCTTAATGTGAGACTTATTTTATTAACTTGAATGGTTATTTAAATCTTTAGTTGCTTGATCCATGTTTTGCTCTTTCCAGATTATAAGCTTTAGGAGGGTAGGGACTGAGTTCTATTCTTAATTGCATTCTCTATTACAGTACACATAGAGGTGTACAATATTTGTTGATTTGATCTAATAAAAATGCTGTCGCTTGAAGTTGCCTTTTTTTTTTTTTTTCCACATGTGTTTTGATTTTTTTCCCCCTAACAATGAGGATGGGTTCTCTTCCATCCATTTATTCTTGAATTGGTCTTTTTTGGAATGTAGTATGGGAGAGAGGAATATGAATTATTTCTGGAGTCAGGACTTGGTTTCAATATCTTACAACAAGCCTGGGAGTGACCCTTTGTTCAAGTTTCTTATTTTTTGTGGTCCTCAGTTTCCTCTTCTGTTGGATTCAACCTTTTGAAACCTTCAATTTCTTGTCTTAGGATTTTTGTAATCTGTGGCACTGTGAATAAATTATTTTATGTTTTTGTTTAAAAACTTGTTTTCAAGAGTTACAAAAATATTCAGACATGAGAAAAGATTTCATTCTTTTAAGAAATTGAAATTTGGGGCAGCTAGGTGGTGCAGTGGATAGAGCACCAGCCTTGAATTCAGGAGGATCAGAGTTCAAATCTGGTCTCAGACATTTAACACTTCCTAGCTGTGTGACCCTGGGCAAGTCACTTAACCCCAGCCTCAGGGGAAAAAAAAAAAAAAAAAGAAATTCAAATTTAAGGAACCTGCAGGAGTTGCAGGACCTAGACTAGAGCTGCAATAGGAGTGAGGTAAGAGAAAGTATTATATAATCAGGTTGCCTGGGAAACTCCTGATCAGAAAGGTAAGTCCCTGAATGGATGATATATGGAGTAGCGAGGAGTTACGGACTTTTACCTTTTCCAGCCTGGAGAGAATGAAGATACATAAATTACTGCTAGGTGGTACAATGGATGAAGTGCTGGACCTGGAATCAAGTTTCAAATGTGGACTCATAAATGTACTATCTGTATGATTCTGAGCAAATCACTTAACCTAATCATTTACCTCAGTTTTCCTTATCTTTAACATGGGAATAATCATAGCTTATGCCTTGTAGGGCTAGTGTGAGAGTAAAATTCGTAAAGATATTGTAATGGGGAAGACAATTTGTAAGTACTGATATACAAAGATTTACACAGGATAAATTTGAGATCATCAAAAGAGGGATGTTCTTAGAAGTAAGGGAGATCCAGGATGATTTCTTGGAAAAACTTTTTTTTTAAATTAAAACTTTTTATTTTTTAAACTGTGGGGACAATTCTTCAACATTAATATTGCAAAACCCTATGTTCCAATTTAACCCCTTCCCCCACGCCTTGCCCTAGATAGCAGGTAGTCCAGTATATGTTAAACATGGTAGAAATATATGTTAAATCCAATACATGCATACATATTTATACAATTATTGTGCCATACATGAAAAATCAAATCAAACCAGTTAAAAAAAAAAAAAAAAAAGCAAAATAAAATGCAAGCAAACAAAAAGAGTGAAAATGCTCTGTTGGGAACCAAACTCAGTTCCCACTGCCCTCTTTCTGGGTGTAGATGGCTGTCTTCATCACTAGACAATTGGAATTGGTTTGTGTAGCGTGCTGTTGTCTCCAGAAGCTGCCAGATCGCTCTCTGGGAAGAGATCTGCTGTGTCTACTCAAATCTTTCAGACAGATTCTTCTTCCTGTAGTGAACCGTTGTCTCCAGGCAGTTGCTGTTAACTCTTGTCCTTAGAAGTGACTTCCCTTCCTGCAGAGAGCCCCGTCAAGCCTGATGCAATTCAGAGTCTTCTCTTGAATACTGGCTCTGAATCTCCTCCAGCTCTTATCCTTCTCCAGGCCGATCTGCTCTCTGCGCCCAGTGCTGTCTCTTTTTATCCTCCCAGAGAATGGGTGTGGGATAATGCAAGGGCTTCTGGGAAGAACCACCCCAGCCAATGAGCTTGCCCCCTCTATCAAGTCAACCTGAGTTCTCACCTTGTAAATGTCCAGAAAACCTGAATTCTCACCTTGTCACCATCCAGACAACCTCAGTTCTCACCTAGTAATCCCAACATCTCCCCCTTTCTTTTGATTTAGAACATAGGACAGTCATGACCTTGAAACATAAATCCATCAATATGGGAAGTATTGCAGATAATTACATAAATTACATAAGCACATAGTAACATAGTAACATAACACATGCTAGAAGTATATAACATAATCATAATCATAAATTGAAAATTTATAAATGTCCATAAGTCCATTGTCCATTATTCTCATCTTGTGTGAGGAAGTCCAATGATTCCTGCTGGTTTTTAAGTTCTTTAACAGTCTTCTTATTATCCATGCTCTTTCAGTGTCAGATGTTTCTTAGATCTTCTCCTTTATTTTGAGGTCTTTCTCTTTTTCTGTCTCTCTCTGATGGACAAGGCGAATATGACTTGTTGGCACCCATCTGATTCCTTCTCCTGCTGAAGAAATACAAGCAAACCCTCTCCCCCAGGCAGTTAACCTATCTGGTCCCTTCCATTCACCACTTTCTGGATCTCTCCACATCACCTGGCGATTATCTAAGGACAGTGGAGATGCTCTCACTGGACACTGCCCTTCTGGTGGGTTATAAAACCTGTCTGCTGGAGCCAGCGCATCTTTGTCAAAAATTAGAAAATTAATGGTATAGAGAACTAAATTTAGAAGTTCCCTAGGGCTACCTGTGGCTCCCCCTTTCTTTTGTTTTTGGAGGAGTGTCTTAATATCTCTGTTTCTTCTCTCTACTATTGCCTGCCCTTGAGGATTAAAGGGTATGCCCGTGGTATGTAAAATCTTATACTGTGCACAAAAGTGTGTAAAATGTTTGGACGTATATGCAGGTCCATTGTCTGTTTTTATTGCTTGTGGCACACCCATAATTGCAAAAGCTTGTATAAGGAATTCAGTGACCACTCGGGCTGTCTCTTTTGCTGCTGGCATTGCAAATGTGAATCCTGAAAAGGTGTCTACCACGACATGAATAAAAGATAGACGACCAAAAGATTTATAATGGGTCACATCCATTTGCCAGATTTCATTGGGTCTCAAACCACGAGGATTCTTCTCTGGAGGGAGTGTAGGAGCATGGAAAAGAAGACAAGCTGTACAGCTTTTTACTATGCTCCTAGCTTCCTCTCTTGTGATTCCAAATTGTAAACGTAAAGCTCGAGCAGCCTGATGATATTTAGAATGAGATTCTTGTGCTTCCTGAAATAAAGGACTACTGGCTAACATGGTTAGAAGGCTATCTGCCTTTGAATTTCCATCAAAAATGGGACCTGGAAGTCCACTATGTGAGTGGACATGCAAGATATAAATCTTGCCTGGATGTTTTCTCACTTGCTCTTGAAGTTCCTTAAAGAGCTGATAAATATTGGAGGCTGCAAATTTTATTTGGGCTGTGGCAATTCTTTGTACTACACCTACTGAATAGGCTGAATCAGTAATTATATTTACGTCTCCTGGGTAATAAGTGAGAGCTAGCATGATAGCAAATAATTCATTCTGTTGAGTGGATTGAAAAGGAGTCCTGATTACTCTCTTTATGGTTAAATCATGAGAGTATATGGCACAAATATTTTCTTTGGAGGCATCTGTAAAGATTGTTGGTCCTTTAAGAGGAACCTTAGAAACCTTTTCTTCAAAAATCCATCGCCAATTATGTAGTAGCCGGGTAATCTTTAATGGAGATCCATGTGCAAAATTTGGAGTGGTGGCCAATAAAATTTGCCATTCTGGGATGGTCTCACAGCATACATTAATCTGTGCGTTAGTATAGAATGTGTATATTTTTTCAGGACTTATCCCAGATAATTGTGTTACTCTCTTAATAGCCTTTAATAAAATCCTAGCCACAAGCACTGGGTAAGGTGTAAGGCTTTGTTCTGGTTGTGCTGGGAGGTTCACCCACTCAATCACTCTGTCTCCTTGATGAAGGACTGCTGTGGGTGCCTCTTTTGTAGCAAAAACTGATATTTCCAAGGGTTTTTGAGTGACTCTTTCAACCACATTGGATAAAGCCAGTTCAACTTCTCTCAAAGCCTTTTGTGCTTCTTTTGTAAGCTGGCGTGGTGAATTTAAAGCACTGTCTCCCCTTAAAATGTCATAGAGAGGTTGTAGTTGATTGGTAGTTAAGCCTAACACTGGACGCATCCATTGGATATCTCCTATTAATTTTTGAAAGTCATTTAAGGTGTTCAACTTCTCTGTTCTTAAAGAAAGCTTTTGTACTGTGAGTGTCTTAGGATATACTTCATATCCTAAATATTGAAAAGGAGCATGTCTTTGAATTTTTTCTGTAGCTATATGCAGTTTGTAGTACTTTAATGTTTCCATGGTCCTTTGTAGACATGCCTCTAACATTTGTTCCTCAGGTGCACATCCCAAAATATCATCCATATAATGTAACAATATTACTTTTGGAAAGGCTTTTCTTACTGGAGCAAGAGCAGCTGCAACATACATTTGGCACATAGTAGGGCTGTTTTTCATTCCCTGTGGCAAAACTGTCCATTCATATCTTTTATAAGGCTCAGCCAAATTAACACTAGGCACTGAAAAAGCAAATCTTTTCATATCCTCCTTATCTAGAGGAATAGAATAGAAACAATCCTTAATGTCTATAACCCATAGAGGCCATTCTCTTGGCAACTGAGTAGGAGATGGAAGTCCAGGCTGAAGAGTTCCCATAGTTTCCATCTGTTCATTTACTCTTCTTAGATCAGTTATCATCCTCCATTTTCCAGATTTCTTTTTCACCACAAATACTGGGGAATTCCAAGGACTTAGAGAAGGCCGCAAGTGTCCTTGGTCAAGTTGTTCTTGCACTATGTCTAATAAGGCCTGAATTTTATCACTTCTTAAGGGCCACTGTTCTACCCACACTGGTGAATCAGTCTTCCACTGAATAGGAACTGGTGAAAGTGCAGGTAGGCCTTCAACAGCAGCCCTGCCTAAAAAGCCGAAGTGCTTATTTGTAATCCTATCTGCTGTAAAATGTCTCTTCCCCACAGATTGATGGGGATTTTTTCAACCACAAAAGGAGTAAAAGCTCCTGTTTCTCCTTCAAATACCCATCTCAAAGGCCTAGCACTAACCTCTGCTGCTATTGATCCTCCCACCCCAGACATATAGGTGTCTGCTTTAATCTTTGGCCAGTGACCGGGCCAATTGGCACCTCTAATAACTGTACGATCTGCACCCGTGTCTACCAATCCTTCAAATGGTATTCCGTTTATATAAATAGTAAGCATAGGTCGGTCAGCTGTCACAGCTGCTGTCCAATATATTCCTGGATTTTGTTCATTGGAGTCAAAATCTAGGCGACTATCACTAGGTTGCTTATTAGGGGTATGTAACAATAAGCCTGATGCTACTACTTCTCCTGGTTGATAAATCACACGTTGTCTGCCTGTGTTAGTGACTGGGATATTAGATACACGTTCTCCAGTCTCCCACATCAGTGTATGGATGGACACTGTTTTGTAGGCACTCTCAGAAGGTGAAATGGTCAAGCCTACTGTGCCTGGAGGCAAAGGATCCATAGGCTCAACAGGAACAGATTTCACTTCTCCAGGGAGTATCTCGGTAGTCTCTACTGCACACAACTCTATTTTTCCTAATTTCAATCCCTTTCTTCCATCTGATTGCCTTTTGGCTGATTGATCGTGTCTTAAAATTCTCTGGATGTAACCTCGGCTGCCATCATGCCCCACTTGGGGGCCTGAAGCTGGGCCCCACCTGTCATTTCCCTGTGTCAATCTACATTCAGAGGCCCAGTGGAGGCCCTTGTGACATTTTGGACATGGAGTTTTAGGTCTTCTCTCACCCTGTCTTCTCACTGTATCTCCATATCTACACTGAGCTCTTAGATGCCCAATTTTTCCACATTGAAAACATCGCCGAGTTTCTCTAGAAGGCCCTTGCCATGAGGGACCCTGTCTTTCCACATTCATCATTGTCCGGGTGTAAAAAGCATTTGTTCCCACTGTAGCACAGCGTCTTATGATCTCCTCTAAAGGAGCATCTTTGTCTAATCCCTATATAATTCTTTTGCAAATCTCGTTGGCATTTTCCTTAGCCAGATGTCTGGTCATTATTTCTGTAGCTGAATTTTCTCCAATAGTTCTTTTGACAGCAGTTTGCAAACGTCCCACAAAATCTGCAAAAGGTTCATTGGGACCTTGCTGTATTTTAGTGAAAGCCTCTCCACGATCTTTCTGTCCAGGAAGGACACCCCAAGCTTTTATTGCAGCCTTAGCAATTTGCTCATATATTGTCATGGTATAATTAATCTGTTCCGAATTCTCTCCATACTGACCTTCACCAGCTAAGTGCTCAAAAGTGAATTGTGTGTTAACTCCTATTTCCAAATTGCATCTGACTTGAATTTTACATAATTCATGAAATTCCGCAAGCCATAATAAATTTTCTCCAGGTTCCAGACATGTCCTTGCTATGGATTTCCAATCATTCGGGGTTAGGACTTCATAAGACAAACCATCTAGTAACATTTTGACATAAGCTGATGTAGCCCCATAAAGGGTACAACCTTTTTTCAAATCCTTAATTTTATTCAAATCTAAAGGTGCATATCTTCTCCTTTTTTTTACCTACAGAGTCAGTATTTTCAATCACAGGATATGCATGTATAAAATCACTTATATCCTGTCCTTCTCTCTTAGCTTTAACCAATGCTTTTTCTAATCTTGTCATAGGCTTAGGCTTCTTCACAGGCAATTCTGTTTGTGTTTCTGCCTCTTCCCCTCTTTCTTCCTCCATCTCTGAAGGTGGGGTTGATGTGGGCCTGTCAATAATCTGTTCTCTAGGCAGGGTTGAAGCTTCTTCAAGAGAATCATACCATAATTCCTCATTTAAATCCTCTTGCTCTAGGGAAAGATCTTGATCTTTCCTTTTTTCCTCACACTTCCTCCTCTGTTCATTTTTAGAACTTTTCCTTCTCCTACAACTTGCTTGATAGTTTAAGGCTAATTGAACTATGTTGTAGATATAAAATACTTCTGCAGAAATTGAACGAGGCCCATTTTTTGCTTGAAATTCTTTCATTTCATATCCCACTAGCTTCCATTTATCTACATCTATCTTTTCTTCCTCTAAGAACCAAGGGGATGTGCGTCTTAATGCAGCCAAGAGTTTAGCAATCTGTACCCAGGTTACAAGTAAACTCTG
The DNA here is from genome assembly GCF_048593235.1 of Sminthopsis crassicaudata. Taxonomy (NCBI): domain Eukaryota; kingdom Metazoa; phylum Chordata; class Mammalia; order Dasyuromorphia; family Dasyuridae; genus Sminthopsis; species Sminthopsis crassicaudata. The sequence goes on along the minus strand of NC_133618.1, from coordinate 450,892,068 downwards.
CTCCTCAATTATGTTGATTATACTCTCTATAGTACCACTCCTGAATGGAGCTGAGGTTGCTTCTGGGGCTGGGGTTGAGTCGGCTGAGGTCCAGGGATTGAATATAGCTAACATCTGCCCCATTTCAGCTATAAGAGATTCCTGGTTTAGCCCTTAACAAGTTAAGTTCCTTATTTATCTATTAGCACGCTCACTTAATCTTTAACAAAGTTTCCTCCTTACTCACGGTTCTGGGTCAGAGAGACTGAGATCTAGATCGGAAGCTTTTCCACTGGAATCAGGACTGTGTCTGTCCCTGTTCGGGCGCCAAATTGCAAAGGTCTGGTCTAGCTCCTCTTGTCAGGATAAGCAAAAGTCCTTGCCCCACGTTGGGCGCCAATTGTAGCGTGCTGTTGTCTCCAGAAGCTGCCAGATCGCTCTCTGGGAAGAGATCTGCTGTGTCTACTCAAATCTTTCAGACAGATTCTTCTTCCTGTAGTGAACCGTTGTCTCCAGGCAGTTGCTGTTAACTCTTGTCCTTAGAAGTGACTTCCCTTCCTGCAGAGAGCCCCGTCAAGCCTGATGCAATTCAGAGTCTTCTCTTGAATACTGGCTCTGAATCTCCTCCAGCTCTTATCCTTCTCCAGGCCGATCTGCTCTCTGCGCCCAGTGCTGTCTCTTTTTATCCTCCCAGAGAATGGGCGTGGGATAATGCAAGGGCTTCTGGGAAGAACCACCCCAGCCAATGAGCTTGCCCCCTCTATCAAGTCAACCTGAGTTCTCACCTTGTAATTGTCCAGAAAACCTGAATTCTCACCTTGTCACCATCCAGACAACCTCAGTTCTCACCTAGTAATCCCAACAGTTTGAATCATCTCATCCATCAGAATTGATTTTGTTGCCATGTATGATGATCTCCTGGTTCTGCTCATTTCACTTAACATCAGTTCTTGTAAGCCTTTCAGGCCTCTCTGAAATCATCCTGCTGGTCATTTCTTACAGAATAATATTCCATAGCATTCATATACCATAATTTATTCACCCATTCTCCAACTGATGGGCATCCTCTCATTTCATTTTTCAGTTTCTTGCCACAACAAAAAGGGCTGCCACAAACATTTTTGCACATGTGGGTCCCTTTCCTTTCTTTAAGATCTCTTTGGGATATAAGCCCAGTGGAAACACTGCTGGATCAAAGGATATGCACAGTTTGATAACTTTTTGAACATAGTTCCAAATTGGTCTTCAGAATAGTTGGATCTGTTCACAATTCCACCAACAATATATTAGTGTCCCTGTTTTCCCACATCCCCTCCGACATTCGTCATCTTTTCCTGTCATCTTAACCAATCTGAGAAGTGTGTAGTGATATCTCATAGTTGTCTTAATTTGCATTTCCTCTAATCAATAGTGATTTAGAACATCGTTTCATATGACTAGAAATAGTTTGTTTCTTCATCTGAAAATTGTTCATATCCTTTGAATTGAAGAATTGCTTGAATTCTTATAAATTTGAATCAATTCTCTATATATTTTAGAAATGAAGTCTTTATCAGAATCTTTGAATAAAAATGTTTTCCCAGTTTATTGCTTCCCTTCTTGTCTGCAATAGTTTTGTTTGTATGAACTTAATGTAATCAAAATTATCTATTTTATGATCAGAAAGGATCTCCAGTTCTTTGGTCACAAATTCCTTCCTTGGAGAAGGTTCTTATTTGGGGTTTAAAAGAAACCAGGGAGTAGAGATGAGGAAAGAAACAGCATTCCAGCCAAAGGAAACAATCAGTGAAAATACCTGGTGTCAGGAGATGGTGAGTCTTCCCTCCCCTCCCCCAGGCAATTGGGATTAAGTGACTTGCCCAGGGTCACACAGCTAGGCAGTGTTAACTGTCAGGCCAAATTTGAACTCAGGTCCTCCTTCAGGCTGATGCTTTATCCACTGCACCATTTAGCTTCCCTTGAGATGGAGAGTCTTATGTGAAGAATGTAAGCAAGAATAACAGTTGCTCAATTATGGAACACATGGCATGATGGTGGTATATTTTAAAAAAAACTGGAATGATAGGATGTGTGTGTGTGTGTGTATGTATGAATGATGTGTATGATGCTTTATGAAGGGCTTTATGGATTTGTGAAGGGTTTTGAATGTTTGAATGAATAGGGCTTTGATTCTTGATACTGTAGATAAAAGGGAACCAATGGAGCTTTAGGAAATTCACTTTAGCCAGTTGTGTGGAGGATGGACCGGAGTGGAGAAAAATTTATGGCAGGAATACCAAGCAACATTATCTTCCACTCTAATTCTGCTATGGTAATAGTCCTGATATAAATTGATGAGGGCTTAGAGTGATATACACAATAAATAAAACTTTAGGTGTGGAAAATTTGCAATTTATACTAATTTAGGGAGCATCTATATCCTTGAAATCATGGATCTGAAGACTGCTTTAGTTGAGACTACTCTTTAGCTATAAGCAGGAAATCCCCCCTGCAAATTTAGTTTGTTCAACAGCATACAATGTTTGTAGGGACTATGCTTGAAACCTTAACATTTTGGGGTTGATGATTTTATATTTTCTTTTAGGTTCCTGTGTAGTTTTAGGATACTTCCATATTGATAGATGCCAAATGGCATAACTTAAGTTCCTAAAAGTAATTATCAGAAAGTACTCCATTATATGCCAGCAAAACTAAGAATTTGAATAAGAGTATGTACCTCTAGGAGACTTCTTACTCCAGTAAAGCTCTAGATCTAGAAGAAATAATAAAGAAACTAAAGAAAATTAATTAACAAAATTACTCTACCCAGGCTAGGACTGCACAAAAAGAAGACAAATATTCTGCAGAAGTCTCGAATGAAATTAGAGTAGGTATATGGCATATGGGAAACAAATTGGTTCCCTCACATAGGGAAGTCCTGAAGCCCCTTATAGGAAAAAGCTTTTGAATGGTACTCTGAGGAACTCTGTGCCTAAATTACAACAGAAGACAAGACCAGATAATTACTTCAGAAGGCAGGATCTCTAATCTTAGTCACCATACTTGGAATAAAGCAGGGAGACCTTACTTGTACTATCCATAAGTACAAAAGCAGATCCAAAGCACTTGCTGCATATTCTCCCCACCTGAGGCTCAAAATGTAAGTAAACTAAAGAAAGTTTCAAAAAATGAAGAAATAACCTTGGACTGAGTTGCCCAATGGGTAAGCTTAGGAGAGTAATTTTACAAGTAGTTTACATAGAGCCTCTGGGGGGAGGGGGGAGAGGGGAAAATTGGCTTGGCCTCAAAAGACTACATAGAATATCTGAAGAAATAAAAAAAAGTAATACAAAATGTTAGGGAGGAAAAACATTGTAAGAATACCTTAGAACAAATGATGAGAAATTTTGAGAATGTTTTGTAAATTAAATGTTCCAAATAAAAAACAATGACCTAATGAAATAAGAAATATTAAAATCAATAGTTTTTTTTAAAAGAAAAAAATGTCGAATATAAGAATCACTAGATTATCTGAAAAAATATGACCTCTTCCCCAAAAAGCTTGGATATATTTCTTTTTGGAGGGGGCAATTTAATTATTTGATTAACAAGGGCAACAGATTATTTAGTCATTGGGCTATCTCTTTTAGACCAAAGACACTCAGATGAAAGACAAATACTTCATTAAGGATTTCCTGGGATTTATGAAGGGAAACAACACAAGGAAAAATGGAAAGATGCTTGGCAAAAATCTAAGGGAACAATCTCATTTGATAAATATATCTTACAGATAAAAGATGCTATGGGAAAAAGATATCTCCCTCTAGAAACATCTGATGTGGTTCTTTGGCTCTGGTGTGATCTGTTCTTTTCTAGGTCAGGTCACTTATAGAAGTTTCCTACAAAATTGATCTCAAACACACTTCAATTTGCCAATAAACAGGCAAGATTATAAAAGTTCAAACCTCATGCCTTTTTTCAAATTTGGAATCTTTTACACCATAGAATTTCCAATTTTACCTATTATCTGTATCACTTCTATCCATTACCTGTCACCTATTTCTATATCTACAAATCAGAAGCCAATTTTATAATGTGGGCTCCCATACAAAAAAAGATTTCACTGAAAGTTGCCAGATTTATCTAAATTTAATGAAAGATTTTTAGTTGGATGCACAAATACATTAACAATTTAAAGTTTAAAGTAGTGCATATATTATTTACAATAAAACATTTAACTTCTAGCTTTGCTCAAACGAATGATTCCTTAACAAAAGTATTTGTCACTTCTACAAGACATCTATTCCTTTCCTTAACACAGAACAGACAGTTCTCATATTAGCTAAAAGAATATTGGATATTATATTTCAAGAAATTATAAATGAAAACTGCTCAGAATCTTAGAACTGGAGAGCATAATGAAAATAGAATCAAGTCTCAATAATGGCATAGCTAATATCCAGAGCTTCCAGATCAAAGAAAAGATACTGCAAAAGATCAAGAAGAAAAAGGTATACAGTGTTAACTATATACCAAGATAACTTCAAAATGGGTTCATGATCTAGACATAAAGAATGATATTATAAACAAATTAGAAGAATGTAAGATAGTTTACCTTTCAGATTTGTAGAGGAGAAAGGAATTTGTGATGAAAGAACTAGAAATTCTTTTTGATCATAAAATAGATGATTTTGATTATATTAAGTTAAAAAGGTAATGTACAAACAAAACTAATGTAGACAAGATTAGAAGGGAAGCAATAAACTTGGTAAAACATTTTTACATCCAAAGGATCTGATAAAGACCTCATTTCTATAATATATAGATAATTGACTCAAATTTATAATAGTTCAAGCCATTTTCCAATTGATAAACGGTCAAAGGATATGAACAGACAATTTTCAGATGAAGAAATTGAAACTATTTGTAGCCACGTGAAAAGGTGCTCCAAATAAGTATTGATCAGAAAAATGCAAATTAAGGCAACTCTGAGATATCACTACATACCTTTCAGATTGGCTAAGATGACAGGAAAAAATAATGACAAATGTTGGAGGGGATGTGGGAAAACTGGGACACTGATACGTTGTTGATGGAATTGTGAATGGATCCAACCATTCTGGAGAACAGTTTGGAACTATGCTCAAAAAATTATCAAACTGCATACCCTTTGACCCAGCAGTGTTACTACTGGGGTTATAAACCAAAGAGATCTTAAAGGAGGGAAAGGGACTCACATGTGCAAAAATGTTTGTGGCAGCCCTCTTTGTAGTGGCAAGAAACTGGAAACTGAGTGGATGCCCATCAATTGGAGAATGGCTGAATAAATTGTGGTTATATGAATGTTATGGAATATTATTCTGTAAGAAATGACCAGCAGGATGATTTTAGAGAGGCTTGGAGAAACTTATATAAACTGATGCAAATTGAAATGAGCAGAACCAGGAAGATCATTGTACATGGCAACAAGACTATACAACGATCAATTCTGATGGAAGTGGCTCTCTTCGACATTGAGATAATTCAAACCAGTTCCACTTGTGCCCTGATGAAGAGAGCCATCTACACCTTAAGAGAGAACTGTGGGAACTGAGTGTGGTTCACAATATAGCATTCTCACTCACTGTGTTATTTGCCTGTATTTTTTCCCCCTCAGTTTTTCTTCCTTCTTAATCTTATTTTTCTTGTGCAACCAGATAACTGTAAATATCTACCCACATATTGAATCTAACATGTATTTCAACATATTTAACATGTATTGGACTACCTGCCAAATAGGGGAGGGACTAGGGGGAAGAAGGGGAAAATCTGCAACAAAAGGTTATGCAAGGGTCAATGTTGGAAAAATTACTCATGCATATGTTCTGTAAATAAAAAGCTTTAATAAAAAAAAGAAAGAAAAAAAAAAAGAAAATGGTAATAACAGACATCATGCTGATTCACATAAGACTTGGAAACTCTCATTGTAAAATAAGGCAAAACTTGGGAAGTGATCATCCAAAAGACAAAAGAAAAAGAATTACAACCAAGAAAGGTAAATACAAAAAGCAAAGTCTGATGTTGTTCTGTTTTTAATTAAAAGATGACAGAAATAAAATGGATAAGGAGTTGTATTAGAGAGGAAGATCACAATCTTACATAATGAGTGAATGAGATAGAAAGTATTCAAATGTGGATGAGAAGGTTGGGGGGAACAGGCATTCCAAGAATCTCACTTTGATCTGCTCTGAGAAAAGGAAGTTTGAACATAGTTATGCATGTGCATTTCATGGAACAGAAATAGATTAAACTGAAATAGGGAAGTAAGAGATGGTAAGAATGAGATTTAAGAGAGAAGGCAGGATAGGTAAGAGAGTAGTCATAAAACAAACTAATGTCAGAGGAAGCATGAATAAATTAAAGGGAAGAAAGTAAAAACCTGGGATCAGGGATGGGTTAAGGGAAATGAGATATAATAGGAAAAATTACTTTGTTTATAGATCACACATATTAGGCAAAGTCCTTTTATCACATTTTTAAGTGGAGTGGGAAAAATTTTGGAAAAAAAATACTAGAGGAAATTACATAATTATGAAGGTAAATAAGATGAATTCAAAAGTAAAATGGGAATGTGTAACAACATGGATTAGAAAGCAACCCAGCAATGTTATTTACAAGAAATTCACTTGAAACACAAAGATTCACATAAAGTTAAAATGAGGGACTGTAAGAGATTCTATTTTGCTTCAGATAAATTTAAAAAAAAGGGCAAGAATAACAACCTTTAGTTGTCTAAATATAGACAAAAATAAGCATAGAAATAACATTTTTCTTAAAAAGTACCATTGCTTATGAATCAATATCTATGGTAATACTTATTTGTGCTGAACAGCAGAGCATCTTAATATTTAATTGTTTAGTTGTGTCTGATTTTTTGTGATCCCATTTGGAATTTTCTTGGCAAAGATACTTGGTCTGTTAATTTCTCCAATTAAGGCAAATAGAAGCTCAGTGACTTGCTCAGGGTCACATAGCCAAATTTGAACCAGAGTCTTCTGGACCCTGGGCTCAGTCTGCTACCCACTGCACCACCTATTAATATTTAAAAGGAAGGTTAATCATATTGTAGGGAAAAGTAAACAAAGTAGTTAAAATAGGATCTCACTGAAAGATATCCCTTTAAGATCTAGAGGAATCTAACAAAAAAGAAGTTATGGATACAAATAGAATTTTAGAAAAATCAGATATAGTAGCTCTGAATTCTAAATGGGAACAAAAATTTATATTCTTTCTCAATCATACATGTAAACTTCACAAAAATTAAACATGTATTGGGGCATAAAAACCTTACTTACCAAAAGCAGAAATAATAAAACTATTGGGAAAAAAAAGATTGAAAAATAAAATTAATTGAAGACTGACAATATTAAAGAAGAGAGGATCAAAAGATGGAAACAATTTTCAAAGAAAATGACAATGAGTATACAAAAGCTTTATGGGTTAGAACATACAAAAACTTAGGGAATATAGCTAATGCAGTTCTTAAGGGGGATTTTTATATAGCTAAACATTATCAATAAAAGAAAATAATGAATTGGATTTGCAACAAAAAAGCCCAAAAAGAGAAGTCAAAAAAATCTGAAATATACAAAGCAAAAATTCTAAAAATCAAGAGATTAACAAGATTAAAATACAAAAATACTATTGAAATAAAAAGCTAATAAAAATAGCTAATCTGATTTTCATAAAGAAGAAACCCACATTCTACATGTCAACAATTAAAAGATTTCACATTTGAAGAAATATATTAGTTCAATTATATACCAACAAAACTGAGATAAAATGTATAAACTACCCAGACTAACAGAAGAAATTTAGTATGAGGAAAAAAAGAGTTAAATAAGTCATAAAATTCCAAAGAGGTGAAGGGAACACTAGAACCAGATAAGTTTACTAGTGAATTTTACTAAACATTCAAAATTAGTCATATATAAATTGTTGACAAGAGAGGAAAAGAAAGGGCTTATTTCCATAATATAACTCTGTTTAAAAATTTTTTTGGGTAGTTATTTCTCCCCCCCTTCCCAATTATATGTCAAGACAATTTTTAGCATTCTTTTTTCTTTAAAAGTAGAAAATATTCATAAAATACACTTTTAAAACACATCTATATAAAAATAGAGTGGAGGCAAAGAAGCTGTTTTACTAAACAGGGACACAATGTAAATAAACAGGTATATACAAAAACATTTGCATTTAAATGGGTCTATACATATTTACAGATATTTTTATAATAAGTTTGCTAACTTAGAATTCATTTTTACAAGATTTTGAGTTTCAAATTTTTTTCTATCCTTTTTTCTGAAAATGGTAGGTAATTTGATATAGGTTATATATATGCAACTATGTAAAGAATTACATTAATCACAGTTATGAAAAAAGAAATAGATCAAAAGAAAAAAAAAACAAAATAAAGTGAAAAAATATGCTTCAATTTGCATTGACAGACCATCAGTTCTTTATCTGGATGTGGTTAGCATTTTTCATCGTGAATCCTTTGTACTTGTCTTGGATCATTGTGTGTCATTGTATTGCTGAGAAAAGTTAAGTTGTTCATAATTGATCATCACACAATGATATTGATACTGTGTATCTTTTTTTGGTCTGCTCATTTCACTTTGTATCAATTTGTACAAATCTTTTCAAATTTTTCTGAAATTTGCTCATCATTTATTACTGTACAATAGTAGTCCATTACATATACCAAAACTTGTTCAGCCACTCCCTGATTGATAGACATCCCCTTATTTTCTAGTTCTTTGCCATCATGGGATGGGCTGTTATAAATATTTTTGCATGTCACTCCTTTAACCTTTTTTTATGATCCCTTTGGGATATAGACCTAGTAGTGATATTGCTGCATCAAAGGATATGCACAATTTTATTGCATCTTTGGCATAATTCCAAATTATTTTTCAGAATAGATGGACTATATCATGATGCCACCAACAATTTATTAGTGTCCCAATTTTCCCATACCCTCTTTAACAATAAATATAATTTTGATAATTAAACTTGGGAGAGATAAAGTAGAGAAAGAAAACTACAGGCCTATATCCCTAATGACCATTGATGTAAACATTTTATTTTATTTTATTTTTTTCCTGAGGCTGGGGTTAAGTGACTTGCCCAGGGTCACAGCTGAGAAGTGTTAAGTGTCTGAGACCAGATTTGAACTCGGGTCCTCCTGAATTCAGGGCTGGTGCTCTATCCACTGTGCCACCTAGCTGCCCCCTTGATGTAAACATTTTAAATAAAATGTAATAAATAGGCTATAATATTTGTAAAAGATTATACAATATGGGTAAGTTAGATTTATATTGGAAAATTTTATTTGATTAAATGTAGACTATAAAAAGGAATTGGGGGGGAAAGGTCTAGCAGTATAAAATCTTAAACTATATTACAAAGCAATTATCTAAATGATTTGGTACTAGTTAAAAAATTGAGAGGTTGATCAGTGGAACAGATTTAAGTAAATAACATAAAAAGACAAAATTGAAACTTCAAAAGAAGTTAATGAGAATTTCCAAAAATAAATACCTGAATTAAAAATAACAAAAAAACCAAACTAAGAATGGAGATCTTAATGCAGTCTCAGAAAATGAATTTGAGCAAATAAATGAACTACTACTAAAGGAAGAAACTTCTTAGGCCAGATGAATTTGGAGATAAATTCTATCCTTCATTTGTTGTTTTATCTTTTTACTTATGTCTGACTCTTCATGGCTTTTTTTGGAGGGGGGGGCAAAGGTACTGCAGCAGTTTGCCATTTCCTTTTCCAGTTTGCAGATGAAGAAATAGAAGCAAACAGGGTTGGTGATTTAGCTAGTGTCTGAGGCTAAATTTAAACTCAGAATATTGTCCTGATGCCCAAAGCAAGGAGAGAGAAATATTAAAAATAAAACATTATTATTCAAACTAATAAATATTGGTGCAATTACTTAAAATCCACACAAGAAGCTACAGTAGCAATCTAAGAATCTAAGCCATTTACTGAGACAAAATGATTCTCTGGGAATAAGCGCAAGTTGGTTCAGCATTGGAAAAAGAACTAGCACAATTACTTATTGAGACAAAGCAAGAATCATGAGATTATTTCAGTAGAAAGGGGAAGGGAATAAGCAATTATATCCACTTCCTTTCTGTGGCAGGTACAGTCCTAAGGCTTTATAAATATTTTATTTGATATTTTATTTCACAACAATTCCGAGAGGTATCTGCATTTTCTATTTGAGAAACTGAGGCAAACATGTTGTAGCTTTCCCAGGTAAAGCTAAGTGTCTGGATTTGAGTTTGGATTTGAACTCAAGTCTTTCTGGCTCCAATGCTACCAGTGCTCTAATGCTACCTAGCTAATTCAAGACTTCAAGACAAAGCCTTTAAAAACATAGCATTCATGTTGAAAACCTGAAGAACACAGAAACAGAAAAACTCTTTAATATGGTCAAAAGCATATATTTGATTTCAATACTTGTTAATGTTTGTAAAGAAGGAATATTTCTTCTAATACCTCTGTGATTTCTTTAAAAAAAATAATAGAGTTATGATAAGCCTCTTTTTCCAAGAACATAACTAACTGGTTCCTTAAAGAGGTGAATTCAAGACTCTGGTCTCATTCTCACTATGTTCTGATTGATTTGAGTTTAAACTTCTAACTCAGCATTTCCATACAAAATTCATTGTTAAACAACTTTTGATTCTTAACTTTAGGTCAAGTAAAACATCTGAGGATGAAAAATTCTAAGAAAGCACCTCATCTTGCAAGGTAAGGAAGTCATTATAGCAAAGGTAACAAAATGGACTGTTTCTGAAAGTTATTGAAATACAGGCTAAGCAGAATGGAAATAAATGTTGGCCACTAGAGAGTATACATTACTATGCTTAGCAGGGTCTGTTTCTTGGTGGGTAGGAGTTGGAATTCTTAATTTAGACCCTTTTCCCTTGATTGTCTCCTCTGTCCTCAACTGACTCAATGTTATAACTCCTTTTGACTCAGGCTTTAAAGTTTTTAGCAAGAACGTCCAGAACTTATTCCACATGAATTTGATAAATTTAATTCAACCGGCAGCTTGGTGTAGTCAAAATCAAGCTGTTTTAACCTCTCTCATTTTACAGATGAGGAAATGGGTCAGGGGCAAGTTAAGTGATTTACCTAAATTCATACAGGTTCTAAGGATGAAAGGAGAGATTTGAAGTATAGGCTTTGAGTTCATATCCCCACTCGACTATTTACTTGGCAAATTACTTATATTTCTGAGCCATCAGCATGTGCATGTATGGGTCTAAGTGATGGATCTTGGCTTTACCTTGTCAGCTGAGAATCTTGTATCATAGTTTACTGAATTTTCTTTTTTAAAAATTATTTAATGTTATATATGATAAATTACATATTAAATATATATTTATATAAAAAGAAAAAATATATAACATATGATAAGCAATTAATTATTAATATATGGATTGACTCTCTGGACTGGAATAGGCAGAAAAATAGTGGGAGAAATTTTGATATAAAACCCAAAAGATTTCAATAATCATTTTGTTTAAGAAAAAAGAAAGGGGGGAATGGAGTTACTACAGAGATTAATTTGATCAAGTTTCCCAAGAGTTTATTCCTAAAAGTAGTTTCTAAGAGTTCCTAGAAGCATTATCGACCTCAAAGCATTTATAATCTCAATGGGGAGAGGGGGGGATTCAGGAATAAAATAGTTAATGATATATATCACTTTACTGTTTTTTTTTAAATGTTGATAAAAAAGAACTCAGAGGGAGATATTACTGAATTAAAGGAGATCAGGAAGGCTTTCATAGGGGAAGTTGCGCTTAAGGAGGTTATAACATTACAGAGTTGTAAGACACTTCATTAGTCATTTAGATCATCTTTTATATGAGGGAAAATTGTAAAGCAGTTCCTATGTGGACTCATTCAGCCTTTTCTTGACAACCTCAGGTGAGGAGAGCCTGTTAGTTCCTTTTGGGAAAATTCTAGGAAGTTTTTCTTTGTCTTGAACTTATTGCTATCTCTTTGCAGCCTTCACCCTTTGCTCTTTGCTCTGTTCTGAGGCCAAAAAGAAATTTATTCCATTCTCCTTTTGTTGGTGCTGTTTATTAATTTCAGCCATGACCAACTCTTCCTGACCCCAATTGGGGCTTCCTTGGCAAAGATACTGGAGTGGTTTGCTATGACTTTAGCTTTCAGATAAGGAAACTGAGGCAAAGAGGATTTGCCTCTATCCTATATATTTTTCCTATGTATTATATCCTCTATTTCTGTCCCTTCAAGTGTAATTTCATACAAGTTCAACTTTCCCAATTCATTTAGCTAATCCTCACAGGGCACCATCTTTAATGCCTTTGATCATCCTGGTTGCCTTTTGGATACTTTTTGGCTTACCTTCCTAAAAGGCAGTGTCCAGAACTTTTTCCAAATTATTGATAATATTGCTAAGTGGTACAAAGGGAAAGGAAGGAAGAAGCATTTACATATGTCTGCTATGTGCCAAACCCTGTCCTAGTACTTTAGAAATATTTCATTTGATCCTCACAACAATCCTGAGATGGAGGTGCTGTCATTATCCACATTTTACAGTTGAGGGAACTGAGGCAAACAGGTTAAATGATTTTCTCAGGTCACAAAACTGTCTGAGATTGCATTTGAATGCAGGTGTTCCTGACTCTAGATCCAGTGCTCTATTGCCTTGTGTATTTAAGAAAAAGCCTTTGACAAAGCATAGCATTCATGTTGAAAATCCTAAAGGGTATATGTGCAGAAAATCTCCTTAATTCAAATTATATTTGAATTTAGTACTTGGTCATGTTTGTAAGGAAGGAACATTTCATTTTTTTTTTCCCTAGTTATCTCCCTGAGATTATTAAATGAGAAAACTGAGGGTCAAAGACTTGTCATATTGTTTGTAATATTGGAGCGGGGCTTCAAACCCAGGCATCTTGACTCTCAGTCCAATGATCTCTTTTCTAAAATTAATAGAGTAATTATAGGCCTGTGTTTTTTGAGGGGATTTGTCAAGAACATGGGGTTCAGCTTCTCTATCTGAAACGAGACATGGCTAATTGGGCCATTACAGAACTGATTTGTAACTCTCCTATGTTCTGATTGACTGAGTTTAAGGTTCTTGTCCAGTCTTTCCACACGAAACTCATTGTCAAACTGCTTTTGATTCCTAATTTTAGGTCAAAGAAAACATTTGGGAATGAAAAATCCAGAAACATAACTTTTATTGCAAGGTAAGGAAGTCATCTTAGCAGTTGGTGAGGGTTGGGAGTTTAAAGAAAGAATCAGAAAAGACCTCATGTAGGAAATGGCATTAGAGCTAAATTTGGTAGTATTTATTTTATTTGAAAATTTTGTATCAACATTCATTACAGAAATTGTCTATAGTTTTTTTTTCTCTCTCTCCCTGGTTTAGATATCAAAACACTGAATTAAACTTGGAAGGAAACTATGATTCTTGAGGTAGAGGTGGGAGAGAATACATTCCAGACACAGGGGACATGGAACCTGGAATTTATGTTTGAGGAGCAGCTGGAAAATTATGAACCTATAGAGTTTCTCTGTGCCATCTTTCTTTCTTTCTTTCTTTCTTTCTTTCTTTCTTTCTTTCTTTCTTTCTTTCTTTCTTTCTTTCTTTCTTTCTTTCTTTCTTTCTTTCTTTCTTTCTTTCTTTCTTTCTTTCTTTCTTTCTTTCTTTCTTTCTTTCTTTCTTTCTTTCTTTCTTTCTTTCTTTCTTTCTTTCTTTCTTTCTTTCTTTCTTTCTTTCTTTCTTTCTTTCTTTCTTTCTTTCTTTCTTTCTTTCTTTCTTTCTTTCTTTCTTTCTTTCTTTCTTTCTTTTTTTTTTTACTGGCTGTCCTCCTTCAGGTGTGAACTTATCTTGAAGCTACTGGGGAGGGGCAGTTTTTAAAGTGTGTGTTGGTTTGGGTAAGAGAAGGCCACTGGGAAGAGAATTACAAGGAGAGGGAACATCAAGAGCCAGGAAGACAGTATGGAAAAGATCATAGGTGGTGTCAAAGCTGATGTCTATAAAATGAGTGGATTGGACTAATTATTCTCCAAGGGCCTTTTATCTCTAAATTTATAGTCCTGAGAAGAGAAGGTGGATATGAGCTTCTTACAGTCTTTTGGGAATTAATTGAGGGACTGGCTTGAGCAAGGTCAATATAGAAGAATAAAAGTTAGATAGGAAGGAGCAAAATTATAAAATGTTAGAGCTGGAAAGAAACCTTAGAAATCATATATTCCAGCCTCATTTTAATAGCTAAGGAAACAGCATCTAAAAAAGTTATATAACTTGCCCATGTTTATTTAGCTCATATGTGGCAGAGTCATGACCTGAACCCAATTCTAGTGTTTTTCCACTCTACTATGAAATTTGAACTTGGAATCGACTTCTTAGTGTAATAGTATAGACTTTAATTTACAGTTAATTTGGAATCATTTGACTCTTTTCCATTGAACATTTATATTGAATGAAGGTTTAGAGGGTACATTTATCAAAATTTCAAGTATATTCAATTGGCCTTGTGCAAGGATTACAGTGGTTGATTTCCCTTTCCCCTCAGCCCCCAGGCCAAGTTTGCCTCTTTTAAAAAAATTTTATTTTCAAAATAGATTCAAAGATAGTTTTCAACACTCATCCTTGCAAAACGTTATGTTCCAAAATTTTCTCCCTTCCTTCCCTCCCTACCCAGACAGCAAAGAATCCAATATAGGTTAAACATGTGCAATTCTTCTAAATATATTTCCACATTTATCATGCTGCATAAGAAAAATCAGATCAAAAGGAGAAAAAATGAGAAAAGAAAAAAGTAAACAACAAAAAAGGTGAAAATACTATGTTGTGATCAGTGATTGACTTCTAAGGTGGCTTCCAATTTAAAGAATCTTTTGATTTTCTAATTTTGGCATTTAATGCTGGCTGAGTATGACTTTATACAAGTCATTTCTCTGGATCTCTTTTGTGTCAGCTGAGTAATAGGGATGACAAATCAATTGAGCCTAGGTTCTTGTCTAAGTTTTGGAAATACAAATAAAGAAATGAAATGCTCTGTGTTCTCAAAGAGCTTGTATTTCTAGGGTATTTCTGGAGACCACATATACATCTGTAAGTATATATGAAACTCATACAAAGTAGATGCATGAGGTAAGCTTAAGTAGAAAGTCTCGCTGGGAAGGCACCAGTGAAGTTGGGGAGAAAAGAGTCTGCTGGAGGAGGTGACACTTTAGGTAAGTTTTGGAAAGAAGCCAAGAGGTAGAGATTATGAAGGAGAGTAATGCCTGACTGGAGACAAGGGTCCAGACTAGATGATAATCTGCATTTATTGATCATTCAGTTCTTTTTTATTAAAGAATTTTTTTCCTATTTACATGTAAAATAATTGTTAACATTCATTTTTAAAAATTTTGAATTCCAAATTCTTTCCCTCCCTCTCTGAGACGGTAAGCAATTCGACATAGGTTATAGATGTACAATCATGTCAAATGTATTTCTGTTTTAGTCATGTTGTAAAAGAAGACACAAACTTAAAAAAAACCCCTCAAAACATGAAAAAATAAAGTGCAAAATAGCATGCTTTGATCTGCACTATGTACAGTGTTCTCCTAGTTCTAGTCACTTCACTTTCCATCAATTTGTGTAAGCCCAGATTTTTCTGAAATCATCCGTTACAATCACATACTACAATTTATTCAATCATCCCCAGTTAATGGGCATCAATGTCCAATACTTTGCCACCACAAAAAGATTTTTTATAAATATTTTCGTATAAATTGGTCCTTTAACCTTTTAAAAAGATCTCTTTGGGACAGACCTACTAGTATTGGGGGATCAAAAGGTATGCATAGTTTTATAGCCCTTTGGTTGTAGTTCCAAATTGTTTTCCAGTATCAGTTCACAACTCTACTCATTCAGTTCTAAGGGCTTTGATTTAATTATTATATATCAGCTTATAATACCAGAGGCATTCAATTTCTCTTCCTAGTAAGATTTGTTTAAATTTCTTTTAAAATTGATTGTGCTTTTAAAAATGAAACCCTTTTCTCTTCTAGTCTGTTAAATCAGATAGATCAAGAAAGAACCGAGCTAAATCTGAGACAACTATAACTAGTCAGTCTTCCTGCTCTCAGCCAGATAAAGAATCATGTATTAACCAGGAGAAACTACAAATGTTGGAGAAAATGTTTGAAAAAACTGCAGATGCCACTGGAGGTAAAACTACTTTGACTCAATTTCTGTCTATGTGTGTATGTGTATATGTGTGTGTGTGTGTGTGTGTGTGTGTGTGTGTGACTCAAAAAAGATAAAGAACTTTGGGCTCACTTACCTTTCTTTATCTCTTCCTTCCTACCCCACTATCATTTATGTAGAGGTAAAATTGGAGGCCCAGAGAGATTGTCATGGTGGCACAGGGTTTTTGTTCAGGAACCCTCCTTAAATCTTTAAGTACTATATAAATATATATCATTGCCCTGTGCCCCAGGTCACACATTCAGCTCAGAACAGCCTGTATCTGGATTCTAGGTTCTCTGCAGTTGGACTCAGTGCTCTTTTACTACTTAGAGCTATTTCTATAATCAAATTGCCTGTCTCAGCTCTAATAGCCAGTTTCTCATGCAGAGTAGCTTGTCTTCTGAATGTGGTTGGGGATGTTGATGATTCCCAGATTCTCTCGTGTTCTGCCACTGGTCCCTGGGCTACAGGGGCTTTTCTTGGCTACTTGACTATTCTAGAGTGTGTGTTTTCCAGGAGAGCAGATGATTAGTAAACATTTATTGACCATATTAATCTCCCATTTTCAGCTTTGGATGTGAAAGGTTTTCAAAAGGTAATGAAGGAGATGTTTTCATCTGTGACTGATGAAGCCCTGGAATCCCTGTTCTGGAAAGTGGATGTAGATTGTGATGGATGGGTGACCTGGGTAAGTCTTTAGCTATCCTTGGCAACTAGAGCTAATGGGTATCAAGGCATGGGAAGTTGTTCTTGCAGAGAGGAGGATTTCATTTTTAAAGCAAGAGATTAAATTTAAGTTGAAATGAAGTAGCATAGGGAGGGAAGTAGAGGCATGGACATATGTGAGCAGACTGTGACATGTAACCATGAAGGAATTGTATAATTTGAAAAGATGGCCTGATTATCTGGAGGAAATCTCAGGAATGACAGGACAGCCAGAATGCTCCACTGATATTCTCACATTATTAGAAGGAATTAAGATGCTCTGTAGAAAATCAGTTGGATATAGGACAGGGCAAGAGTCACACAAAATAGGCAGACATAGAAGGACTACAATCTCTATCTTTGGAGGAAAGAACTAAATTGAAGTCAGATCATGAGTACTAATACCCAATTAAACTTGAAATAAAAAATGAGCATCATCTAGATATTTGAAACAATTTATCATTGATTTCTTCCCCCATTTCCTTTTGTTATCTTTACTTGTGGACAAGCACTTATTTATTTGTTTATTATTAAAGCTTTTGATTTTCAAAACATATGCACGAATAATTTTTCAACATTTATCCTTGCATAACCTTGTGCTTCAAATTTTCCCCTTCTTCCTCCCACCTCCTCCCCTAGATGGCAAGCAATCCAATATATGTTATACATTTTAAATATATATATTAAATCCAATATACATAAACATATTTATACAATTATCTTGCTGTACAAGAAAGATCAGATCAAAAAAGGAAAGAAAATAAATAAGAAAACAAAATGCAAGTGAAAAACAACAAAAAGACTGAAAATACTATGTTGTGGTCCACACTCAGTTCCCACAGTCTTCTCTCTGGGTGAGATGGCTCTCTTCATCTCAGGATCATTGGAACTGACCTCAATCATCTCATTGTTGGAAAGAGCCACATCCATCAGAATTGATCATTGTATAATATTGTTGTTGCCATGTACAATTATTTCCTGGTTCTACTCACTTCCTATAGCATCAATTCATGTAAGTCTATCCAGGCCTCTCTGAAATCATCTAGCTGGTCATTTCTTACAGCATAATAATCCATAATATTCATATGCCATAACTTATTCAGCCATTCTCCAACTGATGAGCATTCATTTAAGTTTCTAGTTTCTTGCCACTACAAAAAGGTTGCCATAAACATTTTTGCACATGTGATGGACAAGCATTTATTAAGCATCTTCTGTGTACCGGTTGCTGTGCTAAGTACTTTACAAATACTATCTTATTTGATCCTCACAATAATCTTTGGAGGTGTGTGCTGTTAATCCTCATTTTATAGTGTATGAAATTGAGGTAGATGAAGTGACTTGCTCATGGTCACATAATTATATAGCTAGTTAAGTGCCTAATATTGGATTTGAAGTCAGATCTTTTTGACTATGGGACCAACATCATTCACTGTGCTTCTTAGCTGTATATATTTTCCTTTTTTTATAGTAATCTATCTATCTATCTATCTATCTATCTATCTATCTATAGTAATTGTTAATATGTAAACTGCCACTGTTTGGTGTCCCTCTTTGTGCTATCTTGGGCAAATCATTTAACCCATTTAGGCTTTGAGATGCCCTGACTTCCATAGTTATTCTCCCTACCCCTAAAATTACTGTATATTTATTTTGTATCTTGTTTTTACTTATCTGTGAATATGTCGTATCAGTATGAAATATTTGAGAGTGAGGACTATGTCATTTTTGTATTTGTATCTCTGGTATTTCCAAAGAGATGCTTAATAAATATTTGCTGATTAACTGGTGAAGGGAGATTCTCCTTATGGGTTATGTGTTAGACTAGGTGGCCACTGAGGGCTCTTCTATAAATTCTATGATTCCAAAATGAACTTTTTGGTCACAGCAATTCTCCATATGAAGGCTAGAGGAACTTTGGTTGTATGGGTTAAGGGTCATCCATATGGATATTGCCATAGATTGATTCAGATAGAGGATATCTTTTCATTTCTATGAGAAGTTAAACATGGAGAGATGGGAGTGCTACTGAACTTCCTGTTTGATTTGCCTTTCTGTGAACCTTTTATTATATTTTATTTTTTCCCTTCTGTCTTTCCTTTTACAAGTAAGTAAAGAGAAATTCTATCTTCAGTCCTTAGATCTGGTACCCAGATTTAATTTTTAATCAGCAATCTTTGGTCATTTATTTCTTTAGAAATGTTTCAATCTTCATATTCTTCCCTTTCCCAGGAAGATCTAAGATTAATTTCTCACAGAAACTAATTATCCCAATAAAAGGGCCTTTGATGGTTAAAGACTAATGCTTTCTAACATGAAGAGATGTTTTATTTTAAAAAATAATTAGAAATAAGTGTGGTGGGGTGCACTGGCACTGGAATCAGAGGACTTTAAATTCCACCTGCAATACTTATTACCTTGTTTTGTTTCTGACAAGTCATTTAACTACCTTGGGCTTGTTTTTTCATCTGGAAAATGAAAGCCTCTGAGGTCTCTTATAGCTATTGAGTGATCATCCTTGAATCTCATATTTGTATAGCACTTAAAAAAGCACTTGAACTTTTCCTATGTACTTGGCTCTATGGTTGCCTTATGTAAGATAAGAAATTGAAATAAAAATGGTACCTACCTTCAATGAGTTTATGTTTTAGTAAGGGAGGATAAGCAGGTTTAAAGCACAGAATATCCTATTACTTTTGGGTGCCCATAATTAGTTTAGCCATTCCTCAGTAGATGAGTATCTTCTTTATTCTAATTTTTTATGGGAACTTTTTTCTTATCAATGACTTCTTTGGGTATAACTTAGTATTAGAGTCTCTGGTTGAATATTGTAATACTTTTATTTAAATCATTTCAAATTGCTTTCTAAAATGGTTGTACCATTTCACAGTTCTACCAACAATGTATTATTACTATGGTACCTTCCTATAATCCCAACATTGAGTATAATTTGCAGGATATGAGATGAAACCTCAGGGTTGTTTTTGCATTTGCATTTCTCTTATATTAGTGATTTGGAGAATTCTTTAATGTGGTTGTTGATAATTGGCAATTCTTTTGAGTTCTTTTGACAAAATATATATTGGGGAATGGATCGTAGTTTTATATACATATTTATTTGTTGTTTATATATCTTGGATACCAAATCCTTATCAGAGAAATTTGATACAAGGAATTTTTTCTATTTCAATCACTTCCATTCTTGTCCTAGGTACACTAATTTTTTTTTTAAATAATAGCTTTTTATTTTCAAAATACATGCAGAGATGGTTTTCAACATCCATCTCTGCAAAACTCTGTGCTCCAAATCTTTTTCCCTCCCCTCCTCCCTTAGATAACAAGCAATCGAATATATGTTAAACATGTGCAATTCTTCTATAGATATTTCCACATTTATGTGTCTCCAGGTCTTTCTGAAATCATCCTGTTGGTTGTTTCTTATAGGACAATAATAATATCTCATAACATTCATGTACCTTAACTTTATAGTTGAATCTATAAAAATCTTTTGTGTGCTTTGATAGGTTGATCCCCAGATGTTTGCTATTTAAAATGAGATTTTCCCCCTTCTATTATAGTTTTTTTGGTTTTATTATGGTTATAGAGAAATGCTGGCTTTTTTTTTAGTTTTAGGGGAGACATTCACCATTAAATGATATCCCTGGGGTCACACAACTACTAAGTGTCAACTGTTTGAGGCTGGAGTTGAATTCAGGTCTTCCTCACTTCGGGGCTGGTACTCTATCTATCCACTGTGCCACATAGCTGCCCAAAATGCTTTTGAATTTTAAAGGTTTATTTTGTACCCTGTCACTTTCCCAAACCTATCAATTGTCTCAATGAGTATCTTTGCTGATTAACTGGGATATTCCAAGTATGTCATCATCTCATCAGCAAATAGGGATAGTTGTAATCTCTTCTTTACCTTTATTATGCCTTTAATTTCTTTCTCTTTTTCTTATTGCTGCTGTTAGCATTTCCAGCACCAAATCAAATAATAGTGGAGAGAGTGGGCATCTTTGTTTCATTTTCACATTTATTGAAAATATGCATGTGGTACTTGCTTTTAGTTTTACATAGATGCTTTTGATATTAAAAAAGGTTCCTCTATGCTTATTATTTATTTATTTTCAGCATAAAAGAGTTCCTTACTTAATTAAAAGCTATTTTTTCATCAATTGAAATGATTGTGGTATTGGATATTTTGGTTTTTAGTATGATTAATTATGTTGATTGTTTTCTTAATGTTGAAATATCCTTGAAATCTATAGTTGGTCATAATGATTTCTTGGATAAGTCTTGCATAGTCTGACAGGATTTTGTTGAAAATTTTTGAATCAATATGGATTATTTTTATTTAGCTTTTTATTTTTGCAAATGCATGCAAAGATAGTTTTCAACATTCACCTTTGCAAAACCTTGTGTTCCAAATTTTTCTTTCTTCTTCCCCACCTCCTTCCCATAGACAGCAAGCAATGTGATACTAGTTAAATATATGCAATTCTTCTAAACATATTTCCATATTCGTCATGCTGCACAAGAAAAATCAGATCAAAAGGTGAAAAAAAAAAGAGAAAACCCCCCCAACCAAACAAATAATAATCACAAAAATAAGAAAAAAAAACTCCAAAACAAATAAACAACAAAAAATGAAAACTATTCTTTGATTCACATTCAATCTCCATAGTTCTCTCTCTTGACATGGATGGCTCTTTCCACCACAAGTTTATTGGAATTGCTTTGAATCACTTCCTTGGTGAAAAGACCCAAATCTATCACATTTGATCACCACATAATCTTCTTGTTGTTATATACAATATTCTTTTGGTTCTATTACCTTTGCTTAACATCAGTTCATGTAAGTCTCTTTAGACCTTTCTGAGATCATCCTGCTGATTGTTTCTTATACAACAATATTTCAAAGCATTCATGTACCACAGCCATAACATGTACTATGTTATCTAACTGATGGGCATTCACTCACTTTTCAGTTCCTTGCCACAACAAAAAGGGCCACTACAAACATTTTTTTGCACATGTGAGTCCTTTTACCTTTTTAATGATTTTCTTCGGATACGACCAAGTAATGGCACTGCTGATGAGTTAAAGGGTATGCATAGTTTGATAACCCTTTGGGGATAGTTCCAAATTGCTCTCTAAAATGGTTGGATCAACTCACAACTCCACTAACAATGCATTGAGCTACTTTACTATTTAGGAACTTTAAAGTTCTACATCCAGGATTCTTTGACTATTAAGTGCAAAGTATTGTGGTAAGCACTGTGGATACAAAGAAAAAAAAAAGACAAACTTCTTGGCCTCAAGGGACTTTTTTCTGCTAAAGGTTTTATTGTTATTGTTGCTCAGTAGTATCTGACTCTTTGTGATTCTATTTGGAGTTTTCTTGGCAAAGATAGTGGAGTGAACTAGGAGAACATTATACACAGTGCCAGTAATATTGTACATGAATTTTTCTCAGCAATACAATGATCTAAGACAATCCCAAAGAACTCATAATGTCAGTATGGATTATTGATATTGGCTTATGTTTTTCCTTTTGTGTTTTATCTTTCTCTGGTTTTGGTGTTAGGACTAACTTTTTGGTCTCATTTAGAAATTTTTTATACCTTTTAATTTTCAAAATATATGCACAGATAATTTTTCTTTCTTTCTTTCTTTTTTTTTTTTTTTTTTTTCTCTCTGAGGCTAGGGTTAAGTGACTTGCCCAGGGTCACACAGCTAGGAAGTGTTAAGTGTCTGAGACCAGATTTGAACTTGGGTCCTCCTGAATTCAGGGCTGGTGCTCTATCCACTGCGCCATCCAGCTGCCCCTTTATTTTATTTTATTTTATTTTTTTAAGCTGGGAAGTGTTAAGTGTCTGAGACCAGAGTTGAACTCAGATCCTCCTGACTTCAGGGCTGGTGCTCTATCCACTGTGCCATCTAGCTGCCCCTACATCACTTTTCAAAGATAAAATAATGTGAAAGGGTGTGGAATACTAATGTGCTATTAGGAAAGCTGAAAGTCTTTTCTGACCAGTTCCCAGCTTCCCTTACTGTCTCTGACTTGAGGGTTCCTAAAGTTGCTGCTGCTTCTATTACCACTATCTAATATGATCACTAGTAGTTCATCCATATGGACTCTAGGCGAGCTTCCTCCCTCTTATCACAGATCTCTTTCATCATCCAGAAAATGGAAATTGAATGGATGCCCCTCAGTTGAGGAATGGCTGAATAAATTACGATATATGAATATAATGGAATATTATTGTTCTATAAGAAATGATAAGCAGCTGATTTCAGAAAAGCCTGGAAAGATTTACATGAATTGATGCTGAGTGATGTGAATAGAACCAAGAGAACATAAGCCTGAATGACAATCAATTGTAATGGACTTGGTTCTTTTCAACAAGGAAGTGAATCAAGGCAGTTCCAATAGCCCTGTGATGGAGCTATTTGCATCCAGAAAGAGAATTATGGAAACTTGAATGTGAATCGAAGCATAGTTTCACCCTGATCTTTTGTTGACTCTGCCAGAATTTGATTTAAAACATTATTTTAAAATTGTGTAGGGAGAGCTCAGCTGAATGCCTCTTTATTCCCCCATAAGTCCCAATTTCTCCCCCCCTAGAAGTTCTAATCGAACCTTTGATGAAGAAGAAGCCATGACTATAATTAAAAGACTCATTGCTCTTTGGATAGCTTTAATTGTAAGGAAGCTTTTCCTTATATAAAGCCTGAATTTAGTTTTGCATAACTTCTAATTATAATGTTAAACCTGCCATCTGGGGGCTTAATTGAACAAATTTAATTCCTTTTCCACATATAGCTCTCAAAAGATTACTTTTTATATTCTTTCCTCCCTTTCCTTCCCTAATCATTTTTTCTTGAGACTTTTTTTCCTCCTCATTTGATTTTTTTTTTTTTTTTGCTTTTAAAGATTTTTTTTTCTTTAAAAAATTTTAAAACTTATTTTTATTTCCACTGGTTACATGTAAAAAATACTTTTTTGGTTATATATGTATATTCTTCAAAATTTTTTAAAATATATTTTTACATGTATCATTTTGGGAGAGAAAAATAAGAAAAAGACCACACACACAAAAGGTGAAAATAGTATGTATTTATCTACATTCAATCTCCATTGTTCTCTCTCTGGATATGAATAGTATTTTCCATCCAAAGTTTATTGAGATTGTCTTGGATCAGTGAACTGCTGAGAAAGAACTAAGTCTATCATAGTTGATCATTGCACAGTTCTGTTATTCTTGTATATAATGTTTTCTTGAATCAGCTTGCTTCAGTTCACATTGTATCAGTTCATATAAATCTTTTCAGGCCTTTCTAAAATCAACCTATTCATCATTTTTAATAGAAAAATAATATTCCATTATATTCATGTACCATAACTTATTCAGCCATTCCCCAATTAATTGACATCTACTCATTTTCCAATTATTTTTTTTTACTACAAAAAGAATTGCTACAAACATTTTTGTACGTGTGGGTCTCTTTCCCTCCTGTATGATCTCTTTGGGATATAGGCCCAGTAGAGGCACTGCTGGACCAAAGAATTTACACAGTTTTATAGCCCTTTGGGCATAATTCCAAATTACTCTCCAACAACACAACCAACTCTACCAACAATGCATCAATGTCCCACTTTTCCCACATTCTCTCCAACATTTATTTTCACCTTTTCCTGTCATCTTAGCCAATCTGAGAGCTGTGAGATGGTACCTTTCTTGAGACTTTTAAACATTGCTAGTTCCTTCAACCCATCCTCTTAATATACCACAGCTTGTTTAGCCATTCCTCAGTTGATGGGCATCCCTTAACTTTCCAATATTTTGCCACCACAAAAAAGTCTGCTATAGACATTTTTGCACATATTGGTCCTTTTTCCTTTTTTAAATAATCTCTTTGGGATACAGACCTGGCAGTCTTGCCACATCAAAAAGTCTGCACAGTTTGGTTGCCCTTTGGGCATAATTCCAAATTGTTCACCAAAATGGTTGGTATTCACAACTTCATTAACAATGCTTTAGTGTCCTGATTTTTCCATATCTTCTCTAACATTTATCATTTTCATTTTTTTGTCATATTAGCCAATTTGATAGATGTGAAATGATACCTGAGTTACTTTAATTTGCGATTCTATAATCAAAAGTAATTTAGAGCACTTCTTTATATGTCTTAGATAACTTTGATTTTTGTCATCTGAACATTGCCTGTACATACCTTTGATCATTTAACAATTGGGAGATGGTTTATCTTATAAATTTGACTCAGTTTTTATATATTTGAGATAGGAGGACTTTGTCAGAGACATTTGCTATAAGGATTGTTTTCCAGCTTTCTGCTTTCCTTTTAATCTTGATTGCATTGATTTTTTTGTACAAAAGCTTTTTAACATAATTAAAATTATCTGTTTTACATTTTGTAATATTCCTTATTTCTTGTTTGTTCATGAATTCTTCCCTTCTTCACAGATCTCACAGGTAGACTATTCAAAATTTGTCTTCAAATTTGCTTATGGTATTACCTTTTATATTGATCTTATCTTTCTTTATGATGTGAGATATTAGTTTATATCTAATTTGTGTCCTATTGTTTTCCAATTTTCCCTAGTTTTTGTCAAATAGTGAACTCTTTTTCCAAAGACTGTGGTTTGAGGCTTATCAGAATTAGGTTGTTATGGTCATTGATTACTGTGTCTTGTGTACCCAGTCTATTCCATTGATTTATCACTTTAATTTTTAGCCAGTATCAGATAGTTTTGATGATTACTGCTTTATAATACAGTTTGAGGTCTGGTATTGCTAGGCTACCTTTCTTTGTATTTCCCCTTCCCCTCATTAATATTCTTGAATTTTTTGTTCAATTTTGATGTTTTGTTATTTTTTCTTTTCCTAAGGAAAATTTAATTTAATCTTAATAGTAGTTTATTTTTCAAAAAATGTGCAATGATAATTTTCAATAGATACCTTTGTAAAACTTTGTATTCCATTTTTTTCTCTATCTCTTCCCTCCCCTCCCCAAGACAAAAAGCAACTGGATATAGGTTAAACAGGTGCAGTTCTTCTAAACAAATTTCAGTATTCATCATGTTGTACAAAAAAAATTATATCAAAAGTGAAAAAAAAATAAGAGAAAAAACAAGTAAGCAAACAACAACAAGAAGAAGGTGAAAAATACCATGCTTTGATCCACATTCAGTCTCCATAGTTCTCTCCCTGGACTCAGAGGGCACTTTTTATCCCAAGTCTATTGGAATTACCTTTAGTCATCACCTTATTGAAAAGAACCAAATACATCACATGTGATCGTCACGTAATCTTGCTGTTGCTGTATACAGGGTTCTCTTAGTTCTGCTCACTTCATTTAACATCAGTTCATTTAAGTCTTTTCACACCTTTCTGAAATCAGCCTGCTCACCATTTCTTATAGAACAATAATATTCCATTACATTCATATACCATAACTTATTCAGCCATTCCCCTACTGATGGGCATTCACTCAATTTCCATTTTCTTGCCACTACAAAAAGAGTTGCTACAAACATTTTTGCACATCAGTCCTTTTCCCTTTTCTATGATTTCTTTGGGATACCCAGTAGACACTGCTGGATCAAAGAGTATATAGGCTCTGATAACTTTTGTAACCCAGTTCCAAATTGCTCTCCTGAATGGTTGGATCATTTCACAACTCCACCAAGAATTCATTAATATCCCATCTCCTCCAACATTCATCATTATCTTAGCCAATCTGAGAAGTATGAAGTAGTTCCTCAGAGTTGTCTTAATTTGCATTTTTCTAAGTAATAGTGTTTATCTACAGTTGAATATAATTTTTATTGCATTACTATCTGAATAAAAAACATTAAATATTTCTGCATTTCTAATTTTGATTTATGCCCTAATACATGGTCCATTTTTGTGTAGGGGCTGTATATTGTGTAATATACCTTTTATGCTCAAAGTTTGTCATTTCTAACTTTTCTATTTTTTTCTTACTTATTTTTGGTTGGATTTATTGAGTTCTGAGAGGTGATAGTTGAGATCTTCTGCTGTCTATTTCTTCCCATAATTTACTTAGCTTCTCCTTTAAGAATTTGGATGCTATACCACTTGATGCATATGTTTAAAATTGATATTGCTTCAATTTTTATGATACATTTATGAGGATGTAGTTTCCTTCCTTATCTCTCTTGATTAGTTCTGTTTGCTTTTAATTTGTCTGAGATCAGAATTGCCATTCCTGTCTTTTTTTTTTTTTTTTACTTTAGCTGAAGCATAATAGATTTTACTCCAGTCCTTTACCTTCTTTATTCTATTTGTATCTGTGTGCTTCAAGTGTTTCTTGTAAATAACATATTGTATGATTCCTGTTTTTGATCTGCTCTTCTTCTATTTGAGGATATTTTTAATTATCAGAGCTATTAAAAAAAAGACAAGATTGGTTGCTCAGGATATAGTTATGTTAGTGGGCTGAAATTTGGAGAAGTATACTTGAAAACATGGTATTAACTCAGTGAAATTGATGAGATAATGGTTCTCTAATTTATATATGCTTAGTATTTAGCATGGTGATATAATAGTTCTACAGTTGATGCTGTAATAGGGTATTTAAACTGGGGACAAAGTCAGACTCAGGAGTGAGACTAGTGGACCTGCAGACTGGTAGAGTAGACTGGGTCAGACTATGACAGACACGGACTGGGAAGGGGACAATAAAGACTTCGGGCTTTTAAAAAAACCAAAACAAAAAAAGTCTTTTAATGAAAACTTTGTCCTTAATAAAAGAAATTTCATGGCCCAGTAAGCAGTCAGGGAGCTATATTTTAATAAAAGAATGTTCCTAAGACCTCCAGAATAACTCCAAGTAAACTATTACCTCTTTGGCCAATGTGTTAGACCAACTCTTGTACAAGTAAAAAGTAAATGTCTGTGGGAAGCTAGGTAAATAGTCCCTTCAATTCTTGACTTAAAAGTTTATTTAAAAATCTTCATAAGATACTCCCAGCATAACAGAAAGGATATTAAAAATAAAAAATTAGCCTTGAGGACAACCAAGTAAACCGAAGTGTAATGTTTGGGATAGCTTTCTGGAGGTCCTCTGGATGGGTCTTGGTCTCAGCAGGATAGATACCACGAGAATGATCAAGAATAGAGTCTAGAGTCTTTATTCTGGCCCAGTCTTGATCTTAGTGCAGGAAGCATGAGAACCACCACAAGGCTGGTCAAAGATAGAATGTCCACCTTCCAGTTCTTCTTAGCCCTTATATACCTTATTGTAACTACATCATTACAGTATATTGATTATGTGTGAATTTAGAGAACCATTACATCACTATACTAAGTATATATATGAACTAGAGAACCAGGTTAATCTTCTAGGTGGAGATAAAAATGGGATTCCTACTTCAGATACAGTTTGGACTAGGGAACCTCTGAGGTAGTCCCTTTTCCATTATGAGCTCCTATGATTTTATGGCTGATGCTAATGCCACCAAAAACATTAACTTTTTATTTTTTTCTTTTATTTTTTTTAATTATAACTTTTTGTTGCCAGTACATGTGCATGGTTAATTTTTTACAACATTATCCCTTGCACTCACTTCTGTTCGGACTTTTCCCTCCCTTCCACCCCCTCCCCTAGATAGCAAGCAGTCTTATACATGTTAAATATGTTATAGTATAGTATATCCTAGATACAATATATTTGTGCAGAACCAGTTTTCTTGTTGCACAGGAAGACTTGGATTCAGAAGGTAAAAATAACCTGAGAAGAAAAAAAAATGTAAACAATTAACATTCATTTCCCAGTGTTCCTTCTCTAAGTGTAGCTGATTCTGTCCATCATTGATCAATTGGAACTGAATTAGATCTTCTCTTTGTTGAAGATATCCACTTCCATCAGAATACATCCTCATACAGTATTGTAAACATTAATTTTTTAAAATGCTTAGGTTGTAAGGAAACACTACACCAAAATGTTTTGTTCCTCGGCTTCTTATCCATGAAGACTTGATCTAGAGATCAGTGAGTTCTGAAGTTTTGTGAATAGTGAGTGGTGATTCCTCCTTTAAGCTTTCCCTATGTTACCAGAAGTTGATAAATGCAGGAATGAAAACATTAGTAAGAGTTTACCATTCCCACAGTGGTCACAATATTGGAGGGAGGTTGAGGCTGGGATTTCTCTTCGTCTTAGGAATTCTGAGCTGAGGGTAGCTATCCCAGTTACTATGAGTGGCCCCTGAACCCCCAACAGGCTGAGAGGGGTAGGCTCAATTTTTAAAGAAAAAATAAAAAAAAATTAACTTTATTGGTCCAAGTGGTATTCTAAGATGCTAATGTTTTCTTCCCTTTTTGCTTTTTCCTGGATTCAGCACAAGTATCTAGATTACCTTATGCGGGAATTCAAAGGGAAAGAAGAGATAAGCAAAGACCAACTGCGACTCCAACCTCCTATGAAGATTGTTCCACTGTAAGAAATCGGAAGTCTTCCTTTAGTTTAGAAAGCAGCCTAACTCAAGAAAGCTTTGGATTGAGGGATCATTATGTAGTGGAAAGAATAATAACCCAGTCAGATATCCTATTTCCATTGTTTCCTCAGTGTGAGACATTGGACAAGTGGTAACTTCCTTGAACTTTATTTTCTTTCTCATCCAAATAAGCATGATGCTACCTTCAAAGGCTATCCAAAGCTCGCTCTTTATTATCCCCACTTGACATATGAAGAAACGGAGGTATTTCTACGGTGATGATTTTGAGATAGGATAGGCCAGAAGAGGGTCCATAATTGAGAACAGGTGTAGTTATTACAACTTATTTTTATCAACTAAGAACTATGAACTAAGACAGAGGAGTTGAGGCATATTTAAATAGAACAAAAAGCCCTGACAAATCTTTTTCTCAAAGAAATTCAAGGTAATTTAAGGAGAGAGAGAGTTCTTATACCTAGCTGGATTAGGAAAGGTGGCTTCTGAGCTGATCCTTGAGGTAAGAGAAGGATGAGAGAGGAGAATAGGGACAGATCCAGATATTAGGGATGCCTTATAGAAAGCAAGAAATGGAGAGCCAATTTCAGAGAGAAGATTGACAGTTAAGTCAAGGAAGAAGAGAGTATAGAAATAATTGCTAACTTTTATATAGCAGCACTTTAAAGTTTGCAAAGTACTTTAATTAGATTAGAACCCATGAGTTGTTACTACCTCATCCCTGCTATGGCATGTGAAAGATAAAATGACAAAGAAATAAAGGTTTGATTTTCTGAGCATAGCAATTTATTAAGCAGTCCATGGCAATAGCCCAACAAACTGGGTCCAAAACTCCTCAGCTTATACTTGAAAGCCAGATGTAGGGGAAAGGAGACTTTTATAATAAAAATGGTAACCAAATAAGGTCCATTAATATCCATTAATCAGGACACAACATTCAGCAATCTAATTTCTAATTGGAGGAAAGATTTCCAACTTTCTAAATTGGGAGAGAATAAATTGCTATAATCCCCTGAAATCAGAAAAAGAAGTATCTCACTGCCCCCAAATGTCTCTGAATAGTTAAAGGAACATAGAAACAATCACTGATGGATCATCATTTTAAAATATGATTTACTTGAGATGTTCCTTGAGATGTACAATTTTGAGAAAACTTCTTGTATCAATCTTTGGATCTGATCTGGATTTCTGTTCAGCATAACTTAGATCCTTAGTTAAGAGACTCTAAATAGGAGGTAGGGATGGTCTAGTTTCCCAGCCACACAGGCTAGGTTCAAACACTGAAATAAGGTTTTCTCCCAGTTTCCACAATGGAATAAAGTTTTCTTACAAGACAGAAATTGGACTAGATCCATAATTGAACATAAAGGGAACTGAGCTAGCTCCAGAATTGAGTCACAAGATGGAATCAATATAGTTTATTCAATTTTCACTATTAATCACTTGCTGTCTTAATCCCCTCAATTCCTTCACTGCTAAAGTATAAGAACATAGGATTAGGAGATGGGAAACCCAAGTTCTAGTCACATTTCTGCTCTTACCTAAGTGATGACAGAGTCAGACTCCGGATCAAGCCTGACAGACTGAAAAGATGGATCATTTCTAACAGAATAAGACATAATGAGAATAAGTGCAAAATTCTGCACTTAGATTCACAATAATCAACCATACAAATCTAAAATGGGGAGATGTTGCTAGAGAGCAGTTTGTGTGACAAAGGCTTGAGAATTTTCATTGATTCAATATGTACAAGCCAGAAAAATTGATTATATTTTAAATCACACAAAATGAGGGAGGTGGTGGTCTCACTGTATTATGGTTTGGTCAGATCACATCTAGAAAGAGTATTGTGTTGCATTCTGGGTACCACCTTTTAAGTGGGGCATTCATAAGCTAGTGCTTATCAGTGGAAGGAAAAGATGATGAGAGGATTTAGGAATAAAGAAACCATGTGTAGGAATTGGTGATGTTTTGTTTTGTTCTTAAAGTGTGGTCTTAAAGGCCGCCTCTGAGTATCCTTGAGACTCTTTTTAGAGGGTCCTTGAGATAAATTTTTTTATTTTAATGAAAAAACATTTAGTAAGCATTTACTATGTGCAAAACTCTGAGCAAGCACTGGGTATACAAGTTGGAAGGCAAGAGCCCCTATTCTTAAGATATTCACAAAAAACCCCCCCAGCATATATGGAAGCTTTCAGTTACAAATTAAATGGAGAAGTCTCATGGTCCTTAGGATACAGTGTCACAGAAGATAGTAACTCCTTAAAATTTTTTAAAAAATATGTTTTTATTTATTTGTTTTCTATATCCTCATTATTTTTAGTTAATCATTATCATGCTCAATCCTTTGTTCCCACAGCCCATTACTCCAAAGTAACTTGCTGGTTTCTCTAGATTCCTATCAGGTTGAGACCATGATGGGTTCTGTTTTTCCCCTTCCAATGGGTATAATTCATAGACTATAAACTTTAATTAAATAAAGTTAAAAGGGGGATGGGGAAAGAGGGAAGAGGAGACTGTGAAGGACCTTTACAAAAATAGTTGGATTTCTTTTTTTTCTCTCTCACATGACCCTTCTCCTCACCCCCCAAAATCCTCTCCCTTTCATTTCTTCTTATTTTTATTATTCTTATTTCTCATTATTAGTTATTTCTTTTTTTCATTCCCTCTTCTTTCTTTTTTAATCTATTTTCTCATCCAGGAATCATGGACATGAGATTGTGAAGTTGCAATTCTTAGCCAGTCAGTTTCAGGGATCATCTGGGCGCTTCCTTACTGTTACCAAAGATGGGATCCTTCAGTTCTGGGATGAATCCTTCATGCTGCTTCAGACAGTTCATGTAATTTACTTCAGTACAATTCAACAAGCTTTTATTAAATGTCTCCAATGAACAAGTCACTGTGCTTGAGTCACAGGAACAAAACTGAAACAATCCTTTCTCTGAAGGAGCTTGTATCCTGTTGGGGGTGTACGTAGGGTAGGGGCCAATCTGTATAAAAATAGGCATGAAAACATCTAATTTAAAGAAGGAGTGGAGCACTCACTATGGGGAGGATCAGGAAGGTGGCTTCCCTCTTGAGGGAAGAGAAGGATGAGAGGAGAGAATAGGGACAAAATGCTTTCCAGACATAGGGAATAGCTTATCACAATATATAAAGGCAGGGAATAAAGAATCAATTTCAGAGAAGCCAAGAAAGAAAAGGGTATAAATAGTGATTTTTTTGTTGTTCAGTCTTTTCAGTGTTGTCTGACTCTTTGTGACCCCATTTGGGATTTTCTTAGTAAAGATAACTGGAGTGCTTTGCCATCTACTTCTCCAGCTCATTTTACAAATGAGACAATGACTTGCACAGGATCACAATAAATAGGAAGTGTCTGAGGCCAGATTTGAAATCAGGAAGATGAGTCTCTGATTTCAGGCCCAGCACTTTATCCAATTGTGCCTCCTAGCTTCTCATATGTTATGCCCATACCATAAATGCTAATAGTTAGCATTTATATAGCCCTTTGTTTGTAGAGTTCCTTAGAAATATTATTTCACTTGATCATCACAACAATCCTGGGAAGTAGGTGCTATTATAATCCATATTTTACAAGTAAGGAAATTGAGGCAGATAGACATTAAGTAGCTTTCTTACTGTATGAGGTTGAACTTGAACTCAGATCATTCTGATTCTGGTTCCAGAACTCTCTTCACTTCACTACCTAGCTACCTAGAAGGTTGGAGTGGTGCAGAATGTCAGACTGCAGAGAGATCAAGGAGAGAGTATTGGGAAAAGACAGCATCAGCAACTTTGGGGAAAATTGTTTCAGCTGAATGGTGGGTTCAGGAGTCAGATTTTAAAGTTCTATGTAGTGGTTCTTGAAGTCAAAGGTAAGGAAAAAGAGGATAAGAAAAGAGGAATTTTGAGGTATGGGGTAATGGTGATAGGGAGCTCATGGCAGATAGTTTTGATTTTCTCTGCAAAACTGGGGATAAGGTTATTTGCTGGGGGTTTAAGAAAAGAGGGTTTTAGACCACTGAGAGCTGTGTGCTAGAGAAGAAGATTCATGTCTGTGTCCTATTTGTGTTGAGCAAACCAGGGGCCATTAGAGAACTAGGTAGTTCAACTCAACAAATAACAAATCAATAATTAAAAATGAAGATTTATTCATTTAATTTATTGTTAGGTAGCTAGGGGGCAGAGTGGATACAGTGCTAGGCCTTCCAGACCTGAGTTCAAATGTGCTGGACACTTAATTTCTGTTTGACCCCAGGGCAAATCACTTAACATCTGTATTTGGCTTAATTTCCTTAAGTGTAAAATGGGGATAATAACAGCATCTACCTCACACAGTTGTCAAGATCAAAGGAGGTAATATTTATAAAGTGCTTACCATGCCTGGCCCATATTAGGCTCTATATAAATGCTTATCCCTTTTTCTTCCCTTTCTTATTAAGTGACTGTTTATACAATTGGTGATATAAAGGCAAAAGCAAGACAATCTTTGCATTCAAGGAAATTATATTCTACTTGGGGGGAGAGGGAATATAGCATATATGTGGATAATAAATAGAATTAGGTGATAATGACTTGAATTAATATGACAGCCATTCATATTGAAAGACATGTATTAAGAGTAGAATTGCATTGGAGATAGAATCAATAAGATTTGGCAGTTGATTAGATGGGAAAGGGGGTAAGGGAGAAGTAAAATAAACCTAAATGCTTTTAAGAATCATAGAATCATATAAGTTTAAGAGCTGGCAGGGATCTGATACTACCAAGTTTAACTCCCTCTTTTTATGGATGAGGAAAATGAGCCCTGGAGAGATGACTTGCTCAAGGTTTTGACTTTACTAACTAGGCAGAATTTGAATTCAAACCTTTTGACTCCAAGACCAGTGTTTTTCCCATCGTACTATTCTGCTCCTTGATAGTGATGCCCTCTAAATTTTTTTTTTTTTTGCTGTGGAAGAGGACCAATTATATCATGGGATGATGTCTTACTTGTGATTTGGATTTAAGTGAGGCAGAATTTTGCAAAATTGTCAGTCTCACTTTGAAGGAAGACTAGAGGAGGGAAAATTTTGGGGTGTGGAAGATAATTTCTATTTGAGCATAGAATCACAAATGAATGAATCATATTCATATTTTTATGATTCATTCATAGTTACAATAATAGAGTCTGACAGTGTTTAATATACAGTCTCCATAGTTGTGGTTCTATCTGATAGAAACTGAAGAGCTAATATAAAGATGATACAGATTAGTATGTTCAACTCTCAACTTTCATCGAGTTTTTTCCTGAATTTTAGCCTGTGGCAACAGAGGCAAACATTTAGGGAAATAGGGATGTTTGCCAGTGGCAAACATATAGGAGTATGGGAAGAAAACCAATGGTTCTTTAGAGATGGAACATTTATATTATATATTTGTGAACATGATTAGGCCTTATGCAAAGCATAATACATTGAGAAGAGTTTTACAGTGATTTCTGTTAAGTATTCCTGGGAATATCCTTTCAGGACTGGAAGGGAATCAATGTCATCACTCTACATTTAGGGAGGAAATTGAGTTCTATAGAAGCCAGTCTAAATTTTTGTGACATGTCCTAACAGAATTGGGATTAGCATGGGCTAAAACTTTTAGTATGCTGTAGGAGCATATCTTCTGCTTCTCTTCTTTCTATGGAAGGTTCTGGAAAGAAGGAACTCTTAAGCGGTCAGAACTCCTTTTCTCTATTGCCTTACATGGAATCCTCACTGCGTACCTTGGGCACAGAGGGGAAGTAGTAGAGCATAAGTGAGTACTGTTTCAAGATCAGTCCTTGGAATTCTTCTTGATGGTACATTTTGGTTTTTTTCGAAAATAAGAAACATTGTTTTTAATTAACCAACAAACATTTATAAGATACTCATTATGTAACTAGCATTGTACTAGATATTGGAGAAGATACAAAAGAAATAAAAAATAGGATCCCTGTTCTCAGGATGCTTATCACTTAGTTGAATTGCTGAACCAAAAAGAAAACTTTAAGTTTCTTATGAGAACCTGAACTTAGTCTCGCACACTAGATAAAAGTGACAAGCATGACGATAGAGTGACCTTGCCTGTTTCTGTACTTCTGCTTACTTGGGCATCACACCTGTCAGGTGCTTCTACAGATAAAATCAGTTATTGTTCCTTTAAAATGCTGACCCTGGAAGGTCCCCTTAAGCTCATTCCCATCATTGTATACATCCTATATCCATTCCCATTATTGTATGCACCATGTTATTCCCACCATTATATAGATCCCAAGCCCATTCCCATCATTGTATGTATCTGGTTATTGCTTTAGGCTGTGAGAAATAGAATTTTTTTGGTACAATAGCTATCTGATGACCTAACTGAATTCTTTTTGCTTCTGTATCACCTGCTTGCTTTGCTAGTTCCAATCCTATATAAACACTGTGCCTCAGTCACTCTGGATTGAATAATTTGAATGATAGTCCCATTGGTCAGCTATTTTATTAAACTCTCTACATTAAAAGATTAAAACCCAATCTCTGTCTTGCCTCAGTTTCTCTGGCATTATAGAATAGAGAATAAACACTAATAGATGACATAGTTTGTTCCTGCTTATTTCTTGCCACTCCTTTCTCCCTTACCTGCTTCCCTTCCTTTCCACTTTTTCTGCTAATATTAACACTGCCTTATTAATAGTCTTCAAAAACTGCTTTTATTATAGAGTTCTCCTGTTCCAGGGCTTATTGTAACTCTGTTACTCATCATATTAAAAAAAGTAATTGGATAAACAACATATCTTCAACCATTTTAGACAATTCTACTTTCCCAGTCTTGTTTTTTTATCTTCCAGTACTGGGTCCTTAAGTGGGCTTCCACATTTTGCCTCATTTAGGCTTTGCCCATTATTACCCTGATGCTTTTGCTTATGCTATTTCCCACCCTTGGAATGATCTATTGCTATCCCTTTGTGTAGTGTTTAGCCTAGCTCTCTGGAGGATCTTGGGACCAGCCTTGATCTTAGTGCAAGAGGCAAGAGAGCCACTTGACGGTCAAAAATGGAATATCTCTATTTCTAGTCCTTTCAGCCCTTAAATACTTCAGTATGATTACATCATTATAGCACACTAAATATGTGTGAATTAGAGAACCATTACATCACCATACTAAGTACTAAGTATATGTGAAGTAGAGAACCATCATCTCATTAATCACATTGAGTTAACACCCTGCTCTAAGTATCTTTGCTTCAAGTATACTTTTCTCAGAGTTCCCCAATATCTGCAGTCCTCTACATCTTTGTGTATCCAAATCCTATATTTGGTGTCCAGAGACTTATATGCCTGAAGTCTTCCTTTGAAAAATTTTTCTTCTTATTAATTGAACAAACACCAAATAAAATATATACATGAGAATTGATAATGAGGATTATATATGCAAATATCTATTAAATACAACTTGCTTTTTCTTTTAAGTATATAGTAAATTTAATATATTAATTTCAAAGTTGTCTTGTTCATCTTTGTTTTGTTCAGAAATTTCTTCCGTGCATTAAAGAACATAAGTAACCCTCTTATTTCTTTTTATTTTGGATAAATGCTAACTGTTCTCCCCCACTAGAAAAAAAAAAAAAAAAAAGAATCTGTTGTAACAAATTTGCAGAACCAACCAAAATAAACCACACTTTGGCTAGATTTGAAAAGCATGATTTTTTTCATTTTTCACCTTGAAACCATCATGTCTCAGGCACTTGGTGGCATGTTTCATCATGGTCTTTTGCAGTCAATTTCATTAATCAAATTTCTTTAAGTTTTTCAAAATTATTTTTTGAATGAATTTTGAATGAATGAAAAATCATTAAGCTCACATTACTTCACATTCTATTAACCATCTTTGTCTTGTAGGCATGAATATCTGTCCTTACTTCCATTTTAGGGAACTATATATCAGTTTTGGCCATTGCTATTGGAAAGGGAGTATGGGTCAATTCCACTATGATTCTACTCCTGATTCCCAAGCCCCCAAACCAAAATACCTCTTCTGAATCATTGTTCTCTTATCTGTAGTATCTGCATTAGAATATAAATTCCTCAACAGCAGAACTACTTGATTTTTATATTTGTATTCTCCTTGCTCTGGGAGATGGGGTGGAGACATAAATACTTTTGCATTTATTAATTATTGAACTGTAATGGGGACCTCGATTGTTCTTCTGGGTACTTCCTCTTCTTGAAGGTCCACCCTGATTAGCTCCTTTTCCCGCTTCTCCCTAATTTATTTCAGAGCTTCTAGGGGAGGAGATATGCAAGATATGAACAGGAATGAGGCAGGTTGGGAAGATAGCAACTCTTTGATTTGCTGGATATCACATAACTATTGGTTGGTATATGAACCTCAGTCTTTTAATCTTGCTACCTCCTAATACTGAAATGCATTAGTGAAGTTCTAAGGCAAAACCCAGGTGAATTTTTTCTAATGAATATAATTGCTCCTTAATTGGTTGTGCATTTGTATTCTGGTATTTTCAGTCTTGGCAGGCTGGAGAGGAGTAAACCTGTACTATGATGAGTTGGAGACCTCATTGGGCAGTACGAAAAATACTAGAT
This sequence comes from Sminthopsis crassicaudata, assembly GCF_048593235.1. Classification (NCBI taxonomy): domain Eukaryota; kingdom Metazoa; phylum Chordata; class Mammalia; order Dasyuromorphia; family Dasyuridae; genus Sminthopsis; species Sminthopsis crassicaudata. The sequence continues at coordinate 450,854,020 of NC_133618.1, read as the reverse complement.
GACAGGAGACTTAGGTCTTGTCCTACACAGTGACTTCCAGTGAGACCTTGGGCAGGTGACTCTCTAACTCTTTAAATTTCACTTCTATAAAAGGATGGATTATTGTATTAGATAGTCTCTATGGTCTTTTCCATGTTTAACAGTTGTGACTTTATGTGATTTTAAAAAATGGTACAATGGTCAAGAGCTGGCCTTGAGGACCATGGTTTAAATCCTGATAATTTCCTAATCTCTAAAATGGGGATAACAACATCATCAACTTCCAAAGCTGTAAGGATCAAATGAGATAGTATATGTAAAGAATTTTATAATCCTGAATGGAGTTATAGAAAATGTTAGTTTTTTTAAAAAAATACTATAAAGGATAGTATTAGCCTCAAAGTCAAAAAGATCTGGATTCAGGTACTAACAGGTATATAATCTTGGGCAAATAAATACCTTAACTTTTCAGTACATCAGACAACTCTACCTGATTTGCCCATATGTGAATACAAAACACAGAACTAATAAGTAACTGAAAAATGGGGTGGAGACAGCAGAGTATACTATATGGAGTTTAATCACACTTAGTAGTTCAATGATCCTAAGCAAGTGACTTAAATTCTTGGTGTTCCAGACAATTCACTAACATTTATCTGCTGAGTTATAGGCAGATTGTCATTAACCTAGTAAAGTATTCTCTTAAGAGAGTCAGTTACTTCTCTTTGTCTCAGTTTTCTTTTTTTTTTTTTTTTCCCTGAGGCTGGGGTTAAGTGACTTGCCCAGGGTCACACAACTAGGAAGTGTTAAATGTCTGAGACCAGATTTGAACTCGGGTCCTCCTGAATTCAAGGCTGGTGCTCTATCCACTGCGCCACCTAGCTGCCCCCTGTCTCAGTGTTCTTATATGGAGAATGGGGATAATTATAGCATCTATCTTTCAGGGTGGTTGTGATAATAAAATGAAATAGCATACATATATATGTATGTATAGGAGATATATATAAAGATTATTCTTTATGATGATCCTATATGTAAAGAGGTACTAAAGGTGCTAGCTAGTTGGTTGATGTTGGTAGGAAAAAGTACCCTCAAGCTGATGAAATTACCTTTAAATCCTGCTGTAAATGTATAATTACACATTCATAATGCTGTTGTATGCTTAGATTATAATTCTTAAATGTCCCCTGATTTGTGAACAGGCTTTGGTTATTGGCAAACTTGTACTACACTATGAGACCATTCTGCCAAATGTCCTTATTTCTTAAAACCTATATATTTAGAAGACAAACTCCATGTTTTCCTTTTCCCGGTGTCATATTCCTTCCGTCCCTGACTCTTGTTTTGTAGGCTCCATAGTCCCCCAGTGAGAACTCCATGGAAGCAGAGGTCAATGTTACCAGGTTAACAGTATGGTTTGTTTTGAGGAACACTGATAGGTAAAGGATTATTGTGTACTGGATAAGAGTTTACTTTCCAGTGGCAAAATTTACTTTCTAGGAATAGATCTTTAAAAGTTATAATATGGCTCTTCAGGTATTCTTCTTGAACTTTATTCTAAGGGATTTACTTGTTTGAAATAACCTAAGAACCTTGTTACATAGTTGCCTTGTGGCCAAGATCCCAAGATTAGCATCATAATGAGACTCTTGTGAATTGGTTGGTGATAGGAGGAATGGTGACTAAAGAAGGCAGATTGATTGGTGTTGTAGAAAAAACATGGAGTTTGGAGTCAGAGGACCTAGATTTTCATTAAAAAAAAAAACAAACAAAAAAACTTAAATTGATGAGTTTTGTTTTTATATTGCAAACATTTACAAAAGTTCCCTACTCTGTTTCTTATAACAATATAAAATAAAACTGGCAAAAAATTTCTTCATCTGAAATTATATGTAACATTGCATCCTGACTAAACCCCATGTTTCAGGCCCTTCCAATGCCACCTATTTTCCCCCCAAGGTAATTGGTGTCAGCTGGTTCAAGTATGTGAGGTCCTCCTGACTTCAAGACCAGTTCTATATCAACTATGCCACCTACCTGTCCCTGAATATTTTTTAAAGTGCTTTTTAACATTTTTTTTTCTTAAAATTTTGGGTTTTTCCTTTCTTTTCTGCCCCTTCCCCAAACTACTGAGAAGGTAAGTAATACATCAATTATGCATGAGAAATCATGCAAAATATTTTTGAATTTAAAAAAGAAAGAAAAATAAAGTGAAAAATTATACTTCAGTTGCCTCAGAGTTCATCAGTTCTTTCTCTGAAGTAGTTTTTTTCATCTTGAGTCCTTTGGCATTGTCTTGAATCAATGTATTGATATCAGAGCAGCTAGTCTTTCATAGTTGGTCAGCATCACAATATTGCTGTCACTGTGAATAATAATCTTCTGGTTCTGCTCATTTCACTCTATCAGTTCATGTAGGTCTTTCCATGCTTTTCTGAAACTATGCCTCTTGCCATTTCTTATAGCACAGTAGTACTCCATTACAATCATATATGCCACATCTTGATCAGCCATTATCTAATTGATAAGCATCTTCTCAATTTCGAATTCTTTGCCACCACAAAAAGCTGCTATAAATAATTTTGTAAATATAGGCCCTTTCTCTTTTTCTTTCATCCCTTTGGGGTACAAACCTAGTTGTGGCAAAGTACTTTTTAAATGAATAGAAATCCATTTTCTATATCTACCTCACCTTATTCAAAGGAGGGGGATAAGGAAGGAGGGAGAGGGAGGGAGATAATGTGAGTGACAGAGACACAGACACATACACAGAGAGAAACAGAAAAAAAAGAAAAACAAATTCCTTGTAGCAAATAGACATAATCAAGCAAAACAAATTCTCTCATTGAATGTATATAAAATATTAATGGCTTATTCTTCATTATAAAATCTGTTTTTTTTTTCCAGTAGGAGGTACATAGTATGTTTCATCATTGATCCTTTAAAATCATGAATGGTTGTAGTATTGATCATAGTTCTTAAAACTTTCAAAATTTAACTTTATATTAGTTTTGTTCCTGTATGAATTATGTTCCTAACTCTACTCATTTTATCCTTTATCAATTTATACATATCTTCAAAATTGTTCATTTTTATAATATCAATGTTGTTTTTGTGGTTCTGTTCATTTCACATGGTATCAATTCATACAAGTCTTTCCACATCTCTCTGAAATCATTTGTTCTTGCAGCATAGTAGTATCCTATAACATTCATATGTTAAAACTTAATCAATCATTCTTCAATCCCAGGTTTTTATGTCAATTCTGTCATTGACATCTGTGTGATTTTGGGCGAGTCAATTTAATCCTTTGGGTTCCAATATCTTACCTCTAAGGAAGATGAATTAGATGGCCCCTAAGGTCCCTTATAGCTTTACATATAGGATTCTATGACCCTGTGATCAAGGTTGGATCCTGTCCTTGACATTACTCCTTCCCCTCTCTGGGTCTCAGTTTCTCATCTGTAAAATGAGTTGGATTATGATTTTTTTTTTAATGGGCATGCTACCCAGTGTTCATTGTTCTCTCCTCTGTTAGCTGGACCAGACACATCGGCGCCATCACCAGCAGATATGGGTCAACGACATGGTATGTCTGGCTAATATCAACTTGATAGCCATTGCATCCACGGACCAGGATTTAGGTAAGAAGGGGAAGGGCAATGTTGAAGCAGACTTAATCCTTTCTTCAGAGGCTCTAGGAGACCTCCCTTTGTCTAGGAAGGTCATTTATTATTAAATATTTTTTGAGACTCATGCAGGATAGATAGCATTGTACTGGGGGTTTAGCAATACAGATATAATCCCATTAAAATGACCTACATTAGAGAGGTCTGGGTTCTTGCTTTAGGTTCCACTGCTAACTATATGTTCCTGGAGGGAAGAATTGGGAATCTAGCTTCAGGAATTATAGAAGGAAAATTTCAGTTTAATTTAGGAAGATATTCCAAAAAATAAGCCATTCAAAAATAAGCTGCCCCATTTGGTAATAAGCTCCCTATCACTAGAGATGTTTAAACAGAAATTATTTGTTGGTAACACAGTCCTTGAAGTTAATTAGAAGGACAGGCATTGAAATAGGGGCAATGCAGAGAAATGAAAAAATCCCCAGATTTGTCAGAAGACCCCAGTTCAAGTTCTGATTCTGATACTTATTAGCTTGTAATGTTTGAAAGTTCTTTAAAAAGCTTCTGTAAAATGGTCATGATAATAATTGTTTTATCTCAGAGGGTTGATGTGCTTTTTATCAATCTGGAAAGAGTTTTCCTTAAGTTTGGAGGGGGAGGACCTAGAATTCATCTTGGCTTTGCCACTTCCTAGCTGTGGACCTGCGATGAGTTTTGAGGCTTCAGTTTTTCTAGTTTTTTTTTTTTTTTTTTTTTTTTTCTGAGACAGTTGGGGTTATGTGACTTGTCCAGGATCACACAGCTAGGAAATGTGTCTGAGATCAGATTTGAACTCGGGTCCTCCTGAATTCAGGGCTGGTGCTCTATCTACTGCACCACCTACCTGCACCAGTTTTTTCCAACTTTGAAGTTATATGGTAGAATTAGAGGATTTCTAAGGACCTTTCCAACTCTAAATCTAGCTTTGTACTGTGTCTTTAAATGCCATGTGAGGTCTTCTTTAGCTCTTTTTCATGATTCTGGGTGATGAAAATAGGAGTTTAGGCTGAGGTTGGTGGCCAGTTTTCAGTTTTGTGCCCTGAGTTTTATGCTAGAGATTGAGGTGGGCAATATGGACAATGGAAAATAACTGGGTTTGGGTTTACTCACCAACATTTTTTTTTTATTCTTCCCCAGAATTCTTTGATATTTCTGGAAACAAATGCCAAAAGACTTTTATCTTTGTTGACCTGGACAGCTGTGCTGTGGTTATGGATTACTGGTGAGTCTGGCCAAAGGCCCATCCTGGGTATTACTGAGAGAAGCTAACTGGTTTCTCAGTAGCTAGGTGATGCTATCCATACCTGGAAAAAGGAAAACTCATCCTCCTGAGTTCAAATCTGGCTTCAGACAATTTATTGTGTGACCCTGGGCAAGTCACTTAACCCTATTTGCCTCAGTTTCCTCATCTATAAAATGAGCTGGAGAAGGAAATGGCAAAGCACTCTAGTATCTTTACCAAGAAAACTTCAAATGGGGTCATGAAAAGTTACACACAACTGAAAATGACTGAATAACAAAACCAAAACAAAACTGGTTTTTGGCCTTGCATATCTTCTCTAGTAACCCAGTGAAATGGCCATATTTATTTTCTTTTCTTTTTGCTGAGGTAATTGGGGTTAAGTGACTTGTCACACAGCTAGGAAGTGTTGTGTTTTGAGACCAGATTTGAACTCAGGTCTTCAGGCCTGGTACACTATCTACTACAAATGACCATATTTCTTTATACTTTAATTAAGGCTTCAATATCTATCAATAGAGTCTAGGGCTCTATTTCATGTTTCTTCATGTTTCTACAGACATAGGTCAGGCTTAGATATATAGTAGAGGAAGGATTTAGAGTTAGTGTTGCTGAGGAGTTATTCTGGATTGTCCCAAGTATATTGGATTAAATCCCTTATGGTTATAGTCTCCTTCCCAGGACCCCTACATCTATCTTGCTACTTAGGTATATTGCTATTTAGGATTTATTTATAAGGCAATAATAAATATAAAATTGATTCTTGTTACAAGGGACAGAAAAGGAAGATTGCAAAAATGTTATCTGCTCAATTTATTACTTTCTAAGTCTCTCTAGCTTGGCCCAATGCTTCATTGTCAGCCATGATATTCAAGACTTTGGACTTCTGGTCTAATGGAAAGTATAATGGCTCTTGGCTTAGAAGACCTAGCTTCAAATCCTATCCCCTGTTCAAAGTACTGTCAAAGATAGCTTTTTTTTTTTAAAAGGAAAAGAACCCTTCTCTGGCATCTTCCTTTTATGTTTGTCTTTCCAACATCACCATGGCTTTGGGAATTCCTTTTGAAAGGGTAAAATCAGTGCATATGAAACCCTGATATCAAACAAATACTAAAGCAAAGTACATTTGACATCAAAGAATTATAGATTTAGAATTGGAAGAGAGACTTTAAAAATTATTCTAATCCCTTATTTTTCCATATAAGGAAATTGAAGCTCAGAGAAATTAAATGACTTGTCCAAAGTTGTATAAGTAATAAGTGACAGAGCTGGGATTCCAACTCCTACCCATGTCTCTCAAGTCTGGCTCTCTTTCTGAGTAAGGGTTAAAAGAGGAATAACTTGCTTCATAATTTTGGGCAAGTTGCTTCCTTCCTGTCTATGATCTTATTTCAAAGATAAGACTAATTAGGGGATTTTTAAGTTCTTTTTCAGAGAGGTTCATAAATTTAGAGTTAGAAGGAATCTTACAAGTTCCAAATTTTAAAGGTGAGGAAACTCAGTTCCAGAAAAGAAAAGTGGTGTGCCTAAAATTACACAGGTATGGTGGCAGAGAGAGGATTTCAATACATCATACTTGCCACTCTACTTTCTATGCTTCTATAAGGACACTACAAGCTAAAGTTGTCTGTCCATTTGAAACTAAACTCATCAGTGATCCCTTCTGTGCTCTCCCACTCTTCTATCCAGTTTTAAAAAAAATTATTCTTCACTCAGATAGCCTACAATTTTGGTCTGATATGAAGTCTTTCTGGCCTCGGTTGCTAGGTCCATGGTGATAAGTGGAGACACTAAGTATAGCATTCATAGTAGCCTTCCTCATTCCAAAGATGGAATGTTTGGTAGCAGGACAGAAGCAGTAGCATTTCAGGGACTGATTTCCTCTTCTGTTTCCTCTCTCCCCTTCCCAGGACAGACCAACATAAAGCCGTGTTTTGTGTTGGTGATACAAAGGGCAATGTCTTCATCTTTGTCTCTGATGATATTGCAGAGTCTGGATTGTTTCACCCATATATCTTCCAGACCAAAGCAAGGATTGATCTCCGGAGACCAGAATCAGGTTAGACCTAGATGCATCAGGAATACCCTGGCTTTTAAAATTTCTCTAGTGAGACCAGACAAACTCATGATTTGATTTTCTTTGCATTAAACATCACCCTCTCCAACATTCATTTTATTTTTATTTAAATTTTTTATAGCTATCATTTTTATGTCACTTTCATTTCCTAAATAGATCTTCCAACTCACAAAGAATCATTCCTCATAAAAGTAAAAAAGGAAGAGAAAAAAAACCAATCCAACAAAACTAAATCATCAAGCAATTCCACATTCAACACTAACCAATATATTAACCAATGTTCCTCATTTCTACAAGAAATAATGAGAGTGGAGTTGGGATGGGGAGAAGCTTTATTTCTATATCTCGTTTTTGGTCATTATAACTACACAGTGTTCAATTTTGAATTTTTCTTGTTCTTTCCATTTATATTGTTGCAGTTATATATATATATATATTATATAATATGTATTTTTATATACTATATATATGTATGCATACATATATATTTTTTCTTGGTTCTGCTTATTTTACTTTACATCTGTTTATATTAAGTCTTTCCATTGTTGCCTTTATTCCTCGATTATCATTTCTTACAGTGTAATAATGTTCTACCACATTCAAGTATCATAATTTGTTTAGCTTTTGCCCAATAAATGGACTTCAGCTTTGTTTCAAGTTCTTTGCTGTTACAGAGAGTTCATTAGCTCTTTTAAATGCCTTTAGGATGGACAAGACTTATGAATGGCTTATGATATATCAGGCGGACTCATTTTAGTCCTACTCTCAGGAAATCTGAGTTCCAGCTCTGATACTAGCACTAGTTAGATATGTGATTATAGACAATTTACTTTCCTACTATGGTTTTAAATTTTTTGTCAAATTGTGATAATCAAGACAATAGATTTAGAGCTGGAAAGGTGTCTTTGTAGTATATTTAAAGGACTATAGAAAAATGAGATACATTATTACCATTGCAAATATCCCTCTACTCATATCTAGATTTGCAGTATGTCTGTAGTGCTTCACAGAAAGACAAGAAATGGATGATTGTTTTTCTGTTTGCAGTATGTCTGTAGTACTTCACAGAAAGACAAGAAATGGATGATTGCTTTTCTGCCTTTCCTATTGCTTAGAATCTGTTACTATCCCTCTTTTACTCCTCTACCTGACCCTTACAACCTTTTAAGATTTCCTTTAGGAGAACTAACTTTTTGTAGGTTAGCCCAACCTTACTAAATGTATGGGGAAAGATGTAAGGGGAGTATAGTTTGTTGAGTTTTTTTTTTCAGGACAGCTTTCCACATTTGGTGTCCAACTGCCATCCAACTCTCACTTGTGCTTTCAAGAAGCTGTAATATGCACAACAGTCACACTGCAGTAAAGCCATCAGTAATTGATAGGCCTCAAACCTGTTGGTGGGTTAGACTTAATGTCAACAGATTAGAGGCTTCTCTGTGTGAGAAGAATTTGTTGCTAACTTAGAGGGAAAGCTAAGCCAACACACAGTTGGCAATAGTGGAGCAGAAAAGGAGTGGGCAGCACCACATTTACTTATCTGGGCTACTTATGAATAATAGAATTGATTTGATGAAAATGGTGGGTAAATTAAAAACCAATAAATGAAAAACAAGAACTCCATAGAATTTACCAGCAGCATAGTTTGTCGGTCTATAAGAAGTAAAGTGCAAGATAAGTTTAGAAAGATAGCTCTTGCATAGATGACCATCTTCCATTTGAAAGATTAGCATATTAATTTTGTTGGCAACTACTGAGAGACATTCCTCCCCCACCCCCAACACACCCTGTATTGTCCAGGATAACCTAGTTCCTTTTTTCTTTATGTAAGTGGACAGTGGAGGCATCCTCAATTTCCTGGCATATATATAGACCCAGTCAGTTTATATATGAAGAGTGGACTCCTTGCTTTGTAAATCTCTACTAAAAATAAAGTGCTATTCCACTTGGCACTTTGCCACATGAGAGGCAACTAATCTTATTCACAACTTCCGTTGGAAGTTTTGCTAAAGAGGGATTGACTTTAACCTGAGGTATTTGATCAATGGCGTTAGCATTGACTAATGATAGTCTGTTGAGAACACTATGGAAGTGTTTAGTCCATCTCTCTAGGATCATGTACTTATCATTGATTTCATCAGCACTGAGTAGTTGAAATACAACATAAATCTTTGTCCCATAAATAGCCTTCAAGGAATCACAAAAGTGCTTTGGATTATTACTATCAGCATAAAACTGAATTTCATCTACCTTCTTACTGCATCTCTCTAAAGGGTGAGGATCAGTTGATGATAGTGTTTACTGCCCTCCAACTTCAGGAGCAATGCTAGGATCAGAACAGAGGTCTGTACACAATGACCAAGGCCTTTGGTATACTATTAGTTGTGAGGACTTGTAGAAAATTGTCAAACTTTGGTTGTTCAGAGAATTTCATCAGCATTGTTTATTTCAAGATAGCATGCTTGTCTTGATTCTGGTTATCTGAGAATGCTCTTGCACTTTCCCAGTTACCAATGAAATGAAACAAGTTTGCCTATTTGCTCTCATGCTTTTTGTCATGATTTTTTTTAAAGCAATGTTGTAAATTGCTTTCAATAAGGAAGAAAATGGCATCAAGATCAGCTACCACCCTGATAGTAAATGATTTAACTTAAAAAAGCTACAAGCTAAGACCAAATTGGTACAGTTGGTACAGATTTTTTAAAATTTATTTTTTATTTTTTTCAGTCCATTATGTATGCAATGCAGCCTTTCAGGCTGAGAGTCACAAAGTATGGATTGATTTTTTTTTTTTACTACTTATGCTAATTTTGGTATAATAATTAACATCAAGAAAACACTGGCTTAAGGGGATTAAAAATGTTATAACAAATTAGTATTGTGGAAAAGGCAAGCTGCTCTCCACAGCTAGTTAGAACTGTTACAGTAGAATGCTAATAATTATATAATTCAGTAACTAAATGTGATTACTAAACCTAGGATACCAAAGCAGAGGCCCTCCACAACCTTACTTTTCAGAGATCCTCTTTTGGTTCTACTTGTCTGTAAAACCTTCCTTTATCCTCTTATCTGAGGTCATTCTCTTTCACTTCTTAGCATAGTGCATATCATTTAGTAAGCACTTAATAAACATTCTTTGATTGACTGGCTGACCCTACTTCACATTTTACATTTTTTCTGTATGTGTCATTGTTCCTCTTTCCATGGATAGAATGTAAGTTGTGTGAGGGCAGGAGTCTATGCAGTTTTTAATCTTTGTATTTTAGTGCCACACAGAATCTTGTCCATAGTGGGAGTTTAATAAAATATTTTCTGAATTTATAAAATTGGAAAGATTTGATGATGTATAAAGAAAAAGTAATTAATACTAGACTTTGTTTTTGACTTATTTTTTAGGCTCTTCTTATATCAAAATTTCTATGCAGAGTCTTTTAAATAAAAAGTCTAAAATTCATAGAAGTTATCGATTGAAGGTAAGTTTTCCCTCCCATTGACTAGATTTGTATTGTAGATAGGAGTCAGAGGAGAAAATAATGCCTATTCTATCCAGATAGGTTGGAGGCTAAAATGTGGGACTTTTAAAAGTAGGGAAAACACTTCAAAATAATAATTAGCAACTATCTTTGGTTAAAATATACCATACTGATTGACTAACTGAGGGTTATTGGATTGAGACTTTGTTTTTTTTATGGCTGACTATACCGAGATAATCTCTAAGGATGCTGTGAGTGTGAAGCATAGGTAGAATATAAAATGCCGTGGGGATCCAGAATGTATGTATTCCTCAGGCCATGGGTCAGTATGAGTTTAGTTTTGTTTTGTCTTTTCTTCTACTGTCTGTTTTCTTCCCTAGGCAATTCACGCCAACTGGTGTCAACAGATCAAGTTCATCCCCCAGCTGAATCTGGTGGCCTCTTGCTCAGCCATTGATAGTACAGCTATGGTCTTGACAGTTGTGCCAACTAGAACTGATCATCTGAAGTAAACCCAAACTTTGTCTCCTTTAACAGTTCAACAAACATCTGCTAATAAGCTCCTGTTTTTTTTTTTTTTTTCTTTTTCTGTAGAACACTGTTTTGGGCTCTGGCATTCTAAGATGTTCTTATCCTCAAGGAATTTGCAATCTATTGGGGATTGAATAGCCTGGAATAGGATATATAACATAAATAAGTTTGATATAAGATAGGAAGTGAGAGATGTAAAGAGCTAGAAAAAAAATCCTCTAGCAAAATTGAGAGATTATCTTCACCTAAAAGGATAAGGGAAGAATTTGTGGAAGAGATATCCTCTTCTGGCCCTCAAAAGAAAAGGTTTCCAATGGGGGAAATAAGGAGAGAACTTTGGGAATGGCTTCCATGAACACAGGAGAGAAAAGAGTGAACTCATTGAGCAGGTAGTAGCCCAGTTTTGCTGAGACATTGGGTGAATGATGTATTATAATATGAAAGGTCAGATTATTTGTTGTTGTGTTATGTTTTCTTGGCAAAGATACTGGAGTTATTAACCATTTCTTTCTTCAGCTCATTTTACAGATGAGGAAGTTGAGACAAGTAGAATTTAGTGACTTGTTCAGGGTCACTCAGCTAATAAGTGTCTGAGACCAGATTTGAAATCAGGAAGTTGAGTTTTCCAAATTCCAAGTGCATTGCTCTCTCCACTGCACCTCCTAATAGCCCCAAAGTCAGGTTATGGAAGGATTTAAATGCCAATAGTTTGAGAAAGTCACATTTGTCTTTGTTTCTCTTTAGAGTAAAGGTTCTTCACCTTTTTTTTTGTGTCATGGATCCCTTCTCAAAAATATTTTTAAATAAACATAAAATAAAATATATAGAATTGCAGAGGGAACTAGTTATAGTAAAGTAGAGCGATCAAAATATTAAAAAAGCAAATTGTGCACCACTGGTTAAGAAATCTTCCTCCAAACTTGACTCTGTGGTAACCTTGAGATTTTGTAGTCCTATTCTTGTTTTCTCTTCTTTTTTGTTATTTTTGTGAATCTTGGGGGGCATGAAGTTTTGGAAAAAGGATTTGTGGAAGGCTGATAGTGTTGGTGTGTGGCAGGAGTTTTTTCTTAGGTTTTACATCCCATAGTAGGAACAGAGAAGATGTGTCTACCCAATCCATAGGACTATGTGTACTTACTTGCTAGTAATTCCAAGAACCTGGGCATAGGTTACTTATAAAAACCAGGAGAGGGAGAACTAGGGTTGGTCAACTAGTTGAGGTGATTCAAAGAGACTAATTTCTGATATTGACTTTCCTATTTGTTTTTATAAATGGTATTTCCTTGGATAAGAAAATTGCTTTCCTTATTATAGAATTAGGGAAACCAGGACATGATCCTCTGAAATCCTTTGGGTTTGAGACCTTTCATCAAATGGAAAACCTGTGGATGTTACTCAACTATGGCCAGTCAGCCATTAGTTTGCACTAATGAATAATACCTCATATATGTAGGGGATCTTGAAAAATTGTCTCATGTCTATTACTCATTTGAGCTTCACAATGCTCCTGTGAGGTAGGCATTATTATTCCCATTTTTCAGACAGATGAAGATGCTGAAATTCAGAGACACTCATCAACTTTCCCAAGGACAGCTAGTTAGAAGCTGGCTTGGGATAGGAACTAAGGTCCACTGTTCTTTCTGTTACACTAGGTTACTCTTATAAAAAGGGAAAATAACCTTATACTATCTTTGTTATGGGATTGTTGTGAAAACCTTATTTAACCATAAAACACCATCCAGAGTCAGCTCTTATTTTTTTTTATCCATTTGACAGACATTATTACATTTAATGGGCTTTAATATCTCAGAAGATCTCTTCCTATTTTAAGATCTTTAGAAACATTGATACACATGTGACCAAATTTGAAATGAATTGAAAGGAAAAATCATTGGTGACTTTTAAAAATCAGTGTCATAATTAATCTTGGGTGCATTGTAGAATATGAGCCAGTAGGTGGTAGTATTAAGCTTTAAATGGCCTGCAGTGGTCTGTGTTGGAATGTAATGCAGTGGGACTGACTCAAATTCTAGATCTGTTCTCTCTGCCTGCTAGTTTGCTTTCCAAAGGGCACAGAGTGTGATAGGGCTGGAGATTGTTAGATCAACAAACATTTAGCAAAATTAGTAATTTAAGTTTAGTCAAACTAGTAATTAAATAAAATTAGTAATCATAATAGTTATTATATTGGTCTAAATCTGTGATTTCACACTTAAATATGTAGATAGAATTCCCAATGAGAAAACTCCAATTCAGTTGAGTTCTTCCTCTGTAGTGTATAGATTCTTAGTCTTAGCGAATTGCTTGGGGACATGTAGCAGAGGGAAGACCCAGGTTCTCTACTGTCTAAGGTCAGTTCTCTACCTACTAAGTATCACTGCTTCTAAAGTATTATTTCTGTTTTCCAGAAAGGCACTTCAGAAACATGAAGTGACAATGTAGCTGAGATTTAAATCTAAGTCTTCTAATTCCAAAGCTTGATGTTACTTTTATTAAATCAGGATGTTTCTCTGTCACATGCTTAGTAGATATGGTCCCTCCTTTTGCTAAGGGGAATGCCATGGTTACTGCCCTTAATGACTTTATAATTTAGTAGGGAGTAATAAGATATAAGCACAACTATAATATGAATTAGGATAATATAAGAGTAGATAAGAAAGCTATAAAATTCATATGAGGGAAGGATTTTTTCTAGTTGGGAATCATCATGGAAACATGGATCCAGAGTTGTAGGGGATCTTAAACATCTAGTTCAACCCTTTATCAGTGAGAAAACTGAGACCCTGAAAGGTTAAATGACTAGTCAGAGCAGGGTCCATAAAATAATAAATAAATAAATAACAATTACTTACTGATTGATTATTAATATATTTAATTAAATAATAAAATAGTAAACATTCTTAAGTACCTACTGTATGCTGGAGGTACAAATATAGTTCTGATGATATAGACATTGCTCTCAAGAAGCTTTTAGTCTAATGGGGGAAAGAAAAATACACAGGAACTATGATAAGAGGAGGAATGGGATATATGTAAAGGAAGAGGCAATGACAGTGTTATGAGAAATGAAAATAGGTAGAGTATGTTATACCCTTCTAGGTTTGGATTAGGATGGGGTGGGGCACAGGTCAAGATTAGATGATAGCATCTGAATTGGGCTTTAGGAAAAGTGAGGAAGGGCTTCAAGGTAATAAGGCTGATGGTGATTTACATTGGGAGGTTACATTCTAGTGATAGTGGAAGTGATGAGACCGATGACATCACTGAGGAAAAGAATGTTGAAGAGGAGAGCTGAGAACCCTGAAAAGACACAGAACCGGGGCAACCCATGGGGCAAGATGGTTGTGATATCTCAGAAACCAAGAGAGAAAAGTTTTATGAAAAAGAGTTTGTTTTCAGTGAAAAAGGCTACAATGGCCAAGGTAAGGATTGAAGGAAGGCTTTTCCTCTTGGAAATGAAGGGAATCCTTAGGGAATGTTTGAGATAAGTAGAAGTTACTGAAACTCTCATAGATTAAGAAAGGACAGAGTTGGGTGAGGGCAGAGGATAGAGTTGGAAGCCACAGCTATAAGTAACTCACCCTTGGAGTTTTACAGTGGAAATGAGAAGAAAACTAGGATTGAAGCTAAACTAGTAGGGTCAAGTGAATGTTTGTGGGACTTTAGAAAGGATTGAAGAACTTGTTCATATTTGTAAACTGAATCATTGAGGGGTAAGAAAGTAATAATGGTAATGAGAGAAGAAATAACTAAAATTTTTCTTTATTATTGTTTTCTTGAAAAATATTACAAACATGATAATTTCTATATACAAAGAAGAAAAGAGATTTTTATATGAAACCGTATTGTAGATAGTTTGAGTTGTGAGTTTTGTTTTTGTTTTTTAAAACTGATTCTTCCCATCTCACCCAGGTTGGAAATGTTATAGCCACTCATGGGCCTGCCAGATCAGATTGCATTGTCACAGGAGTTTTGACCTCCATTTTCCCAATGTGGACCAGTTTACTCTTCCTTAGCTTCATTCTGCCCTTCCTCTCTATCTCCCAAAATTGATGCCTGATTTAGTATAGAAATCTGATTGACTGCAGTTTAGAACTCATGCCACCAGCCTTAGCTTCCCAGTACAGGAGTTTTTTTCTAAAGTATATATTAAATTTAATATATTTCCAAAGCTGTCTTGTCTGCCTGTGCCATTTTCTGACCTTCCTTTGCCTTTTCTTTTCTGCATAGTTTAAAAACAGTTTCATTGATGTTTTCTTCTTTCTTTTGAGAGAGGATACAATTGAAGGGAAAAATTGTCTAAGCAGATGGAAAAAGATTAGATGGAGATAGAGAGGGTCTAAATCTAAAGATCTACACCTTTTCCTCTGTTATATAGCAAAAGAGAAGAAAGATAAGTATTGAAACAGGCATTTTGAGATGATGAAGAAAGTTTCAGTCTTCAGTAAAAATAGGAGTCATGGACTTTTCAACTGGTGGGACTTCATGGGAAAGAAAGATTTTAGTAGGCAGAGAAGGAAGAAGGGAAAGTCCAGGTATGTATATGTACATGCGCAAATGTGATGGAGTGAACAAAAAAGCATGAAGGCATGAGTAATCAGGATGAGATGAGAGAATCTGAATATCTCAGTTTAGCTGAAATGTGTAGTATGTGTAGTATGTGAGAGCATGGTAAAAGGGTGACATTGAAGGATTTTTTTCTATGTCAAGCAAGTGTTTACGGGATCCCTGTTTTATTCAATATTCTATGCTAATTTCTCTTCCCAGTCACTTCCATGAAATAACACCACCTCTATGGAGTACCCTTTCCTCCTAAATAGAAACTAAATGTTTTCTTCTCCTTGAATCTTACATGATACGTTGTGTTCCATTATATATTACAATATAGTTATAATGAAATAGTGTAATTTTTGTATATGTATAATATATAACTTCTTTTGCTAGAATGTAAGCTCTATGAGGGAAAGATCATATCTTAACTTTGTTTTTGGTTACAATCTTTCTCAGCAATAATAGTAAGAATATGGCTGACCTCTGAAATTTTTGCTCACAACTATGGTCTTTCTTTTATGCTTCAGAACTTCCACAGTGACTCTGAGGAAGGGAATTCTTTGTTTCGATTACTGTCCAGACAGGAACTTCCTTGGTGAGTTTCCCTGTTATTTCTTCTCTGTTATCTGCTCATCTCAGTCAGTGAAGTACTAATCACTGGATGTGAAGAGAGTTGCTGAAGCCAGCATTGGTGCCTCCAAAGAGAAGGAAGTATGTGGTGGAAGGAAATCATCCTACTTAAACGTTTGCTTGAAAGCAAGGCTTGAAAACAAAAAGCTGAAATGTCCCCTATCCTTCTTCCAATTCTTAGTTAAACCCTTATAAACGCTTATTCCTTCTTTCTTAGAGGCTTGCACAGCTGGGTGGAAGTACAAGCCCTCAGCATGGGCCCCCCAAACACAAATAAATCAGTTAAACAGTTTAAAATTAAAACTCCTTCTGGGTATAGAGCACTGTGTTCAATGCTGGAGAAGAGAAAGAATTCAGATAAAATAGCTTCCTTGCCTTCATGGAATTCATAGTCAAGCACTTATGTTTATAATACATGATGTCACAAATGAATTAGAGAGATATAAAACAATGTAATTTGAAGTCTAAGAGAAAAAGTTCATTTTCTATCTGTGGAGGTTGGGGAAGATCAGAAAAGGGTTCATGGAGGAGAAGGTTTTTGGTCTTTAAAGAATTATTAGGAGTGAAATAAAAAAAAATTGTAACTATCAACAAAAAGAATCAATAAAAATATAAAATAAAGGGATTAAAATCTTGAAAAAAACCCTTAGCATTTAATAAATTAGGGCAAAATTACATATGTACCTAACCTACATATATACATATATGTGTGTATCATATACACACATACTAATTTGTTACACACACAAAATATGTAAATAATGGTGACCAAACTAAGAAAATGCTTTTGTTATGTCTGTACCTCCAGGTCTATTGGAATTCTGCTTCCTCTGGCCTATCTTCTTTCACTCTTCTCTTTGTTCCTTTCTTTCTTCCCTCCATCCCTTCTTTTTTTTTGAGAGGGAGGTATATTTTACAATCAGTGTGCATATAGTTTTGGTTCTGCTGATTGAGCTTTACAACATTTCTTGTAGATCAGGGATTCTTAAATTAGGATCTATGAATTTGCCTTAAAAATATTTGGATAACTGTAGGATAGTGATAGGATACAATATAATTGTATTTTATGTATTTTATTTTATGAAATTATTTTATCCCTTCTGATAAAGGATCAAGAGTCTTTAACAGACTTCCAAAGGAGTTAAGTGCTTATCATAGAGATTTCCTTGTATACTTAGATGCTGCCTTGTTATTTTTAATAATAATATAAGTATTCTATTATATTGATAAGCCATCATTTATTCAACCATTCTTCAGTTATTGGAACATATAGGTTATTTTTATTTTTTTCTGCTACAGTAACTAAGAGTATTTTTATTTTGAGAGGACTAACCTTTTTTTTTTTTTTTTTTTTTTTTTTTTTTTTTTTTTAAATTCTTTTTTGAATAAAACCCTAGCAGTGGAATATCTGGGCTTAAAGGGATGATGAAATTTGTGATGGAAGGGAAAATTCAAGCACTATATGCCAAACACTGTGTTAAACACTGCATATGCAAAGAAAATTTTTGAGATTTCCTTCTCTCAAGAAGCACATATTATAATTTGTGGAGATATCACATAGAGGAGCATTCATGTTTAAGCCAGCTATGACCAATATAGGAAAGTGGCAGGACAGATGGCAAGGCCCAGAGGGTCTTGAGGAGCAACATCTGGGTAGATGGTCTCTTTCCAAGAGGTTAGTGAGTTCAAGGACTAGAATGGTCTTTGGGATACCTCCAACTAAGGTAAGAATCCATAGTTACCATATAGTTGTTAGTAGGAATCTTGCTCTTCAAAATATTTGTAAGGCTACCAACAATGTATCATAGAGCCTATTTCTCTATATTTTTGCAGATTTTATCATGTTTTTCTATTTTTATTGTTCTAGTAGGTATAATACAGTAGTATCTTAGTGTTGTCTTTATGTATATATCTTTTATTTTTAGGAAATTTGATCCTCTTTTTATGAAGTTATCAGCACTTTATATTTTCTACTTCATAATTTGTCTATTTGGCAAATTATATTGCTTGATTTTGTTAAAAACTGCTTCTTGAGAAGTAATAAGGGGAGAGTGTATATTATTAGTCTGAAGTCCTTATAGATTCCTTTCCTTATAAGTTCAAGATGTTAGATGGGTTCTCATATATTTAATTTTAGAGAGAATGCTTTTTTGTTATGTAAAATTATTTTCTATATAATCAAACCTATTAACTGTTTCCAATTATTTTTTGATTATTTCCTTCTACTTTTTAAATTACAACAACAAAAAAGGTTGCTAAATCCATCAGAGTTTATAGCAATGTTGGTGAGATATGGATTCAAATCTAAAATGGTAAAGAATTTAACTATGGGAAGAAAATGTATTATAGGCATTTGAAATAACATGGACAAAGACATGGGACTGGACAGGGCTGTACATGTTTAGGATGTTTAGTAATCCAGTTTGGTTGGTGTGTAAGGTATATGCAAGGGAATCATAATAAATATATCCAGATTGTGGTGTATCTTGAAATCTAGGCAATGGGATTTGAGCTTTTATTCATTATTTTATTCAGTAAAGAACTACTGAAGATTTTTTTGAGGAAGAAAATGACATGAATTAAGCAGTAGCATTAATTTTAAAGTCAAGCACAGGAGAAAATTGGAAGTTTTTGGCCAGGTGTTGAATGAATGAAATAGCAAACTTTGATGTGTTTGGGTAGAGGGGGGCAAAGAGGAAATGTGCTATCTCTTTTCCAAGGGGAGAATGATAGGTTTCCTGGAAGAAATGAGGGAAGAGGGCTGGGTGAGAAAGAAATTTTGGCATAGCATGGGGCTTGGAAGAACATCTGGAGATGGCTTGAAGGAGGATTTGGACAAGTTTTCTGTAGATTAGATAGAGAAGATGAAGAGTGAAATTGTCTAGAATTACTTCAATGGTTCAGTTGATATAGGTCTGGAGTCAAGAATACCTGAATTCAAATCCAATTTCAGACACTTACCATTTGTGTGTCTATGGGCAAGTCATTTAACATCTGTTAAACTGTTTCCTCAGTTATAAAATGGGGATAATAATAATAATACTTCCCTCCCAGGGTTGTTATGAGCATAAAATGAGATAACATTTGCAAAGCACTCAGCACAGTGCCTGGCACATGATAGTAGCCCACCTCCTTCCTTTTTCTTTCTCCCTTTTCCTTCTTTTACCATATCTTTTCCTTCTCTCTCCCTCCCTCACTTCTTCCTTACTTCTTTTCCTTCCTTCTTTTCTTCTCTAAGGAAGGAGGTCTTAACCTTCTTTAAAAAAGTAGGATCCTTGTTTCAGGATCTAATATGTATTTAGCCTGATCCTTTTTTTTTTTTTTTTTTTTTTTTTAAATCTCAGTGACTGGTGGTTATGATCCAATCATTCTCCTGTGGAATCCTCTCTTCATAAAGAAGCCCATGTGGCGGATGAAAGGACACCAGACCTCAGTGACTCATGTTATTGTGAATGGAAAAAACAACTGCATCATTAGCGTCTCCAGAGACAAAGTACTCTCTCCCACAGTTCACCTTCCATCCAAACCCCTCTCTTCCATTCCCCACAGACCTCCCCCCCAGAGACCGTCTAGAGTCCATCCTTGTTATTTTAGAGGCAGAAATTGTGGCATTAGGGAAAAGACACTGAAATAGAGCTGAGAGTGGGAGTCCCCTCCCACTCTCAGCTCTATTTCAGTGTCTTTTCCTTTGGTATACCCGAGCCTTTCCTGCCTTTACCACACCATTCAGAGCCCCTAGCTTTGGGGGTCCATATGATATAGAATCACAGGGGTTAGGGCTGTGAAAGACCTTAGAGATTATAGAGCTCAATCCTATCCTTTTTCTAGAGAAAAAGGCTAAGTGTTGTGGTGTAGCAGAAAGACAGCTAGCCTCAGGGTCAGAAAGATCCAGCTTCAAGACATGCTTCTTGTCAAACAGGGAAATAATTTCCCTTCTTACTGCTCCAGGCAACATTGGGAGAGGGCACCCTTTCCAACATTGACCCCTGCAACCTTATTTATATTTTTACTGGTCCCTTAACCTTGAAAGAAATATCAAGGTATAATGGAAATAGCATTAGATTGGGTGTCAAAGACACCTTGGCAGATTAGTGAAGAAAGTTTCTTTGGGAATAAGGGGGCTTTTAGGACCTCCTTAACTCTTGCCCTAAAACAGGTTGGTCTGGCCTTTTGGCAGAGCTCTCCATGTCACACAGATCTTAATCATAAACTGTTAAATTTATCTAAGGACTTCAACAATCAGACATTCAATGCCTTCATATGACAGAGGAGAAAATTTAAACCCAAAGAAGGGAAGGTGTTATGAAGAGTCCTGGCTCCTAACCTAGAGCTCTTGCCACCATTTCATATTGTCATCCATCTGATGGAGAGAAGAAATGGCTACAGCAATTTTGGGCTTGAGGACTGGATGTTATATCTCATTGTTATCATTTTTACCATTACTTGTCTAAGACTGGTATTGGGTTATTGAAGAGGCAGCCCAGGGCAAAGGAAAATAACATTAGATTTAGAATTGGGGGATTTGAGTTCAAATCTTAGGCCTTCCACTTTATAGCTATATGACTTTAGCTAAGTCACTTTACCTTTCAGAGCCTCCATTTCCTATTTCTGCAAAATGAAAGGGGTTTGATTAGATGATCTCTAAGATTTCACTTAGTTCCAGATCTGTGCAGTCCCTCTGAGCCTCATTTTCTTACCTGAAAAATAGGAATAAATACTTGTTGATCTACCTTTCAGAACTTTTCTTTTCTTTCTTTTTTTTTTTTTTTTTTTTTTTTTTTTTTTAAGGCTGGGGTTAAGTGACTTGCCCAGGGTCACACAGCTAGGAAGTGTTAAGTAT
The DNA here is from genome assembly GCF_048593235.1 of Sminthopsis crassicaudata. Taxonomy (NCBI): domain Eukaryota; kingdom Metazoa; phylum Chordata; class Mammalia; order Dasyuromorphia; family Dasyuridae; genus Sminthopsis; species Sminthopsis crassicaudata. The sequence goes on along the minus strand of NC_133618.1, from coordinate 450,833,037 downwards.
CTGAGACCAGATTTGAACTCATGTCCTCCTGAATTCAAGACTGGTGCTCTATCCACTACGCCACCTAGCTGCCCCCTTTTTAGAACTTTTCAATAAAACAGTCTGTATTCCTACCTTAACTTCTGTATATTTCTCCCCCTCAGAATATCCGTCTATGGGATATACACAGCCTTCTGTGTTTCCAGTCCTTTTCAGGGAAATTTTTTGCCCTGGGGAATCATCCTATAACCAGTGCTTATTTCCACAAGGCTAATGACACCTTTATTTGTGGTACCTATTCGGTGAGTGACAAGCTTTTGAGGGGGAATGGTTTGACTTCAGTCAATAGAGATAACATTTGGGAGAAAAAGAGTGGTTTTTTGAGATATATTGCTCATTAGTCATTAGTTTCTGGTTCTTCAAAAAGCTAATAAAAGAATTCTAGTCTAGTATCCTAGGATTTAGAATTGGAAAACATATTAGGAATTGCTTCATTTGCTCCCTCTACTCCTCTCTAGCCTTATAAATTTAGAAACAATCTCATAAAAAGTTGAAGTGCTTGCCTCCAGGTCAAAGTCAAGATTTGAACTCATGTCTTCTAACTCCAAATTTTTTACACCTCCAACTGACTGAGCAGGTAGCATCCATCAGCTTGGAGAATTTGAATCTCAGGGTTTGACAATGCAAAAGCATCAGGGCAAGATTCTGAAAAGAGGATACAGCTCTAAGTTAGATAATGGGTATTGACCAGGAACAGCTCAGTTCTGGCAGATACTTATTAAGGGGTTGTTATGTGCAAAGCACTTGTATTAGAAGATACTTGAGGTTCAGATAAGACATTGCCCTCCCTTCCTGAAATTTAGAATCTAGTAGGGGATAAGGGCATTTATAATAATTATAACACAAAATATCACATGATGAAGACATGAGAGGTATAAGAAAGTACTAAATGAGGCCTGAAGATAGGGAATTATTCATTGGAGTGTTCTGGGTAATTTGCTGAGAGGTTTTGTTCACTAGGTAAATGACTGAGGCCTCTGCTTCTCTGTCAGCCTCTGACTAGGTCCATTCTCATGTGCTGTCTGAGATTTCACTAGGTTCCCTTATAGCTCCATCAGTGCACACTTTCTGGCTACCTTGGTGTCATTCCAGTTCTAAGCAGTAATCTGAAATAAACAATTCAGTCCAGCAATAAAATAGTTCTTGGGCACCAACGGTGTATAAGGCAATCTACTGGGTACTTTGAAAGATACAAAACATGGTCCCTACTTTCAAGGAGTTCATGGTCTAACTAGAGAGATTCTTGAAAAGTTAAATCATCCAAGGTGCTATTGGGTTAGTTTCATATGAGTGATATAGATAGTAATTGAAATCCTAGAGGGGGAGAGAATTCCCTATTTACATGAAGGCTTCATCTCTCTGGATTTCTCTTTAAAATGAATATGACAATTTACCTATGTCACAGGATTATTATAAAGATTGAATGAGGATAATGTGTTTTGTAAATCACAAATATACATACATACAGTATATATGAAAATATTAAAATAATTATGTGAAAATAATATATGTTTTATTCAGAAATATATACTATATTATATTATAGAAAAACATTAAGATATACATATATAACATGGAAATATGTCATATTACAATTATAATATATACAAATAATAATTTATATATAAATATATACATTTAATGATATTTCAACTTACATATTTATATGTAAACAATTATATGTAACATCTTATTACTTACATGTATATGTGTATGTATGTGTGTGTATAAGCATATCTGCATACACATATGCCAGCTGCCATTATTACTAGTTTTATTAAACTGATTCATGTGAGGTAGTGGATATTATTGAATTAGAGAGTGCTTAAACATGTGGAAAATGCTATTTTTAATAATAGAAAGATGGAAGCTGCTTGTTCAGTCATCAAGCATTTATTTAGCACGCCACTCTAGACACTTAAGAATACAAAAGGAACAAATGAAACAATCTTTACTTATAAGGAGCTTGCATGTTAATGGGGAAAAACAAGCAGTCCACATATAAGCAAATATAAATCGTAAAAGAAAACACAATGGTTAGATGCAAAGTAGTTTGGGAGAGAGGGCTGTAGCCTTGTGGGGGTCAGGAAAGACTTCTTGTAGAAGATGGTATGTGACCATCTTCAAGAAAGACAGAGACTGTGAGGAACAGCTGAAGCAGGATTACATTTCAGGAATAGGGGACACCCAATACAAAGGCACAAAAATAGGGTATAAAGGATTGTAGAGAATAGTACTTGGATTTTGGAAATGTGATTGTTTGGGAGAATTAAGTCTGATTGCTAGAGAATCATTAAGCCTTGGTGTTTGGAGACTGCAATGACAGCAACAATAATAATAAAACTCAAAATACTGCCTCATATTTTTATAATTATGAAGATTTACTTTACCAGAGTACGTTCTTTATAACATCCTGTGAAACAGGTAATGCCAAGTGTTATTCCCATTTTACAGATAAGGAAATTGAGGTTAAATAACTTATATCCATTGTAAAAATAGTTAATAAAATCGTCAGTTATTTGTTGATATAACAAAAATAAGCAACAAAAATAAGGCCTCAGACACTTAGCAACTAATACAATGATTGACACAAAACATATCTAATAAATGCTTGTTGATTAGTTAATCCTTGTAGAAGACAAGACCATCCTGATTTTCATTTTGTCTTATCTCATATACAGATTGGGATTCTTACTGGCTACCTGGAGGCCCAGGAAGGGACCTGGAAAATACAGGAAGTTTCTACCACCCACCATACAGTTGTATGTGGAGTTCTTTATAGCAAGACTGTCAAGCAGGTAAGGATAGCAGCTAAATCTGCAGAATAGTAACAGAGCCAAAGGAAGAAAAGGATCTCCTAATACTATGGATCACACACTTGCTTGGAAACTGGCTTCCCAGGTGCAAGAATTGTTGTGTGTATTAGGTCACTCAGTGTGAGGCCATGGGTCTCTTCCTGCAGTTGTAGTTATGAATAGAGAAAATACTACTTGTCCACTCCCCTCTCAAGGTAGCAGTTACAGAATCATAGTCTCAGAGCTCAAAGGGATTGTAAAGATAATTTTCTCCAACCTTCTCATTTTTACAAATGAGGAAACTGAGACCTAGGGCAGTAAAGGGGCTTGACTAAGATCACACAGATAGTGTTGGAGATAGGATTTGAATAATGCTGCTTTCTAGAAGTTAAAGGAGTTCTGCTTAGTACCTTTCAGCAGAAAGCTTAGCCCATATGCCAACAAGTACTGTAGCTGATTTATTCATTTGGCAAATGTTTATTACAGTCTGTTAGGCTAGGTCCAAGAGGGCTAATGTTTAGGTAAGGCATGGTCCTTATGGCCATCTTAATTCATTCATTAGAAGGATAAATCTCAAATGGATAATTAAAATATGTAACATTAAACAAGGCTCAACATAGTATGAATGCTCCTCAGTGAGGTCACTGAACTTTTGCCTTCAGGAGAAAGAGCTGGGGAGGGAACCTGGAATGGTTTTGGCATTGGACTGGAGGCTTAATTTACCCTGGTCAGTAGGATACATTTGTACTTTGAATTTTTTTTTTCAGAAGTGTGGGATAAGTTTTACCAATCCATTTATAGGCTTCTCACAGGACAGTTAAGAAATAACAGCAATGGAAGAGTACTTGAAATAGAATTTAAGAACTGGAAGGGACCATAGGAGTTTCTCTAGTCCAACATGCTTATTTAAAAATCTGTAGGGGCAGATAGATGGTGAAATGGATAGAGCACTGGCTTTGTAGTTAGGACTTGACTTCAAATTTGGCATCAGACTCTTAACACTTACTACCTGTTTAATCCTGGGCAAGTCACTTAACCCCCAGTTGCCTCACAAGAAAAAAAAAAAGAAAGAAAAAAAATAGATATATTTAAAAATTAACAAAGATCTATTTTATCTTTTTCTCACCTCTCCCTCCTGACTCCCCAAATTGGAGGGGAGAGAAGGAAAAAAATCCTTTTAACAAATATTTGTAATCAAACAAAACATATTTCTATTTCAGCCATGTCTTAAAAAGTATATATCTCATTCTGCACCTTGAGTCTGTCATCAGGAACAGGTGATATGCATCATTAGTCCTCTGGAATGCTGGTTGGTCATTGCATTGATCAGAGTTCTGAAATCCTTCCAAGTTGTTTGTCTTCACAATGTTACTGCTACTGTGTAAATTGTTCTTCTGGTTCTGATTATTTCACACTACATCAATTCATATGTCTTCCCAGGTACTCTGAAACTGTCCTTTTCCTCATTTCTTATAATATAGTAGTATTCCATTATATTTGCATAGCATAATTCTAACATACTCATTTATTTATTTAAAATTTTTTTTCTTTTCTTTTTGCTGAGGCAATTGGGGTTAAGTGACTTGCCTAGGGTCATACAGCTAGGAAGGGTTAAGTGTTAGAGGCCAGATTTTAACTCGGGTCCTCCTGATTCCAAGGCTGGTATTCCATCCACTGTGACATCCAGCTGCCCCTAACATGCTCATTTTAAAGGTAAAGAAATGGAGGCCCTGAGAGGACAGTGTAGCTTACTCAGTGTTATGCAGTGAGTAGTTAAAGGAAGGAGGACAACCCTCCTACTCTGATATGTGTGCTGTTATATCTGTTCTCTCTTGTGGGGAACCTTTAGTGACCAGGTTATCAGCTGGGGAATAGGGTGCTCTGGGGGTAGAGCTATCTTGGGTGAGAACCCGATTATCCAGGTGGGATAGCTCTGGCTCCAGAGCTCCGTCTTAATTTCAAGCACAGCTCTTTGGGGTACCTGTTTATTGTAGTGTACTACTGTAAATATGCCCGTGTCCTTTCTAATGGAGTCTAACCCTGCCGTGTGGCAAGGAAGACCCCTGGGCTTCCCAGATCTGTTCTTAGTAGGTGGTGAGCGGTGGTCTGAATGGCTTGATAAGCGTATGGGAGTTGGTGACAGGGAAGAAGGTGAAAGAATTTCCAGTATCAGAGTCCAAGGATGTGGAGCTCACAGCGATGGCCCTGGATGAGCTGGAGCGGTGCCTCCTCACCGGCATGAGAAATGGGACAGTCAAGTTGTGGAATTTTAACCTCGGGGTCTGCCTGTTGAACTTTCCCAATCCAGAACAAATGGAGGTCAGTCTTCCCAAGGGCTGTAAGTGTGGAAAGGTTGTAGGCAAAGATCTGAGCCATCATGTATGTAGGATACTACCAGGATATAAAATCTATTCATTGAGACAGATCAACCACTCACCCCTAGTTTAGAGAGTTTCCTGGACACTGAGCAGTTAAGTAACTTGCCCCAGGTCACACAGCCAATATTTATTAGAGGCAAGACTCAAACCCAAGTCTTCTTGACTCCAAGTTGTGCAGTTGGTTCTAACTCTTTTGTGATCCTATTTGGGGTTTTCTTGGCAAAGGTACTGCAGTGGATTGCCATTTCCTTCTCCAGCTCATTTTACAGATGAGGAAACTGAGGATTAGATCAAATGACTTGCCAGAGTCACCTAGTTTACTCAGAATCATCACTTGAAACCAGATCTTTCTTGACTCTTTAATATCTTCATCAGCTGATGCTGTTTTCACTACATACTTGGGGCATCCACATATCGCTCTTTTTTCAGAGGTAGCTGAAAAAAAAAACTGGTTTTCTTTATTCTCTTAACAGATCAATGGAATCAGTCATGTGAATGGGATATTCTATGTGGCAGGGTGGAGTAAGAGGATCACTTGGTACCTGTAAGTAGCAAGTATCTGGTCATGAAGACTTGTGTTCCCCTTGAGCACTATCCTCTGCATGCTGCCCCTCTTTTCTATTCCTTACTGTCCTTGCTTCATCTAGATAGTTGTAATATTGGCCAGAGACTTGATTCCCTGGGGACACTATCCCCTCTGTGATAATGACTTGTAAGGAAAGTCAGTTAGAAGCTGTACATTCAGGGCTTCCTACATTTAGAGTGCTGTTCTAGGGACTGAGGAGCAATTAAAGATCAATAAGGCCAGTCACACTACTCTCCCAGAGCTTACACTCTGTAGTGAGGGGGCCATGATACATGTACAAGGATCCCACAAAATGCAATACTGTATAATGATTGTAGTGCAAAGTGGAGTATAAGATGTGCAAGAGAAGTAAAGAATGATAATTGAAGTTAAAAGAAAGAAAAATCATTTCTGGATCTTGATATGCTAATCTTTAGAATGAAGAGATTAAATTTAATAGGAATATATGTGAAGTTCTATAAGTTTTTTAAAAAGCTGCCTAAGTAGAGGATGGGAAAGGCAGAACTAGAGAGTAATTTTTGATTAAAAAGTCCCTGGGATTTTAATGACCACAATTTCAATATGTCAACAATACCAAAAAAACAAACCAAAAAATCCAATCAAATAAAAACCCCATTATTTTGATCTTATGCTTCATTCATAAATTCAATAAACTGAACTCTTTTTTACCTCAGGGAGATCCTTCTAACTTTGAGATTATCTGAATCTTGGACAAAGGGATCACAATTACAGTAAGAAAGAATATAAATCACATAGAGGAGAACTTAAAACATTTAGAGCTGTCTGAGTAAAATGAGTCAGATCATGAAACTTTGGGCGCTCTCCACATCATGGAAGATGCTTGAACACTTTCTTAGGCTCAGTGACCACTTGGGCATGTGATTCAAAGGATTCCATGGTTCAGGTAGTGGTTGAGCTTGAGGACTTCAGAAATCCTTCTGAACTCTTGAAGTTCTGTGATTTTAGGTTGGAGGAAAGTTTTGATGTGAGAAGTAGATTACTCCAGGTGGTTTTAGTCAACAGGGCCTTGTTGAAGCCCATGGGAACTCTGAGATAGGAAAGTACCTCTGCTTTTGGCTGATGACTGATGGTTTGTCCCAGGTATCAAAACAAAGAAGTAATCCCCCTGTTTGATCACTGGCCTTACTTTCACACTGAGGATATCCTGTGTCTGGCCAAATACCGTAGCAACATCCTGGGATCAGCTTCCTATAATGGTGACATTTTCATCTGGAATGTCAGCTGGGGGAAGCCCCTTGTTCATTTCAATGCTTCAAAGAGTCCCCTGGCCTTGAAGCCCAACAAGGTATGTGCAAGCTCTTGAATTCCATTTCAATTTCTTTCTTTCTTTTCCCTAAAGCAATTGGGGTTAAGTGACTTGCCTAGGCTCACACAGCTAGGAAGTGTTAAATGTCTGAGATCAAATTTGAACTCAGGTCCTCCTGACTTAAGGGCTGGTGCTCTATCTACTGCGCCACCTAGCTGTCCCTCCATTTCAATTTCTTAACTGTTGAGTAGGGTTGGGCAGAGATAGTGGGAATTTTGAACTGTGCCTTAAGTGGGGTTCAGGGAAACTGATAATTGGATAAATTGAAAGAATGGGCCAGTGGGCAGTGATTAGAAATCCAGCTTTTCTCTTCCTTCATTTCCCCTCTCCTTTCCTTTTCTTTCCCCCTTCCCCTTTCTCCCTTCTCCCTTTTCCTTTCAGAGAATGGTTCTCTCCATCTAACCTAGGATGGAAGTGTAGCAGACACCCTTGGGTTTGATCTCATATTATTAACACAAGAGCTTTGATTTTGGATGTGGGCTGGCTTGTTCCTTTTTTGGACAGGCTAGTGTTCTCTCCTTCTAGGGGCTTACCATACTATAGTTTTGGACTTAGAGGGGACACTGGATTGATTTTAGCCCTCCTGCAGGTCAGATTTTGAATTTAACAAAAGTAGTCTTGTTCTGTGTTAGAATATTAGAGCTGGAAAGTATTTGAGATCATCAACTCTCCCTGTCTTATAGATGTGGAAAATGGGGCCCAGAGAGAAGTGACTTGCTCACACATTTAGTTAGTAGTAGAGGACCTGAGTTTAGAACCCAGATCTTGTGACTTTCAGTTGCCACTACTCCAGCCCACCACTCACTTCTCTATCATGGTATGACCTGACATCTGTATGAGATGCTCTTCATAGGCTCATATAGTCTTATAGCTGGAAAGGACCTTAGAGGTCTTCTGTCCAACCCAATATATAAACACATTGCAAATGGCAAAACTGGGACCCAGAGATTGGCCAAGGTCATCTATGCTAGATGTCAGAGCTGGGTTTTGAGGCCAGGTCCTCTGACATGGTGCTTTCCACTCTGCTGCTCCCTCCCCCCTTCTCAACATGAAGAGCCAGTCAAATTCAAGTCTTTATTGTAGGATGATTTCTTTCTTATGGGAGCAGGTCTTCAAAGAGGAGGATCATGTGACGCTTGCTGATTTGGTGAACAAGAATACTGGGGTCAAGAAGTCCTGGGCAAAAAAGACCACCTGGAGGCCTACGAGTGGGGCTTCTTCCCAGATTCAGAAGCCTGAGATCCGCAGAAACCTGACCTCTGCCCCACCTGCATTGAGACACACAGAAGAAAAGAGTGCAAAGGAGTTACCAGACCAATTCAAATCGCAGGTGGGACTCCCTAAAGAATTAAAATCCCTTGTGCAGGTTAACTTCTTTTCAAAGCCCTTTCCCATTTAGTGTCTGTTTCATTCCTTACAACAGTCCTGACAGACAGAGGTAAGCAGGACAGATGATGATCCCCATTTTGTAGCTGAGGAAATTGAAGGCTAGAGTCCTGAAATGTCCTACCCAAGATCATATCACCCTTACGGTAAAGTCCAGTATGGAACCCTTGGGGCTCTCTCCTTCATGTCTAGAGGGCTTTTCTTTACTACATGCTGAAGTATAATACCATTTCTCTGGCTTCTGTTTTCAATGATGTTTTCATATAGGCTGCCTAATTTTGTCTGCTCTATCTAATTTCTTTTAGGATACACTTGGTTTTAGACTCTGCCTGGTTTATTTCTGTCTGGGCTGAGTGGAGTGGCTGCTGTTCCATGATCAGTAAGGCTTTCACAACCGTCCCAGCTGCTGAGTTTCTCCTTTAATCCTCCTCTCCCTTGTGAGGGAATACCATAGGTGGGAAGGCAAAGGGGCACAGAGGGATCACTGTGACTACCATTCCTTTTCTTCCTGGGGTATCTCACCCTCCCACATCAGCTGATGTGGGCCTTGAATGGAATGGAGGCAGCATTCCCTCAGAGATCTCAGATTGCCCCAGAGAAATAATATGGGCTTGTGTGTGGGGGGTGGGGTAGGATGCTCCTCTTTTTTTACAGAAACCTTCCAGCGCTGTCAGCTCTAAGCCAGTGAACGGAATGAAACCTCAAGGAAAAACTTGGACCTGGAGCAAAAATAAGCAGAAACAAAATGAGGATTATACTAGGCAGAAAGAAAAGAAAGACTCAGTGGCGTCTGTGGAGAAGGTTGGCTAAGCTCATCGGGGGGGTCCGTTTCTCAAACTATGGCAAGATCTGCTTGGGCATCTGTCCATTACTAAATCCCAGGGGATGGGGGTAGTGGAGACCACAGAGACGGGTTTTCTCTGTCATTCTGAATGCTTTGGGTTTAGGTGATGGCTTAGGTAGTGGCGTTATCTGCCATTCTTAAACTCAGTTAATGGTTCCAATCTCTAGGAACAACTGTTAAGAAAAAGAGGTGGAGGAGAAGAGCTGGTGTTGGGCATGGCTTACTTAGTCAGTAAGCATTTATTAAATAGGTAGTATGTGCCAGGCACTATTCTAATTGCTGGGGGTATAAAGAACAAAGTGAAATAGTTCCTGCCCTCAAGGAACTTCTTATAATAGGGGTATAATATGTTCATGCATGTACACACATACATACAAAATAAATATACACACATATATGTTAATTGAATATAAGAATAACACTTAAAAGCCTTAGAGCTAGAAAGGAGAGCTTATATGCTCAAATATGTTATGCCATGGCTCTATTTCCTGGGAACTAGCTGGCCTATATAAGAAGTAGAACTGTTTTGTTGAATCTGTATCTGGGAATAAAAAGTAGAAATGAGGTTCAAACACCTTTGATTGCAAAAGAAACTATTTGTGAGGAGTTTATGGGGGTGTAGGGGAAAGAGACCTGGATTGGCAGTCAGTGGGCATGGCATTCCATTTTTTAATTGCCTGTGTGGCTTTGGGCAAATCGCTTTTTCTGTAAAATGGTGGGATTGAACCAAATGACCTCCAAGGACCTTTTCACTTCCAGCTCTTATTATTCTTGAGTCAGGTTATCCCCTGGGCACCTTCTCTGAAATTGCTGACCTGGCTATAGTTATAGCAAGGGGAGAAACAGAGGACTCTAGAGTGTTATGATGTTCTCCCTATTTTGGGCTCTGGATGGAATTTTTCTGCACAACCTAAGATCACTATGGCTTCAAGATCCTGGTGGGACAGTAGGGCGGGGCAGTAGGAAAGGCCCTAAAGCTGGAATCCCAATTGAGTATCTTTTCCTACTTTTAGACTTTATTCCACATATCACACCCACGTATTCTTTGTTTGGTACCCTTTTCAGTTTGCCTGCCCCTATATGGCACAGCTAGATTGTATAACTTTGGAAATACCCTCACTTCTCTGTCCTTGGATCCCCAAACCTGGGTGTCAGTCCCCTTTCTATTACTCCCTGCCATTTTAATATTTTGGAGTTTCTATTTCCTTATTTGTAAAACAGGGGAAATAATTTGTTCACTCCCTCCCTCACAGGCTGGTTGTGAAGAGAATGCTTTGTAAACATTAAAATGCTAAGAACATGAAAATTTATTATTACTAATTACATCTGAATATAGTGACATGAGTCAGAGTCATGGTTCTTCCACCAAATCTGGTAGAATTTAATTGAATAGATTTAGTAAATACCTATTATGGCACCCTCTGATATTTGACAAGCAACTGTGGGTAAGTAACTTAATCTCTTAATATCTTGGGCAACTAAGATTGGATGTTCTGTGTTGCTAATTTGCATTGATGGAGAGAGCTGAGAAAATTCAGGGAAAGGGGCCTGATAGATACTTGATAAGGGACCCCAAGGATCAAAGGACATATGCTTGGGTGATATTTTGCCATATGAACCTAACAATTAGGTCCACCAGTTATATCCAAAGAGGGAAACAATTTTGATTGTCCTTCCTAATGACTGGCAGCAGTGCCCTGCACGCAGTGGTGTACTGAAAATGTTTAACAATTGACTCTGAGGGAAAATGATATGCAATACGCACCTTAAAATTTAATTAGCATTATTAAGCTTTTCTCCATTACTTAAATATAGACAACCCTCAAAACAAAGCAAGCCTTAATTTGTAACAACTGCTGAGTTTTGCAGTATATATGCTCATTCTAATAATTGCTTACATTTATATAGCTCTTAACCATGTGCCAGGCACTATGCCAAGCACTTTCCAATTATCTTATTTGATCCTCACAATTATTCTGGGAGATAGGTGCTATTATTATCCACATTTTATAGATGAGGAAACTGCAACACACTGTTTATGAGCTTCATTCTGAGACGCACAACTAATAAGTGCTTTGGTTAGATTTGAACTTTGATTTCCCTGACTCCAGGTCTATCCTATTCACTGTATCACCTAACTTCAATTAAAAATTTAACATGTTTTTTTCAAGGGTGCGCTAATATAAATCTACCACCTTTCTTAGTATATATCCTATTAGTACATGAACAGTTCCTGAATTATGACTGCTTTTGAGGTACAATACAGTTCTATCACATTAAAAACCATAACATGTTCATCCTTTCCTCAATTTATTAATATCCCTTCAGATTTAATATTGAACTTAAATCTACTTTTCTGTAACTTTATTACTTAGTAGTTCAAGTTGTGCCTACAGAGACCAACCTGAAAATCTGCTTTCCTATACCTCTTTTAATATTTAAATAGTAACAAATATAATAGATAATAATTATATATAAATACAACATATACTTATATGTAATATAAAATAATATATTACACATAACATGTAATAATAAATCACTAGTTCATTTGCATAATATTTAAAGATTTTTTTTCCCCAAAGTGCTTTTTATATGCTATCTAATTTGATACAGCAACTCTGTAAGGTAGGTGCTATTTCTACTCATTTAAAGATGAGCAAACTGAGTCTTTGAGCTGATATCATTTACCCAGGATCATACAACTAGTGGGTTTTAAAAGTAGGATTTGAAATTAGGTCTTACCAAATCAAAGTCTCACACTCTATTCATCATGCTGTTTAGTTGCTAGATAAAACGGATCTCTTGTCTCCCTCCTTTTCAATCTCCTCTAGATTCTTTTTTTCTAGAATAAATATCCCTGGTACCTTCATCTGATTTTTTATGATATAGTTTTTAATTTTCTCTGTTGTTGTCAATATCTTCTAGACATGTTTCAGTTTGTTATTATTAGAATCCGGTTTCTAGATCTGAGTGCAGTAACCCAGATGGGATATGAGTAGAGAGGACAATAGGACTTTAGTCTTCATCCTGGATACTAGACTTTTATACATTTTATAATACAACTGAATACTCTAATTTTTTATACATTTTGTACATCCAATTGAATTCCCTTCTTTATGTCAGGATTAGTTTCATTTTTGTTTTAGTATTTCCAGCACCTGGCATTGCATTCTGGCACATGGTAGGCATGAAAATAAATATTTCTTGGTTGATGAATTGATGTAACCTAAAATATTGCTGGCCTTTTTTTTTTTTTTTTGGTACAGTCATGATCAGTACATTAAACATGCTATATCATGTACCCTACAGAGTTACTACTGCCCCTGAAGTATTTCAGAGAACCAGAATGAAAAATTTGCCAATAGATTTTCAGTCATTTCAGTCATGACCCATTTGGGGTTTTGCCAAAGATACTGGAGGAGTCTGCTATTTTCTTCTCCAGCTCATTTTACAAATTAGGAAATTGAGGCAAATATAGCTCAGGATCATATAGTGTCTGAGGCCAGATTTGTATTTAGGTCTCTCCAACTCTAGCTGTCCATTACCAGTAGATAAAGACAATCAAGAATTGACCTATTTTTGAAGTGTATATGTGTGAGGAGGGGGGTAGGAAGAAGGAAACGGGGATGAGAAGAAAATTATTCCAGTAGTTATATTTTTGTAGGCTGATACCATGAGGTCCTTGTTTGAGGCTTTAGGAATAGATAACAACTTCTCAAACATTTATCTTTTTTCACTGTCATTCCTATTATTAGACCTTGTATTTGTTTGGCATTTTATATACTCTAAGACTTTTTACATTTGATCCCTTACCAAATCCCTGTGAGATCAGAGTTTTATTATTCACATTTGACAGATGAAGCAACTGAGGAAAATGGGAAAGGTCTTACCCAAAGTCATACGAGTTAGTAATAAATCAGGGCTAGTATCAAAGAGTTGAAAAGGAACCTTAGAAGTAATGTACTTCAATCTGTATATATAAGAACAAGAATTCCAGCCACACACTCTTTGACTGGTTGAAACTCTCCATTGAGGAGCCTTTCTATCTCCTAAGACAGCTGTTTTCCCCTTTAGGGAAGGAAATTGGCATTTAGAGAGTGTCTACTGTACATTTTGTACTAAGTGCAAGTATTGTCTCCTTTCTTTGTTCTCTCTCTAACTCCCTCCTTTGTTTCCCTATTTGTAATTTCCTTCTTTTGAACTGAAATGTTTTTCTGAAGTTTCCACTCATTCTGCCTTCTGGGTTTGAGTAGAACAAGTTTATAATCTTCCTTTCACTTCATAGCCCTTCAAATATATTGCCTCAAAAGTGGATTCTTTCTCATTTGAGTAAGCAGAGGGCAAGATGATCATTTGAACATACTGCATATGCAGAGAGAAAGCAAAACACACAGAGGTAGCTGTGGACAATTTTGAAGGGAAAAAGGAGGTAAATTGAAAAAACTGGAGAGTGCTCTACAGAGCTAGACAGGAAGATAGAGGATAAGGAGGTGGAGAGAAAGGAGGACAGACACACTGAGATAGAGAAGAGGGAGGAAGGGAGAGATTCCAATTTAAATATGGACTAACTAGTCTCTGATGTTCCTAACAATTCTTGAAATGAAATGAAGATGGCAATCACATTCCTCTAGCCCACCTCTCTTACCATACCCTAATTTTCTCTTCAAGAGAAACATTCCTTGTTCCTTCAGCTGATCCTCTTTTCAACATGGTTTCCTCCTATCCTCATTCTTTAATTTATTTTCCTTGTTAGATACTCTGGGCCAGGAGTTTTTAACATGAAGTCTATGAACTTGCTATGATTAAAAATATTTTGATCATTATATTTCAGAATAACTATTTTCTCTTTGTATTTTGTTTTATTCATTTTGGAGAGAGTATAATTTTCACCAGACTGCCAAAGGGGTCCATTATACAAAAAATGATTAAGCACTCCTTGGCTAAGTGATCCCAAAATTCCAGGCTGTTTTACCTAGAAATTCTTTCTTTCCCTGTCTTATTCCCTCTGTGTCTTATATAATCTGATTGTAGTTCAATTTGTTTGTTGCTCTTTTGTTCTCTCTATGGTTTGCTTTCTAAGTTGATCTCTGGCTCTGGTTTGGACTCAGAGTGTCTATGACTGTTTTTATGCACATACACATACACACACAAACACAAACACACATACATACACACACACACTCTCTCTGTTTCTCTCTCTGTCTTTCTCCTCTGTCTCTGTCTCTTTTCTCTCCTTTCTCTCTATTTCCTCTCTGTCTCTATCTCTTCCTCTGTCTCTTTCTCTTCTCTGTCTCTAATTCCCCTCTCTGCCTCCCTTTTTAGTCTCTTAATCTGTTGTCTCTATACAGCTGTGTCTCTTACTTTTCCTATATGTGTGTTTCTTTGTATGTGTCTCTCTCCATGTCTTTACCTCCATGAGGTAAAGCTATACCTCAATCTCTTTGTGACTTTCTCTGTGTTTGTTTCTGTGTCTTTGTCTCTGCCTTTGTGTGTGTCTAGTTCTGTTTGTTTCTGGCTCTGGTAGGCCCTGTAGATGGGTCTCTGCTCTGTCTGTCTCTGAGTGGATCTCTGACTTGTATCTCTGTCTCTTTTTGTGTGACTGCCTCTATTTGTCCATTTCTGTTTTTCTGTCTAAATGTGTTTATTTCTGTTTCTATATATCTTATCTTTTTGTAGGTATCTGTCTCTGTATGGAGCTATTTCTCTGTGTAGATATGTGTGTGTGTGAATGCATAGATGAGACCTTATGTTTAGATGTGAATACATGTGTTTCTTTACATCTCTGAGTGTTTTTCTCTGGGTATGTTTTTAGGTATTTACATGTCTGTTTCTAGGCACATGTTTCCGGGTAGGTGGATGTCTATTCCTGTGTCTGTAAGTGGTTCTATATCTCATGTGCCTCTGTGTGTGTGTACTTAGTTTAGCGTGGCTTTGTGGGTCTTTGCATGTGCCTGTTTGAGGTTTGTTTGTAGATGTATTTGTCTCTGGGTATTTATATATGTACCTCTTTGTGGAGCTATGTGACTGTGTGGATTATGTGACTAAGTGGCTCTTTGTTGCGGTCTGTATCTCTGGGAGTGTATGTGTGTGTGTGTGTGTGTAACTGTTTCTATATATCTGTGTACATTTCTGCCTCAGTATGTTTCTGTTCTTAGAGATGGTAGAGAGATGTCTCTGTATGTATGAATATCTCATCTACATGATTTCACATCTTTCTGCATTAGCACATCTCTTTGGATACATTTGGAAAATTTCTTCTTTCTGTGTATACTTTTGACTCCTTTCTGTGTGCATGAATTTTTCTTCCACTTTGTGTGTTGATTGCTGTCTATGGTTTTCTTTGCCCATGTGTACCTCTGCCCCATGACTTCTGAGTCTGTCTGTTCCTTTGTGTATCTCTGTTCCCACATAAATCTTTTTCTGTCTCTGTGACTCTCTGCCCCAAATGTGTCAGCGTGGTCATGTTGCTGGGTGTGCAGGGGACACATTTGTTTTTGTGGGCACATCTCTGTTATCTATAGGGCATGGCTTGGTGCAGACTTCATTTTGTCTCTTCCACTAGTTGGTTTCTGTAAATGGTTATTTTTTGGTTGAGGGGGTCTTAGTATGCATCTTTGTATGTACATACTCATTGTCTTTGAATGAGCATACCTCTCTGTGTGACTGTGTGTGCGCACTCATGTCTCTGTTGCTGGTTGTGCAAGTATTTGTGTCTGTGGGTATTTGACTATCTCTGTGTATACTTATCTTTATCTTTGTTTCAGTGTGGATACGTCTTATTTTTTGTGTGGTTGTGCTGATTTTTGTATGTCTGTTTTTCACTTTGTGGCTATAGGTATGTGCACATAGTTCTGTTGGTGTTTGTGCTCATCTTTTTGTTTTTGTTTTTGTTTTTGTTTTTTTTTTTTTTTGTTTGTGGGAAGACATGTTTATGTGAGGCTTATGGGGCTATGTAAAGACTGTGGTAAATGTCATTGTGTGTGGGTTGCTATGTATGACTGTGTCTGTCATTGGGATTCTTTGGATATGTGGCTGGCAATGGATTTCTGTCTGTTTCTCTAGCAGTGCGTCTGTTTCTCCGTTCAGCTTTCAATTTTTATGGGTGCCTTGGATATGTCTACCATTGGATATGTATGTATACTTGTGTGTATGAATGCCTCTGGGTATGTCTGTCATGGGATATGTATATATATATATTAGTGTGGGTGAGTGCCTCTGGGTATCATGGGATATGTATGTATACATGTGTGAGTGAGTGCATTTGGGTATGTCGATTAGAAATATATATATGTGTGTGTTTGTGAAAGAGAGTGCTTCTGGGTTTGTCTATCATTCGATATGTATGTATACTTGTGTGTATGAGTGCTTCTATAGTTGTGTGTATATATCACTGGATAGTATGTATATATGTGTGTAATACCACCTCTGTGTGTGTGTGTGTGTATATATATATATATATACCTGGATATTATGTATACATGTATGTATGAATACTTCTGGATATGTGTATAAAATTGTATATGTATGTATGCATGTGTATATTGGTGCCTCTGGGTGTTTGTATATACCAATGGATATTTTATATATATATGTATGTATGTATGTATGTGTACATATATATATTTATGTATGTATGTATCTGAATACTTCTGGTTGTATGTATATATCAATGGATATAATGTATATATGAGTGTGTGAGTGCCTCTGGGTGTGTGTATAAAAATTGTATATGTATGAATGTATGTATGTATGTGTGTATTGGTGCCCCTGGATGTTTGTATATATCAATGGATATAATGTATATATGAATGTGTGAGTGCCTCTGGATGTGTGTATATATACCTTGGTATAATGTATATATGTGGCTGTGAGTGCATCTGGGTGTGTGTATATATCAGTAGATATTATGTATATATATAAGTATGAATATCTCTGGGTGTGTGTATATACCAATAGATGTTATGTATATATATATATATATATATATATATATATATATATATATATATATATATATATATATATATATATATATATATATATATATGTATAAATACTAATGGGTTCGTGTATATATCAATGGATATATTATATATATGTGTGTGTATGAATACCTCTGGGTGTGTGTTAAAAATTGGATATGTATATATATATGTATGTGTGTATTGGTGCCTCCAAGTGTTTGTATATTGTAAAGGGCTGAAACTTTTGAGCTAATGCACTGGGGTTAGACAATCGAGCACCTGGATCTAATTACTGATTGGATAGTACTCTGTAGGAATACACTTCGAAAATGACCCACCCCACTATCCTGTGCTGGCCCAATTGTTTGGCGTATACAGAGACTTGTGGGAGGGACTAGGAGGTGCACTGTCCACGGTCACTTCTGCAAGAGAGAGGACAAGGTGAGGTTGCAGAGATGCTACGCGTTCACTTTCTTCACTTCTACTGCTAAAGACCAAGAATAAAGACTTTTGCTTATCCTGACTCAGCTGATTCTAAGGTACACAGGGTGCTAACACTATCACCACAGTATATATCATTGGATATTATATATATATATATATGAGTATATGAGTGCCTCTGGGTGTTTGTATAAAAATTGTATATGTATGTATATAAGTGTGTATTGGTTTGGGGGTTTGTATATCTCACTAGATATTATGCATATATGCATGTACGAATACCTCTGGGTGTGTGTATATATCACTGGATATTATGTATATAAGCATGTATGAATACCTCTGGGTGTGTGTATATATCACTGGATATTATGTATATAAGCATGTATGAATACCTCTGGGAGTGTGTATATATCACTGGATATTATGTATATAAGCATGTATGAATACCTCTGGGTGTGTGTATATATCACTGGATATTATGTATATAAGCATGTATGAATACCTCTGGGAGTGTGTATATATCACTGGATATTATCTATATATGTATGTATGAATACCTCTGGGAGTGTGTATATATCACTGGATATTATGTACATATGTATGTACGAATACCTCTGGGTGTGTGTATATATCACTGGATATTATGTATATAAGCATGTACGAACACCTCTGGGTGTGTGTATATATTACTGGATATTATGTATATAAGCATGTACGAATACCTCTGGGTGTGTTTATTTATCACTGGATATTATCTATATATGTATGTATGAATACCTCTGGGAGTGTGTATATATCACTGGATATTATGTACATATGTATGTACGAATACCTCTGGGTGTGTGTATATATCTCTGGATATTATGTATATATGTATGTATGAATACCTCTGGGTGTGTGTATATATCACTGGATATTATGTACATATGTATGTACGAATACCTCTGGGTGTGTTTATATATCTCTGGATATTATGTATATAAGTATGTACGAATACCTCTGGGTGTGTGTATATATCTCTGGATATTATGTATATAAGTATGTACGAATACCTCTGGGTGTGTGTATATATCACTGGATATTATGTATATAAGCATGTATGAATACCTCTGGATGTGTGTATATATCTCTGGATCTTATGTATATAAGTATGTACGAACACCTCTGGGTGTGTGTATATATCACTGGATATTATGTATATAAGTATGTACGAACACCTCTGGGTGTGTGTATATATCTCTGGATATTATGTATATATGTATGTATGAATACCTCTGGGTGTGTGTATATATCACTGGATATTATGTACATATGTATGTACGAATACCTCTGGGTGTGTTTATATATCTCTGGATATTATGTATATAAGTATGTACGAATACCTCTGGGTGTGTGTATATATCTCTGGATATTATGTATATAAGTATGTACGAATACCTCTGGGTGTGTGTATATATCACTGGATATTATGTATATAAGCATGTATGAATACCTTTGGGTGTGTGTATATATCACTGGATATTATGTATATAAGCATGTATGAATACCTCTGGGTGTGTGTATATATCTCTGGATATTATGTATATAAGTATGTACGAATACCTCTGGGTGTGTTTATGTATCACTGGATATTATCTATATATGTATGAATACCTCTGGGAGTGTGTATATATCACTGGATATTATGTACATATGTATGTACGAATACCTCTGGGTATGTGTATATATCACTGGATATTATGTATATGAGCATGTATGAATACCTCTGGGTATGTGTATATATCACTGGATATTATGTATATGAGCATGTATGAATACCTCTGGGTGTGTGTATATATCACTGGATATTATCTATATATGTATGTATAAATACCTCTGGGAGTGTGTATATATCACTGGATATTACGTATATAAGTATGTACGAATACCTCTGGGTGTGTGTATATATCTCTGGATATTATGTATATGAGCATGTATGAATACCTCTGGGTATATGTATATATCACTGGATATTATGTATATGAGCATGTATGAATACCTCTGGGTATGTGTATATATCACTGGATATTATGTATATGAGCATGTATGAATACCTCTGGGTGTGTGTATATATCACTGGATATTATCTATATATGTATGTATAAATACCTCTGGGAGTGTGTATATATCTCTGGATATTATGTATATATGTATGTATGAATACCTCTGGGAGTGTGTATATATTACTGGATATTATGTACATATGTATGTACGAATACCTCTGGGTTTGTGTATATGTCACTGGATATTATGTATATTTGTGTGTGAGTGCCCCGAATGTGTTCATATATCACTGGATATTATGTATATATGTGTCTGTGAATACCTCTGAGTGTGTGCACAAAAATTGTAAATGTATATGTCTGTGTGTATGGAAGACTCTGCATGTATGTATATATCAGTGTATATTATGTATATGTGTGTGTTTCAGTACCTCTGGGCATGTGTATATGTCATGGGATATTATATACATATATATATGTGTGTGTGTGCTTGTGTGTATGAATGTCTCTGGGTGTGTGTATAAAATTGTATATGTATGTATGTCTGTAGGGATGTCTCTTGGTGCATGTATATACATATATGTTATGTATATGTGTGTGTACATGAGTGCCTCTGGGTATGTGTATATATCACTGGTATCATGTATATTTGTGTGTGAATGCCTCCAGGTGTGTGTATAAAAATTGTAAATGTATGTATGCATGCATGTATGGGGACTCTGGGTGTGTGTGTATATCACCAGATATTATGTATATATGTGTGCATGAATACTTCTTGGTGTGTCTATATATCACTGGATATTATGTATAAATGTGTTTTTCAGTGACCCCAGTGTGTGTATATATCACTGGATATTATGTATATATGTGTTTGTATGAAGACCTCTGTGTGTGTATAAAAATTTTATATGTATATATGTATGTATTCATGTGTGTATCAATACCTCTGGGTGTGTGTATATATCATTGGATATTATGTATATATGTGTTTGTATGAATACCTCGGTGTATAAAATTTTTATATGTATGTATTCATGTGTGTATCAATACCTCTGGGTGTGTATATATATCATTGGATATTATGTATATATGTGCGTATATGAAGACCTCTGTGTGTGTGAATCAAAATTTTATATGTATGTATGTATTCATGTGTGTACCAATAACACTGGGTGTGTATATATATCATTGGATATTATGTATATATGTGTGTATGAGTGCCTCTCGAGCGTGTATATATCACTGGATATTTTGTATATATGTATGTTTCAGTGCCTCCTGTGCATGTATATATCACTGGATATTTTGTATATATGTGTGTGTATGAAGACACCTGTGTGTGTGAATAAAAATTTTATATGTACATATGTATTCATATGTATATAAATAACTCTGGGTGTGTTTATATATCACTGTATATTGTGTATATATGTGTGTGTTAGTGCCTTTGGGTGTGTGTATAAGTCACTGGATATTATGTATATATGCGTGTGTATGAAGACCTCTGTGTGTGTGTATAAAATTTTTATATGTATGTATGTACTCGTGTGTATCAATAACTCTGGGTGTGTTTCTATATCATTTGATATTATGTATATAAGTGGGTGTCTCTGGGTGTGTTTATATATCACTTGATATGTATATAAGTGTAGTATGATGACCTCTGTATATGTGTATAAAAATTTATATGTATGTATGTATTGATGTGTATATAAATATATCTGGGAGTATATATCACTGGATATTTTGTATATATGTGCGTATGAATACCTCTGGGTTTGGGCATAAAAATTTTACATGTATATGTGTGTATTAGTGCCACTTGTATATATCATTGGATAAATTGCATATGTGTGTGTATGAATATATCTGGGTGTTTTATATATCAATGAATATAATGTATGTATATGTGTATATGAGTGCCTCTGTGTATATAAAAATTACATATGTATGTATAAGAGTTGTATTGGAGCCTCTGCATGTTTGTATGTATCACTAGATATTATATATATATGTATGTGTGTGCATGCCTCTGAGCATGAGGATAAAAATTGTAAATGTATGTATGTATATGTGCATCAGTGATTCTGACTATGTGTATAAAAATTGAATATATATGTATGTACGGAAGACTCTGGGTGTGTCTATATATCACTGGATGTTATTTATATATATGTGTGTGTAAGTGCCTCCTGGTGTATGTATATATATCAGTGGATCTCATGTATATGTGTATGTGTGAGTGCCTAAGGGTATATGTATATATCACTGGATGTCATGTATATGTGTGTGTATGTGAGTGCCTCTGGGTATAAGTATATATATTAGTGGATGTCATGTATATGTATATATGTGTTAGTGCCTCTGGGTATATGTATATATATCAGTGGATGTCATGTATATATGTATGAGTGAGTGCCTAAGGGTATATGTATATATCACTGCATGTCATGTATATGTGTGTGTGAGTACCTCTGGGTATATGTATGTATATCAGTGGATGTCATGTATATGTGTATGTGTGAGTGCCTAAGGGTATATGTATATATCACTGCATGTCATGTATATGTGTTTGTGAGTACCTCTGGGTATATGTATATATATCAGTGGATGTCATGTATATGTGTATGTGTGAGTGCCTAAGGGTATATGTATATATCACTGCATGTCATGTATATGTGTGTGTGAGTGCCTCTGGGTATATGTATATATATATCAGTGGATGTTATGTATATGTATGTGAGAGTGCCTAAGGGTATATGTATATATCACTGGATGTCCTGTATATGTGAGTGTGAGTGTTCTGGGTATGTGTATATATCACTAGATGTTATGCACATGTGAGTGTGTGAGTATCTCTGGGTATATATATATGTATATATACATATACATATATATGTATATATCAGTGGATGTCATGTGGATGTCATGTATATATGTATGTGTGAGTGCCTAAGGGTATATGTATATATCACTGGATGTCATGTATATGTGAGTGTGAGTGCTCTGGGTATGTGTATATATCACTAGATATTATGTATAAGTGAGTGTGAGAGTGTGTGTTTGTGTGAACATGTATATATCAGAGGACGTTATTTATATATGTGTGTGTGAGTGCCTCTGGGTATATGTATATATCACTGGATGTCATGTATATGTCTGTGTGTGTGTATGGGGGGGCGTGCCTCTGAGTATGTGTATATATCACTAGATGTCATGTATATGTGTATGTGAGTGCCTCCGGGTATATGTGTATGTGTGTGTATATATATATATATATATATATATATATATATATATATATATATATATATATATATATATATATATATATATATATATATATATATATATATATATATATATATATATATATATATATATATATCAGTGGATATCATGTATATATGTATGTATGAGTGCCTAAAGGGTATATGTATATATCACTGGATGTCATGTATATGTGTGTGTGTGAATACCTGTGGGTAGATGTATATATATCACTTGATATTATGTATATGTGTGTGTGTGTGTGTAAGTACCTCAGGGTATATGTATATATCACTGCATGTCATGTATATGTGTGTGTGAGTGCCTCTGGGTATATGTATATATATCAGTGGATGTCATGTATATGTGTATGTGTGAGTGCCTAAGGGTATATGTATATATCACTAGATGTCATGTATATGTATGTGTGAGTGCCTCTGGGTATATGTATATATATCACTGGATGTCATGTATATATGTGTGTGCGTGTGTGTGCGCGCGCCCCTCTGGTTATGTGTATATATCACTAGATATCATGTATATGTGTGTGTGTGTGTGTGTGTATGCGCGTGCACCTGTGGTTATGTGCATATATCATTAGATATCATGTATATGTGTGTGTGAGAGTGCATCTGTGTATGTATATATATCACCAGATGTCATGTATATGTGTGTGTGTGTGTGTGTGTGAGTGCCTCTGGGTATATTTATATATCACTGGATATAATTTTATATATGTATTTGTAAGTGCCTAAGGCTATATGTATATATCACTGGATGTCATGTATATGTGTGTGTGTGTGAGTGCCTCTGGGTATATGTATATATATCAGTGGATGTCATATATAAATGTATGTGTGAGTGCCTGAGGGTATATGTATATATCACTGGATGTCATGTATATGTGTATGTGTGTGTGTGCCCACCTCTGGGTATGTGTATACATCACTAGATATCCTGTGTATGTGTGTGTGAGAGTGCCTCTGGGTATGTATATATATAACTAGATGTCATGTATATATGTGTGTGTGTGTGTGTGTGTGTGTGTGAATGTGATATCAGAGCATGTTATTTATATATGTGTGTGTGTGTAAGTGCCTCTGGGTATATTTATATATCACTGGATATAATTTTATATTTGTATGTGTAAATGCCTGAGGATATATGTATATATCACTGGATGTCATGTATACGTGTGTGTGAGTGCCTCTGGCTATATGCATATATATCAGTGCATGTCATGTATATATGTATGTGTGAGTGCCTAAAGGTATATGTATATATCACTGGATGTCATGTATATGTGTGTGTGAATGCCTCTGGGTATATATATATATATATATATATATATATATATATATATATATATCTCACTGGATGTATATGTATATATATATATAACTTGAAGTTATGTATATGTGTGTGTAAGTGCCTCAGGATATATGTAAATATCACTGGATGTCATGTATATGTGTGAGTGTGAGTGCCTCTGGGTATGTGTATATATATCACTGGATGTCATGTATATATATATGTGTGTGTGTGTGTGTGTGTGTGTGTGTGTGTGTGTGAGTGCCTCTGGATATATGTATATATCACTAGATGTCATGTATATGTGTTGTGTGTGTGTGAATGCCTCTGTGTATATGTATATATATCACTGGATGTCATGTATATGTGTGTGTGTGTGTGTGTGTGTGTGTGTGTGTGTGTGTGTGCATGTCTCTGGGTATGTGTATCATGTATATGTGTGTGTGAGTGTGCCTCTGTGTATGTGTATATATCACTGGATGTCATGTGTGTGTATGTGTGTGTGTGTGTGTGTCTGGATATGTGTATATATCAGAGGATGTTATTTATATATGAGTGTGTGAGTGCCTCTGAGTATATGTATATATCACTGGATGTCATATATATGTGTTTGTGTGCCTCTGGGCATATGTATATATTACTAGATGTCATGTATATGTGTGTGTGTGTGTGTGTGAATGCCTCTGGGTATATGTCTATATATCACTGGATGTCATGCATCTGTGTGTGTGAGAGTGCCTCTGGGAATATATCTATATCTATATCTATATCTATATCTATATCTATATCTATATCTATATCTATATCTATATCTATCTATATATATAGATATGTATCTATATATATAGATAGATATCTATATATACCTATCTATATCTATATCTATATGTATAGATATCTATATATATATATCTATAGATATATCTATCTATCTATATATATCACTGAATGTCATATATATGTGTGTGTGTGTGCCTCTCTGTATGTATATATATCACTGGATGTCATTCATGTGTGTGTGTGTGTGTGTGTGTGTCTTGGTATGCGTATATATCAGAGGATGTTATTTATATATATGTGTGTGTGCCTCTTGGCATATGTATATATCACTGGATGTCATTTATATATATGTGTGTGTGTGAGTGCCTCAGGGTGTATGTATATATCACTGGATGTCATGTATATATGTGTGTGTGTGTGTGTGTGTCTTGGTATGCGTATATATCAGAGGATGTTATTTATATATGTGTGTGTGCCTCTGGGCATATGTATATATCACTGGATGTAATTTATATATATATGTGTGTGTGAGTGCCTCAGGGTGTATGTATATATCACTGGATGTCATGTATATATGTGTGTGTGTATGTGTGTGTGTGTGTGTGTGTGTGTGTGTGTGTGTGTGTGTGAGTGCCTCTGGGTTTATGTATATATATCAGTGGATGTCATGTATATGTGTTAGTGCCTCTGGGTATATGTATATATCACTGGATGTCATGTATATGTGTGTGTTAGTGCCTCCTTGTGTATGTATATATATCAGTGGATGTCATGTATATATGTATGTGTGCGTGCCTAAAGGTATATGTATATATCACTGGATGTCATGTATATGTGTGTGTGAGTGCTTTGGGTATGTGTATATATATCACTCGATGTTATGTATATGTGAATGTGTGAATGCCTCTAGATACATATATATGTATATATATATATCAATCACTCAATGTCATGTATATATGTGTGTGTGAGTGCCTTTGGGTATATGTATATGTATCAGTGGATGTCATGTATACGTGTTAGTGCCTCTGGGTATATGTATATATCACTGGATGTCATGTATATGTGTTTATGTGTGTGTGTGTGAATGTGTATATATCAGAGCATGTTATTTATATATGTGTGTGTGTGAGTGCCTCTGGGTATATTTATATATCACTGGATATAATTTTATATATGTATGTGTAAATGCTTGAGGATATATGTATATATCACTGGATGTCATGTATATGTGTGTATGTGAATGCCTCTGGGTATATGTATATCACTGGATGTCATGTATATGTGTGTGTGTCTGTGAATGTGTATATATCAGAGGATGTTTTTTATATATGTTTGTGAGTGCCTCTGGGTATATTTATATATCACTGGATATAATTTTATATATGTATGTGTAAGTGCCTGAGGGTATATGTATATAATCAATGGATGTCATGTGTATGTGTGTGTGTCTGGGAATGTGTATATATCAGAGGATGTTATTTATATATGTGTGTGTGAGTGCTTCTGGGTATATTTATATATCACTGGATATAATTTTTTATGTGCATGTGTGAGTGCCTAAGGGTATATGTATATATCACTGGATGTCCTATATATATATGTGTGTGTGTGAGTGCCTCTGGGTATATGTAAATATCACTGGATGTCATGTATATGCGTGAGTGTGAGTGCCT